>NC_134469.1:29878151-29890651 GCF_964194025.1 Convolutriloba macropyga | reverse complement strand
CCTTTCATCAAAACCCTTCTTAAAACTGAGAAACGATCGTTGAAACAATTTCAATATCACAAATTTGTCAGTAAAGACCTCGCAGAAGATCTTAAACTGCGCTGATTGTAAATGTCATGAAAGATATACATTGCTAGATCTTTCACTTAACCGTATATTCCGCCTAAGAGTCCACCTATATGCGCACACGAAAGTTCTTATCAATTTTTACCTAAAACTCAATTCATTAAAGTTAAATTGACATTAATAAAAATAATAATAATAATAATAATAATAATAATAAAAATAATAATAATAATAATAATAATAATAATAATAATATTAATAATAATAATTATAATGATAAAAATAATAATATTAATAATAATAAAAGTAATAATAATAGTATCAATAATAAAAATAATAATAATAATAATTCTAAATATGAATTCAAACCAAACGTGGTTTCCACCATATTCATTTTGCCCCACTTAGGGGAAGTTCCATTTGGATTAAGGTTTTCTAATGGATTTCTTCCAGAAGGACAGCAGTAGTATCTGAGTTAGATAAACGTTCTGCCTCAAGAATTTTTGTAATTGCTCTTTGGATTGTTTTGGGATTCATCAGAGGCGTATACCAGGAAAGATATTAGGCTGATTGTGTACCAGGAATCAATTACCTTTCACCAAAACTCTTCTTAAAACTGAGAAACGGTCGTTGAAACAATTTCAATATCACAATTTTTGACAGTAAAGACCTCACAGAAGAACTTAAACCGCGCTGATTGTAAATGTTATGAAAGATATACATTGCTAGATCTTTCACTTAACAGCATCTTCTGCCTAAGAGTCCACTTATATGCGCACACGAAAGTTCATATCAATTTTTACCTAAAACTAATTTCATTAAAGTTAAAATGACATTAAAAAAAATAATAATATTAATTATTATTATTATTATTATTATTATTAGAATGATAATAATAATAATAATAATAATAATAATAATAATAATAATAATGATATTAATAATAATAATAATAATAATAACAATAATATAAATAATAATAATAATAATAATAATAATAATAATAATAATAATAATAATAATAATAATAATAATAATAATAATAATAATAATAATAATAATAATAATAATAATAATGCTAAATATGAATTCAAACCAAACGTGGTTTCCACCATCTTGATTTTTCCCCACTTAATGGAGGTTCAATTTGGATTAAGGTTTTCTAATGGATTTTTTCCAGAAGGACAGCAGTAGTATCTGAATTAGATAAAGGTTCTGCCTCAAGAGTTTTTATAATTGCTCTTTGGATTGTTTTGGGATTCATCAGAGGCGTATACCAGGAAAGAAATTAGGCTGATTGTGTACCAGGAATCAATTACCTTTCACCAAAACTCTTCTTAAAACTGAGAAACGGTCGTTGAAACAATTTCAATATCACAATTTTTGACAGTAAAGACCTCAAAGAAGGACTTAAACCGCGCTGATTGTAAATGTTATGAAAGATATACATTGCTAGATCTTTCACTTAACAGTATATTCCGCCTAAGAGTCCACTTATATGCGCACACGAAAGTTCATATCAATTTTTACCTAAAACTAATTTCATTAAAGTTAAAATGACATTAATAAAAATAATAATAATAATACTAATTATTATTATTATAATGATAATAATAATAATAATAATGATATTAATAATAATAATAATAACAATAATATAAATAATAATAATAATAATAAAAACAATAATGCTAAATATGAATTCAAACCAAACGTGGTTTCCACCATCTTGATTTTCCCCACTTAATGGAGGTTCAATTTGGATTAAGGTTTTCTAATTGATTGCTTCCAGAAGGACAGCAATAGTATCTGAAATTAGATAATCGTTCCGCCTCAAGAATTTTTGTAATTGCTCTTTGGATAATTTTGGGATTCATCAGAGGCGTATACCAGGAATGATTTTAGGCCGATTGTTTACCAGGAATCAATTACCTATCATCAAAACTCTTTCTTAAACTGAAACACGATCGTTGAAACAATTTCAGTATCACAATTTTTGTCAGTAAAGATCTCGCAGAAGAATTTAAATCGCACTGATTATTAATGTTATGAAAGATATACGTTGCTAGATCTTTCACTTAACCATATGCTATGCCTAAAAACCCATTTATTTGAGCACAGGAAAGTTCTTTTCTTTTTTTAACCTAAAATTCAATTCATTGAAGTAAAAATGACCTTAATAATAATAATAATAATAATAATAATAATAATAATAATAATAATAATAATAATACTAATAATAATAATAATAATAATAATAATAATAAAAATAATAATAATAATAATAATAATATTAATAATACTAATAATACTAATAATAATAATAATAATAATAATAATAATAATAATAATAATAATAATAAAATAATAATAATAATAATAATAATAATAATAATAATAATAATAATAATAATAATAATAATAATAATAATAATAATAATAATAATAATAATAATAATAGTAGTAATACTAAATATGAATTCGAACCAAACGTGGTTTCCCCATCTTGATTTTGCCCCACTTAGGGGAGGTTCAATTTGGATTAAGGTTTTGTAATGGATTCCATCCAGAAGGACAGCTGTGGTATCTGAAATTAGATAATGTTTCTGCCTCAAAGAATTTTTGTATTTTCTCTTTGGAATATTTTGGGATTCTTCAGAGGCTTATACCAGGAAAGATTGTAGGCTGATTGTATACCAGGAATCAATTACCTTTCATCAAAACCCTTCTTAAAACTGATTATAAAATGGCGCTCGTGAAAACATTCTTCTCGCCTTGCTAAAGACTTTTACTTACTTTTTTTCATACTTCTTCAGAGTAATGGAAGGACAAAAACATTATTATTTTTATTTCATTCTTTTTCATTTTTATTCAGCAGATGGACCTTTACTAACTAAAATTGACAGCGCCTAAATACTATCAATATCATGAGATGCAGTCCCCCGTGTTTTTTTAATGCAGAGTAGGGTACGGATAGAGCGGTGAATGACCACCCAGGATGAGGTGTGCGACCCAAACCCGCCCTCATCAGACCGACTTGGGTCGCGCACGAGGGGTAAACCGCGACCGCTCCACAGAGTCTGGCAGCACTATCTACGGTCCGGATAGTCTGATCAGAGCCCCATCCAGAGTCTGGAGAGTCTGATCAGGGCACTACCTACGGTCTGGAGAGTCTGATCAGAGTCCCGCCCAGAGTCTGGAGAGTCTGATCAGAGCGTGGTCTATGGTCTGGAGAGTTTTGTGGTATGATCTGGATATGTACTGCAGTGTACATAAGCGGGGCTCTACCCTCGTTAAAGTGTTCAAACTGAGATATTCTGAGGTATTCCGGGGAAAATGTTGGCTTCAATTACATGGTCTATTAACCAGCTAAACTCGGGAAACGATCTTTTACTACGTCAATGTAACTTCTTTTCTAAGATAGGCCAGCATACCTTCCGTATTTTGATGACCTCTACCTCGGCACTCTCCAGCTTTGCCTTCTCTTTGAGGTACCTGGACTCTTGGATCTCTGATTGTCTCTTGGCCTCCTCAGTGTCCTGCTCCAATTTGTAAATCACTCCTCGAATGGTCTCCTTGTCCATTATGTTAGATATCACAATAATTAAACAAGTAATCAAATGCTGACACTAACAGTTTGCGGTGATAAATCGCTGTTCGCTTAAATAAAAGTAACTATAACAAAATCAGCACTCATTTGTCAAATATACCCTACCCCCCCCCCCCCCTCCGTATCGGCAGGCAGCCCAATACGGGGTAGGGCGAAACATAGTAATTGATATTTACTATATAGATACAAAATACAAACGATAGATGGATCTTTTCCGTTTGTGCCCCCCCCCCCCCCCCAGCTTAGTGGGAGCATATTATTTGACCCCCCGGCGCACGTGCTGTATTTTTTACATAATCGTTTACTATGTAAAGGCATGTGCTCTGTAACTGGGGTGCATTACGTACTTGGGGGGGGGGGGCAGAAAATTAGATGGTTATTTTCCAGATTGAAGTGGAGGGGGGATGGGGGTTCGATCATCCAGCGAAATCCAAACGAAATCATGCAGCGAAATACCCTATAAAGTTCTTTCAAAATCTAAATATGCAAGTTAATCTAAATTGGTAAATTTGTGCACGTAACGTTAACTTAGGAGGCTCCTATTGGACTAAACAGCTTCTTATCTGCAATTACTCTACAGTGCTGCTGAAATAGAGGACTGTTCTGTGAAATTCGTGTGTTTTATATAATGTTATAATATATTCATGGTTCTTAAATTGTGACTACAGATTATAACTACATACTAGTGGAGGCCAAATGATGGTACTGTGGTGGTTAAGGCAACATTGGTCTGTTTGTTCTCTGACAACATGGCTCAAACCTCAAATGGTACTACTCGAATGGGTTTTGGATTGCAATGTGTGGTGCGTACGAAGTAGAGATTTAACGAGAATTTGTAAGCTGAACCCTCGAATGGGTTTATGCGTATATGCGTATGTGCATCAAACCTAGCATATAACCATTAACAGCGGGTAATGTTGACAAAACTGATGTATGAGCTATATGAATTCACTGACAACTTTTGGCGTTTATCGAGAATGTGGCTCGCGTAGTGGTTGGAGATGTTAAACCAGAGTTTTAAAGTAACTTCTGCAGAGTAAAGTAACCTTACTGGAAACAGCACGCAACTTGAAAGTTTGAAAAAACCGAACGTCCATGAAAGTCAACTTCTCGCTATGTATAAAGGTCTTCAGGCATTTTTAATTCCTGGGCTAAAGACTATGGGCATTCTAAAACTTCCACCTGTGTGATTTATTTAATAATACTTAAAACTACCCTTGCCTCTGATGCTCTGCCTTGGTGAACATGCTAAAATCATGTATATCTCCCCATGTGTTATAGCTGCGTTTAGCAATTAGAATTGTTTTAGCGCTACGAATACGTTATCATAGAATTATGATGGAATCGCGGAGCGAATCCGAATTTACGCGGAAACTATTACTTTTATTTAGTGGAATCGCAATGCGAATCCAATCAAGAAATTGTCTCTGAGAATGAAGAGCGTTTACAACGATAACTTGAGTTCAGAATGCTAATCGAGATTATGATTACTTATAATAAAATACTGTGAACAAAATCTGAAACAATTTAGTAGACTAGCGGGAACATATTTATACGTGAATAATAAAAAGTCATAACCTTAGTTATAAATTGTATGATATGAATATTAAAATAGAGGATAACTGATAATTTAGTACACATAGAGATTTCGATATATATATATATATATATATATATATATATATATATATATATATATATATATATATATATATATATAGGTAATCATATGTATCACATTTCCCCATGACAGAAAAATTGATAATTTATTTACAATTTGAGAATCAATATAAATAGGAGATGAAATTATGAGTGCATATAAGAGAAACAATGAATGAAAAGGTGCCGCAAATGTTAAATTAAATGAACAAAAGACTATTAACATTGGATTCGCAGAGCGAATACAGCGTATAATTGTAACATGCAAATGAACCAAATTGGAGGAAATAATCCAAATGCACACACATTAGAAAGTGGATTCGCGGAGCGAATACAGGAACAAATTGAAATTAGAAATTGAGCAACAAATGAAATAAATTAAGTTTAACGAACACATTTAAAATTGGATTCGCAGGGCGAATACATAAGAAAATTGAGATTATGGAGTTTAAAAGAGTTTGCAAAGTTTTAATTGTTTCAATTAAATTTCATTTTCAGCGTCCCAGACTGATAACTCACGTTCCTGCTCATACTCGTAGTACCTGATTCGGGGATCTGGAGGTGAAGTCTGTCCAATTTGGATATCCGGACGTGGTGGTGATGGGACTCTTGAGTGCTCGGCGTCCTGAATTAGCGCTACTACAGAATTTTCAGTTTTCTTCTCCTTTTTGGTTCTGCGTTTCATTGGTTTTGCCGAACTAGTTGAAGCCAAAGAACTTGTTGGGGAGATATCCGCGTCTGTGAAGCCGTAAAAGTGAGTCCGTTTTCTTTTACGACCTTCAGTTTGATCTTGAGAAGTGGAAGACATGGATGGTTCCTGATGATCTCGTGTAGTAGGCGCCGGCGGAGCAGGTACAATGGAAATTAATTGTTGTGGATAGGTCATTGCAGTATCGCTTGGCTCATTTAAATTTGTGTTACGACGACGTTTAGGTTGAGGCTTAACGGGTTTTCGGACTGTCAGGGCGCGCGAAACATTCGAATTTACTGAAGAAACTACAGAAGTGGTATCACGTTGACGGTGGCGAATCTTTATCTCTCCCCTCTTCTGTCTTTTCAAATCATTACTATGTTTCGCAATCTTTGTTTCCGTCGTCTGTTCATATGGCGCGGGACGTCGTTGCGCATACATCCAGAGATTGGTTGATCGCTCCGCTTTTGTTCCAAACTTGGCTAAATCGCTATCGCGAACTTTTGCTGGAGATCGTCCGGGTTCATTAATTATCGTTGTTGTGGGTGATGATTTCGTCACGAATGATCCTGGTTTACGGACCTCATAGAGACCAGCTAGTTGCCTCTTTGCTCTCTTTTTGTTCGGAGCTTCCGAGCTAATTTGACGCTGAGCGATTTTTCTGTCCGGGGAATGGGGTCTGTGAGCTTTGGGTGGGTAATGAAGCGGGATTTTTTATCATCTGAATCTTGATAACGAGAGCCCGCGTCTAGTGATGCTGACACATTTTCCTTTCAATCTCAGTGTCACTTCGGTTCGGGTTAACCCATCCAGGAATTCGTCAGCGGGAACTGTATCAGCATCTAAATAGTGATTAATGATTTTTTCATAAGTTGGATTCAAACTTGAAGGATTGGTGCTAATATTCCGTAAAAGAGTAATTTGCAGGACGACCGAAATGAGCTTCAAACGGTGTTATCTGTGTAGTTTTCTGCCTTGTTAAACGTAAAGCGGAGACTGTTTGTTTAATGGCTTTGGACGTTGAAAATGTGTCTTTATTTTCAGCTTTCATACAAGATATACGGCGGTTTATTGTTTGGATCATTCGCTCCACTAATCCAATAGCTCCATGATCGCCAACCGGAGCATCAATAATGTTAATATTATTTTCATTACAATAATTGGTAACTTGTTTACCAACCAGACAAGATGCTTGATCTAGGCGTATGTTTCGTGGTATGCCGTGAGTATATGCATAGTCTCGAAGAAATTTCACTACATTTGCGCCATTAGCTTTTTCAAAAATTCTAACTGTCGGACACTTTGAATAACGGTCGATACATGTTAGGAAATATATATCTTTATTTTGATCGTTTAGTATCGGACCCCCAAAGTCAATCTGAATTTTTTCATTAGGTCTTTGACAAGCGTTATGCGGATATCATTTAGATTTTGGGATAATAGGTTTGAGATTCTTACCAATATCCGTACACGGAACGCAATCTGAAGTTTTGGCCAAAATTTTCCTGTGCATGTATGGCCACCATGCATATTGGGAAAGAGAAATCATTCCCCAACTACCGGGGTGTGTCATGTGTATTGATTCTAATACAGCTTCCTTAATGAAGTTGGGAATGGTGACTTGTTGGTCGACACACAAGCAGCCAGACTTTACATGAAGGTCTTTCCAGAAGGAGTGGACATAAGGACAAAATCTTGAATGACACAATCCTCGTCGTCTTGAATGACACAATCTCGGATCTCTTTCAACACCGCGTCCTTGCTAGTGAGGACTGCAAGGAAGGACTTGGTAAACAACTGATTGAGATTGTTTTCGAAAATCTCCTCCCGAGAAAGTTCGATATCATGATTTTCGGGTGACGATGAGGCTTGGGTGTTACTGTGGCTTGTAATAGTAGTTGCTATGGGGGTTGAATGAGTGCGGAACGTCACTCGGGGAGTTTGCGGAGATGCTGTGAGGTTGTTTTTTGGCGACTCATTTGTAGACATTTTTATGTGGTGTACTTTCTGATCTGGATTTGCGGTTGAATTACAATTTAAATTTTTCGAGTGGATTTGCGCTGCGGGTGCAGCATTATTTTGAAGCAAGTGATTTGCGTGGCAATTAAAAGCAGAATTGAATTTAAAATTGTAATTGTTTACTGTTGCTCGGGTAGTGAATGAATTATTTGAGGCATTTGAAATATGCGTGCTACTTTTAGCAGGTTTGCAAGAATGGACGCGCGGCGTGTTTACTTGTAATTTTTGTGTGTTGGTAGTGTGCCGCTTATGGAAAGGAATTTTATGTGGGTGACAGAAAAAACGATGTATTTGCTTCGCGAATGCGGGAAATTGTTGCTACCATGAATTCCTCATCATATTGAGTGATGCTTTTTGCTCTTTGATTTGGTTGGCGCGAAATGTAATCAACTAAACCCATTCTAGTGCCGGGAATATGTTCTATATTAAAGTCGAAAGGTAACAAACGATCAATCCATCATGTTAATCGGCTATTATAAGGTTTATTTGAACGATGAGATTTTAGAACCGAACGGAGTGCTCTATGATCTGTCAGGACTGCGAAATTTTTTCCAAAAAGATAATATTTAAAATATTCGATGGCCCAAACCACACCAAGCAATTCGAGTTCATTTATACTGTAACGTTCTTCAGTATTTTTAAGAAAGCGAGAAGCAAAAGCCACCGTTTTCCACCCGTCACAATCCAATTGCTCAAGCGCAGCGCCTAATCCTTGGCGAGATGCATCGCATTTGATTCGTGTTTCCATTGTTGGTTTAAAATGAGTTTTCTCTGTAGCGTTTGCGATTACGGTTTTAATATACTCGAAATGTTTTTGTTGAATATCAGTCCAAATAAATTTTTCACTTTTCTTTAATAGGGGTCGGAGAGGGTGACATATTTTAGCAAGATTGGGAATAAATTTGCTTAAATGATGAACACTGCCTAAGAATGATCGTAATTGTTTTAATGTTTTAGGAGCATTAATTTCTGCAATTGCTGCGGTTTTTGATTCTATAGGTTTAACGCCATTTTGCAAAAATGTTAAGCTAAGCCAATTTATCTGGTGTTTTGCGAAGTGACGTTTGCTTAAATTAATTCTGAGATTATCAGCATCAAGTTTCTGCAAACATTTGTGAACGTATTTGAGGTGCGATTCCTTAGTGCCTTTGCTGACTACAATTATGTCATCGAGAAAACAGTAAGTATTAAACAAACCAACTAGTGTGTAGTCCATCGCTATCTGGAATTCTGCCGGCATATCCCTAAGACCATAAAATCCCGTTTTAAAGCGATACGTACGTGTTGCGTCGCCACAAATAATATTCAAATTACAATGGCGTGCTGTATCCGGATGCAAGTTTAATTGACTATAAGCATATTTTAAATCAATCGTCAAAAAATAAACATTATCACCATAATTAGAATCGTTAATATGTTGTGAAATCGAATCAATAAGACTATCTTTGTTTGGCATTTGGTACTTATTTTTATGGATAGCTTTGTTCAGAACTATAGAATCAAGAGCTATCTTGACTGACTGGTCTTTTTTAACTGTCATTGCAATTGGAGAAATAAAGTTCTTGTCAGAGCATTCCTGCAATTTCTCGATATGTCCTTGTTCTGAAAGTTTGTTCAATTCATCAGATACTTTGTCTAATAAATTTATAGGGACACGACTGCCTTTTTGGTGTGATGGGGTATAATTTCGATGAAATTTTGAAAGAACTGTATGTACTTTGGACTTACCAATTCGGGAGATTAGATCAGGAAAATCAGTTGCGATTTGCTTTTTAATTGGGCAGTATTCTTGATCTACCTGATTAACTGTCTCTTGATTATTAGATTGTTGAATAGAAAAACCAAGAGCAGGGAATAGATCTCTACCCAATAGCGGACGATGACCATCTGTCACTACTTGAATTTCTATAGGATTCGCGTACCAATTGTTGCTTCGAATTGACGTTTGGAGGATGCTTCGCGTTTGAATGGGCTCGTTAGAGAAAGTTTTCAATTGTTTGGGATTCACTTCGCGTATCCACTTCAAATTTAGATCTTGGGAAATGATTGAATGCACCAATGACTCATTTATTAGTGTACATAAACTATTCGAATCCACAAGAACGTTTGTTGCTGTGTTTCCGAACACTACAGGGAGATTAATTGCTTCTACAGAATTTGTAGAGTCTGCCGAAGATATTGAAGCAACACAATTATCTTCATCCGATGAGTAGTTTGATTCCAAATCAGGATCAAAATCAGCCGAGATTTTATTAACATCTTCAATTTGATCATCTTTTTCAACATTATTAACTCTTGGCTTCGGTTTTGGGTAAGAATTGGGATCTTTAGGTTTTCGGCAGACCTTTGCGAAGTGGTTTTCAATACCGCAGTTGTTGCATTTCTTTCCAAGTGCTGGACATCTATTGCGGTGTTCTGGGGTCCAACCTCATTCCACAGAAGTGACAGGTTGTGGGCGCTTTTTCCGTGCAGTGGTATTCATAGTAGAAAAAGGGGTAGTATTCGCGATGCGCATCCGTTGTACTTGATTAACCGTTGAATTGAGTTCAGTTTTGTTTGCGTTCTTTTTAAATTGATTAAGAGTACCCATTTCAATATTGATTGCTATTGCTAAGGCTTTATCAGGTTTTATCGTTTCTATGAGGAGTTCTTTTTGGATGTCTTCGTTTTGCATATTTGCGATGAAAACGTCTCTGATAATTGTATCCCCTTTTTCACCGAGATCACAATTCTCAAAGAGTTCTTTAAGGTGACCGTAGAATTTCTCAATCGGTTCCCCCTTTTGCTGTTTCCGTGTAAGAAAGAGATATCGGTCGAAAGTTATATTATGGATTGGAATAAATGTTTTATTCAGAACATCCCAAAGATTTCGTGTTGAGATTTCGTCAAGATTAACAGTCGAGTTCTTAGAGTTGAATACTCGTCGCCCTTCCCGTTCCCAAACTCAAATACATCAATGAAGATGCTTTTCGATCACAAAGTTGCCATGGTTTATCTCGGCATAGAATGCCTATCGCCGCAACACGTTGGCAGTGATTTTTTCACGCAGTCTTTGCCTGTTCGTTACGAGTGCGTCGATCTCGTTCGAATTGTGCTGTAGGGTTTTCGACTGCATCGTCATATGCCGGTTCGGGGGGGCAAAATGACATGCTCTGGAGGGTCGGCCAAGAGAATGTCCACAAAAATGCTTTCACGAGCAAGAATTGCGAGTTTGAGTTGCGTCCTCCAGTATTCCCATCGAAGTGGGGGCTCTAGAGTTGCCTTTTCCCAGAAGGGTTGAATTCCGAGTGGAGACTTGCCGCTGTGCTTTAATGCGCCATGTTATAGCTGCGTTTAGCAATTAGAATTGTTTTAGGGCTACGAATACGTTATCTTAGAATTATGATGGAATCGCGGAGCGAATCCGAATTTACGCGGAAACTTTTACATTTATTTAGTGGAATCGCAATGCGAATCCAATCTAGAAATTGTCTCTGAGAATGAAGAGTGTTTACAGTGATAACTTGAATTGAGAAAGATCATCGAGATTATGATTACTTATAATAAAATACTGTGAACCAAATATGAAATAATTTAATAGACTAGCGGGAACATATTTATACTTGAATAATAAAAAGTCATAACCTTAGTTATAAATTGTATGATATGAATATTAAAATAGAGGATGACTGATAATTTAGTACACATAGAGATTTCGATTTATATATAGGTAATCATATGTATCACACCATGATTGATGCACGATACCCGAAACTCATGAACTGATAGAACCCTTGCTAGGTTAATTGAATTCCATGCTCAAAACATGGAAATCTTTTTAAAAAAAACTTACTTACGCTTTAAAGGTAGTACTAGAAACTTCTTCACAGTTATTCAAGTTGCGTAAACTATGACCGGAAATTGTAGCAGCGTGCAACTTTTCGATTTTTAGATCAAGGCTTTTGGACATTAGGAAGTTATGATTTCGACAAATAAGCAAAACTACCACTCTAATGCAAAGCTCTAATGCAAAATTACAAAACTCGAAAACAATTTAACGCAGCACACGGTAGACAGTCTGTGAAACAAAAAACCCAAAGAGCATAAAAGATTTTGAGCAGAGAAAGTGCCCGAAAAAACAGACGAACTTTATAGCGCAACGCGCGACAAAACAGGGAAAGGATTGTATGAAAATCGTGCCAGCAACGCGCTAAGGAAAGAAAACCGGACGTACGGGAAGTCGAGCGAGCCACGCGCGGCACAACGCAAACATGACAGACGGGAAGTCGAGCCGGCAACGAGCAACAGAACTTATACGAGATTGAAGGAAAACAGGTAATCAAAATAAGTACAAAACCGCACAAACTAATTCGCCATAACTCATGAGTTATCTAAGTCACACCCCAGAAAGAAGTCAGGGGACAATAACTGATTGGCAAACTAGGAGAGACAATATTCGAAGTTTTAGCAGACATA
>NC_134469.1:29859538-29877951 GCF_964194025.1 Convolutriloba macropyga | reverse complement strand
GTTGGGATACTCAAGACACAAACCGGTCTCAACTTGTGTTTCAATTAAGTCAAACCCTAGAAAGCTACAAAACGAGAAGAGGCAACCAGCATTATAGCATAACTAACATACTGCAGCAAAAAAGCAACCTACTTCATTACAAACTAACATACAACACCGACGTCAAAATAATGCTGCGAGAAACAAAAGCGGGATTTTGGGAGAGCCGCCTTAGTTGAAACGAAACGCAACCGGGAAAAGTAATTAAGTTAAAGGAGAAACACGCGGACGGTACGGTACGAAGAGACGGACAAAATCCCGGGCCGCGGCACCATAATACCTCTGATAAAGCAGAAAATCGGAATATTCAATTGATAAACAACGTAGTAGCACCAAACAGCGTATTAGCATTAGCGTACAAAATAACAACAATATATCTGAGCAAGGAATAAGATATCTTAGACGGCAATGCTCTTTTCGATGCTCTTTTACCGGTCTTTTGTCTGATTTTATTGACGTCAAAATCTGTTCATTTAAAGTCAACAATCGCCTAGAAAAATCTTAAAATATAAACCAACGAAAAGCACCTTAATCGGTACATATCGTGGTTATATTTAATTAAAGTTAGATTGAACATACTTCTTAATTTTCTACGTAAATCGGAACGTATTATATTCTTATTTTAGATGACGCTTGGAAATACTCAGCTCTGATTGTTTAATACTTTACAGCATACTTGGTGCTAGGAAAATTGGCCGACAGGGCTTTCAGCCGACAAGGAAAAATTGAGAAATTTAGCCGACAGTTTCATCATAATTGGTCATAAAAGTCTCATTGGTCCATAAATCAGTAGTTCGGTTGTGATAGATTCATATCAAGTCCCACGGGCCGCTGAGGCATGGCCATGGCCCGCGAGGCATGGCCAAATGTGGTTAAATACCTTTGTTACGCTTGTTGATAGACCTTCGTTACACTAGGAAAAAACTGCGGTATATTTGTCGGCTTACGAAAGTGTTTTAAATTTGCCAATCACAGCTTCAGAATAAGTTTTATTGGTCATTTTACTTAAATTGTCGGCTAAATTTCTCATTTTTTGGTTGTCGGCTAAACGCCCTGTCGGCCAATACGGCGGCCACCAGCTTACTTATTTAGTCCGCACCACACAGAAACGATGTGCTCGTTTCGTATTTAGCAACGCTTTTTGGCATAAACAGATATAAGAAACGTAATATTACCGCGACCAATCGATTTTATAAGTGATTTGGCTGGTATTGTTATTGCCTGATGACAGTGGGGAGAACACCAACAGTTACTTTTTTGCCGGTAGATGTGCTATCCAATTTACCTGTATTTTGTGACTAAAATTTTTAATTAAAATTTTCATTCTGAAAAATTGAAATTGCTGTTCTTTTAGCCAGTTTTTGCAAGCCATGAGAAATTTATTGGTTTGTTTTTCTAGCTCATATCCTCTCCGCTATTGACGATACAGCAACTGACAGTTTTGCTTTGTTTGAACGAAGTTTCAATTCATTACGTCTAATGAAATAGTCAAAATTATACTTTTGTCATACATAAACATTGATAGCTGATCGAATGATTCTTTGGAATCTTTGCTAGGATATTTTTTGAAACAGGCGTGAAGATCGTATAACATGGGTTTATCATGCAGTTTTCAAAAAAAAAACTACAGCAAGATCAGCAGTAATCATGCAAAGTTTTTGCAATATAAGCAGATCAAATTCATAACGAAAAAGACATTCTGCTAGAAAAAACCAACGATGTTGTTCATTTCAACTACAAAAATTTTCGGGTTTTAATTGCTAATTGCTACGTTATACAATGAACTAACTATGCATAAAATATCACGTAAATCTGTAAAATTAAGCTGGAAAACCCTCAAAGGAAATTGTTTTTCTTGCTATAGAGCTTTGAAAGAACAACCGTCTATCTTGAAAGACTTATGCAAAATATTTTGCAGGTTTAGATTGTCGGTCTTAACAAATTTACTGCAAGATATGTTATTTTAGGGTGAAGATTTTGTCTAGAGTTAACTCAAAAATCGAATGAAGAACACTCACACAAATGCTGAGCATAAATGATCAACTAGTTGCTGTGAAATTAGCGAAACTCATTAGATTTGCCTCCCATTTAAAAATTTCTCAGATTCATTTGCTGCAGATGGTGAAAAATGTGATCAAATGTGGAAACAAAAAAGGACATCAAAAATTTTCGTTTTAGAAATCAAATTTATTCAAGAGTTCAAACTCTCAATACTATGAATTCAGCTGTTGCTATCAAGAAATTGAAAATCCGGATTCTGTATTTGTTTGTACAGACTGTTGGGGCCCAGCTAATTGGAAGAAAACTAATTCAAGGACAGATCAACCAGTAGAGTTAGAGAACAATCACAATCAAAAGTCAATGCAACATTCAACAAAGCAAAATTGAGTTGTTAACAACACGTCTACTTATTTGGTAGTTGTTATTAGTACGTGAATATCACACATGAACTCCAACCCGAACTACCTCACTATTACCAAATCATTTTTGCCACGTACGAATAAATATAGAAGTGAATATCCAGTTCCACGAACCAAATTCAAACGAAATATGAAATACCGATTTTGGTATGCCAAATTGAGCGAATTTTGCTATTACTATACCAATTAATAGATTTCGGGACACAAGAGGAATCCCGGATTCCCAATCACTGAAAACCGAGAACTTTTTCAACCCAGTTAATAATCATCTACAGCTAATCAAAGGTGCAATATTGACAAACCAAAAGACTAGTAGAAAAACATAGCGTGAAAAACTACCAAACATCAATTTAAACTGGTTGTTTGTGTAACGACTGCTATCCGATCAGTGACAAGGAAAACTTAATACCACTCAGTTCGTTGCAGCGATTTCAAATTTGCGCGAATAATACCTTTGTGCAGTTAACTTTTGTGAACTGTATTATCCGCAAAGCTGTAGTTTACCGTTGCATTACTTACTTAATTTGTCCAGCTTTACTTACTTAATAGTACAGCTTTGCTCTGCACTGATTTGCTTCGCTTAGAATACAAAATAAAATCAAATCGAAAAAAAATTGAACTTTGTTTATTTTTTGTTAATTATTCAAAATATAAATCAAAGTTTCGAAAAATTTCGATGTTCAGTCCTCAGTAAAATACTGCTCTATTATATGCAATTTTGATTAAACTGATGAGTTGGGTAACCCAATTGCGTTAGCGCAAAAAAAATTTATAAGGAATTTGGTTTTTTGCTATAATAAAGTTCTCCTAGTCATCGATTGGACTCTACGACACCACTGTGGGATTCTAGGCTACGCTTTGTTTAGGCCAGTAAGAAAAACCGACTCTATGCTTTGCACAGAATTTCTCTTGTGTCAGAATTTTGTTCCCCAGAAAAAAGTAAGAATACCAAAGTCAATTCTCTTTTCACAAGTCAAAGTTAAGTTAAATTGTACAACAGCAATTTACCGCTAAAGAAGTTGTGCATCAATAAGCATTGAACATAAATATTGTAATTCAAAATTAAAGAATGTCAACTAATTTTTCATTTGTTTTCAAGCTCCTTTTATGCTGCTAGTCACGTGGTTTTGCATGTCAAAACTGGATTGTTGATTGGTTGTAGATAGGGATGTCAACAGAATGTGAACAGTTCTTCATAACGTCAATTTTTCAATGTAAATGTGATGTTATGGGAAGTTTGTTAACCACATAGAATTTTGTCGAATGTACTGTATCAACAACAGGTTGGTTCGCAAACCAATCGCAAAAATTCTGATGAAACACTCTTAAGTCGTAATAATGTTTGCAGATGTTCAGATAAGTCAAGTATGAGTTTCAGTTTCACATCACGTATGATAATTAGGTACTAATAATATTTACTTAATAAAATTTCTGACGAAAGTGATGAAATAATTTTGGCTACGATAGCAGGCAGTTTTAGATTTTCCTTGTCGAGCTTCCTTGTGGAGGCGAGATTCACTACTGTTCTCTTGTGAACTCCGTCGTTTGTTCGATTTTTAGCTGATCGAACTTTAGCACACCGTAATACCTATCGATAGCCTCCTTAACATAACCCAAAACATAATATTCCTGCTTATTGCTGTCTCCGATCAAACAAAAGAGATCGTCTTTTTTAAGGTTTTCGTTCGCCATAGGCCGCCATTTGTGCCGATTATTTACAGTTGGCAATTAATCTTCACGAAATATATCCCATATAAGATTTGCGTAGGCTTGAGTTTGCTCGACGAGTTTTTCGAGGGAGAAATTCTTCTATGCCTGGTAAAAAGGGCAGGCAAGCGTTCTTGTTTCCAAGCAAGAAGACATAAAGTATCAATGCTTCTAAGCCATTAACATTTGAACTTACTGGAGTCAATGGACTTTCATTCAACATAAGCTCTAAAATATAAATCAAAGTTGAAAGAACGTCCTCGGTGACTGATCTGTTCCCCAACACTACATACCTTAACTTGTTTCAATTTCTGTTGAAAAGTTCCCATATCCTATAAAGTGAATTGCTTCTGGTGGCCTGAACTTCTGTCTGATTCCTCCTTGAATTAGATGTTCTTCGATACCTTCTTTGTTTCATGCCGCAAAGTACTCTTAAATTTTCGTTCAAAGACTGCCCCGTATTCACTCATGACTATACTTGGATTGTTTTTTTTCGTGCAATAAATCCAATAAATGCATTGAGACAACTATCCGTCTCCAATTTGTTTGCCACTTCCTTTTGTACAGTACCGATTAGATTACAGTATAATCGCTTTTCGTTGCTGCGCCCAACCTTCACATTGAGAGGGCCAAAGTGGTCAATTCCATCATTTATAAGACTGCTGAAACATCTCACTGATCCTCAGGTAAATCTGCCATTACTATCGTTATCCTTTGGGCTCTGCTTTTTCTGAATATAGTCACTTGTTCTTGATTGATCCCAAGTCATTTCTTATGCCTTGAAGCCATATACCCTGATGAACCATGTTTCTTACAAGCTCTGTGCTATCGTGTTAAATGTTTTTGTTTCGTTTTTGGTGTTTCCAATGTAGCAATAATGGATTCTTAGTATTGGAGTCCAATTGAACTTTGCCTATCCTCGTTTTGACTCGAATAAATGCTTTTCCACCCAGAAAAAGTAAGAATGGAATGACTTCAACTTTGAGATGTTTCATCCTTTCACCTAACTATTATCGCTGTAGTAATTGGGGATGGTTGGTTTTGAGTTTTTTCTTTTTTTTCGACGATGAATACAAACGTTGCTGGTTTGTATTTGCCTCATGCTCGCTGTATCTATGATTTAGTAATTATTAGTCTGATGAGTTTACTAAACTTTTTCCACTGAAAATCAGCGCTCTTTTCTTCAACTTCTATCAAGATGACTAATGATGGTATATTGTTTTATCGGAGGCAAAGATGAAATTGGCCATTCACTCTCTTGACGTTTCACACAGGCCGGCCCAGTGGTCCGTTCTCTTCCTTTGAGTTCCTCAATGTTGAATGCTCTTGTACCAAGGTCCACTGTGTTGTTAACACCACCCAAATGTTTCCAATGACACATCAGTTTTATCCAGTACCTCAGCTACTCAATTGGCTTCAAACACTTATCGTTTACGATGGGTACTGTGTAGCACTGCAACACAGTAGTTGAGTCTTACCAAAAATTGCAACTGTTTGTCTTATTTTCTTGTTCGTCGACTATTTGTTCTTTCAACCTCACTCACTAGGGCTACTGCTGCTTGTAGTTCTAAACACGTTATTGAATGATTTTCCAAGGGAGCTGTTCTGCATTTCCCAATGACAATTGCTAAGTCAGATGAGCATTCTTCGAGCGTAGATAGGCAACTGCACACATCACCGTTTCTTCAGATACGTCAGCAAACACTTAAAGTTCAGTTCCACCCCTCGCTGTATTGAAGTATCATCTATCAATGCTTGTTTCAAGTACAATTGAAAAATGTTCTTTCCGCTTCAAGAACTCAGTTTCTTTGCCATTGTTCCAAATCTGCTACTTCATTTTTCCAATATTCTCCATTCTTGGCCCCGATGCCTCTGAGAATTGGTTTCATGCGAAAGTTGAACAGAGCAAGCAACCCCGTCGGGTCAAATACTGAAGTTAGCAGTGAAAAAATCCTCCTCTAAGTTATAGGTATTTCAACTTCCGTGAACGTACCTCTTCACACTCGAACACTACCATCAGTCACAGTCCATTGTGGTCCAAACACCAAGGATCCCTCCTTATTGGGTTCCACTTCGACCGACTTCGTGTGTGTTGCTCATTGACTTCTGGATTCGCTTCGGTAACCGCATGCTTGTTGCTTATTCACTTCCTTAGGCTAAATCATTTTCTTGGGAGAAACGATTGCAACTGATTGCAGACTTCAACTGTTTCGTCACGGTTTTCTACTAATATCATCAAATCGTCCAAGTAGAAGTTGTTTTGTGTTGCCTTTGCTGCAATTGGATAAGGTTCCGCATCGTCGAGTCCCACTCACTTGAGAGCATAATTTGTACTAGTTCAAGAACTCTTAGTCTAGAGTTAACTCAAAAATCGAATGAAGAACACTCACACAAATGCTGAGCATAAATGATCAACTAGTTGCTGTGAAATTAGCGAAACTCATTAGATTTGCCTCCCATTTAAAAATTTCTCAGATTCATTTGCTGCAGATGGTGAAAAATGTGATCAAATGTGGAAACAAAAAAGGACATCAAAAGTTTTCGTTTTAGAAATCAAATTTATTCAAGAGTTCAAACTCTCAATACTATGAATTCAGCTGTTGCTATCAAGAAATTGAAAATCCGGATTCTGTATTTGTTTGTACAGACTGTTGGGGCCCAGCTAATTGGAAGAAAACTAATTCAAGGACAGATCAACCAGTAGAGTTAGAGAACAATCACAATCAAAAGTCAATGCAACATTCAACAAAGCAAAATTGAGTTGTTAACAACACGTCTACTTATTTGGTAGTTGTTATTAGTACGTGAATATCACACATGAACTCCAACCCGAACTACCTCACTATTACCAAATCATTTTTGCCACGTACGAATAAATATAGAAGTGAATATCCAGTTCCACTAACCAAATTCAAACGAAATATGAAATACCGATTTTGGTATGCCAAATTGAGCGAATTTTGCTATTACTATACCAATTAAGAGATTTCGGGACACAAGAGGAATCCCGGATTCCCAATCACTGAAAACCGAGAACTTTTTCAACCCAGTTAATAATCATCTACAGCTAATCAAAGGTGCAATATTGACAAACCAAAAGACTAGTAGAAAAACATAGCGTGAAAAACTACCAAACATCAATTTAAACTGGTTGTTTGTGTAACGACTGCTATCCGATCAGTGACAAGGAAAACTTAATACCACTCAGTTCGTTGCAGCGATTTCAAATTTGCGCGAATAATACCTTTGTGCAGTTAACTTTTGTGAACTGTATTATCCGCAAAGCTGTAGTTTACCGTTGCATTACTTACTTAATTTGTCCAGCTTTACTTACTTAATAGTACAGCTTTGCTCTGCACTAATTTGCTTCGCTTAGAATACAAAATAAAATCAAATCGAAAAAAAATTGAACTTTGTTTATTTTTTGTTAATTATTCAAAATATAAATCAAAGTTTCGAAAAATTTCGATGTTCAGTCCTCAGTAAAATACTGCTCTATTATATGCAATTTTGATTAAACTGATGAGTTGGGTAACCCAATTGCGTTAGCGCAAAAAAAATTTATAAGGAATTTGGTTTTTTGCTATAATAAAGTTCTCCTAGTCATCGATTGGACTCTACGACACCACTGTGGGATTCTAGGCTACGCTTTGTTTAGGCCAGTAAGAAAAACCGACTCTATGCTTTGCACAGAATTTCTCTTGTGTCAGAATTTTGTTCCCCAGAAAAAAGTAAGAATACCAAAGTCAATTCTCTTTTCACAAGTCAAAGTTAAGTTAAATTGTACAACAGCAATTTACCGCTAAAGAAGTTGTGCATCAATAAGCATTGAACATAAATATTGTAATTCAAAATTAAAGAATGTCAACTAATTTTTCATTTGTTTTCAAGCTCCTTTTATGCTGCTAGTCACGTGGTTTTGCATGTCAAAACTGGATTGTTGATTGGTTGTAGATAGGGATGTCAACAGAATGTGAACAGTTCTTCATAACGTCAATTTTTCAATGTAAATGTGATGTTATGGGAAGTTTGTTAACCACATAGAATTTTGTCGAATGTACTGTATCAACAACAGGTTGGTTCGCAAACCAATCGCAAAAATTCTGATGAAACACTCTTAAGTCGTAATAATGTTTGCAGATGTTCAGATAAGTCAAGTATGAGTTTCAGTTTCACATCACGTATGATAATTAGGTACTAATAATATTTACTTAATAAAATTGACGAAAGTGATGAAATAATTTTGGCTACGATAGCAGGCAGTTTTAGATTTTCCTTGTCGAGCTTCCTTGTGGAGGCGAGATTCACTACTGTTCTCTTGTGAACTCCGTCGTTTGTTCGATTTTTAGCTGATCGAACTTTAGCACACCGTAATACCTATCGATAGCCTCCTTAACATAACCCAAAACATAATATTCCTGCTTATTGCTGTCTCCGATCAAACAAAAGAGATCGTCTTTTTTAAGGTTTTCGTTCGCCATAGGCCGCCATTTGTGCCGATTATTTACAGTTGGCAATTATTCTTCACGAAATATATCCCATATAAGATTTGCGTAGGCTTGAGTTTGCTCGACGAGTTTTTCGAGGGAGAAATTCTTCTATGCCTGGTAAAAAAGGGCAGGCAAGCGTTCTTGTTTCCAAGCAAGAAGACATAAAGTATCAATGCTTCTAAGCCATTAACATTTGAACTTAGTGGAGTCAATGGACTTTCATTCAACATAAGCTCTAAAATATAAATCAAAGTTGAAAGAACGTCCTCGGTGACTGATCTGTTCCCCAACACTACATACCTTAACTTGTTTCAATTTCTGTTGAAAAGTTCCCATATCCTATAAAGTGAATTGCTTCTGGTGGCCTGAACTTCTGTCTGATTCCTCCTTGAATTAGATGTTCTTCGATACCTTTTTTGTTTCATGCCGCAAAGTACTCTTAAATTTTCGTTCAAAGACTGCCCCGTATTCACTCACGACTATACTTGGATTGTTTTTTTCGTGCAATAAATCCAATAAATGCATTGAGACAACTATCCGTCTCCAATTTGTTTGCCACTTCCTTTTGTACAGTACCGATTAGATTACAGTATAATCGCTTTTCGTTGCTGCGCCCAACCTTCACATTGAGAGGGCCAAAGTGGTCAATTCCATCATTTATAAGGCTGCTGAAACATCTCACTGATCCTCAGGTAAATCTGCCATTACTATCGTTATCCTTTGGGCTCTGCTTTTTCTGAATATAGTCACTTGTTCTTGATTGATCCCAAGTCATTTCTTATGCCTTGAAGCCATATACCCTGATGAACCATGTTTCTTACAAGCTCTGTGCTATCGTGTTAAATGTTTTTGTTTCGTTTTTGGTGTTTCCAATGTAGCAATAATGGATGCTTAGTATTGGAGTCCAATTGAACTTTGCCTATCCTCGTTTTGACTCGAATAAATGCTTTTCCACCCAGAAAAAGTAAGAATGGAATGACTTCAACTTTGAGATGTTTCATCCTTTCACCTAACTATTATCGCTGTAGTAATTGGGGATGGTTGGTTTTGAGTTTTTTCTTTTTTTTCGACGATGAATACAAACGTTGCTGGTTTGTATTTGCCTCATGCTCGCTGTATCTATGATTTAGTAATTATTAGTCTGATGAGTTTACTAAACTTTTTCCACTGAAAATCAGCGCTCTTTTCTTCAACTTCTATCAAGATGACTAATGATGGTATATTGTTTTATCGGAGGCAAAGATGAAATTGGCCATTCACTCTCTTGACGTTTCACACAGGCCGGCCCAGTGGTCCGTTCTCTTCCTTTGAGTTCCTCAATGTTGAATGCTCTTGTACCAAGGTCCACTGTGTTGTTAACACCACCCAAATGTTTCCAATGACACATCAGTTTTATCCAGTACCTCAGCTACTCAATTGGCTTCAAACACTTATCGTTTACGATGGGTACTGTGTAGCACTGCAACACAGTAGTTGAGTCTTACCAAAAATTGCAACTGTTTGTCTTATTTTCTTGTTCGTCGACTATTTGTTCTTTCAACCTCACTCACTAGGGCTACTGCTGCTTGTAGTTCTAAACACGTTATTGAATGATTTCCCAAGGGAGCTGTTCTGCATTTCCCAATGACAATTGCTAAGTCAGATGAGCATTCTTCGAGCGTAGATAGGCAACTGCACACATCATCGTTTCTTCAGATACGTCAGCAAACACTTAAAGTTCAGTTCCACCCCTCGCTGTATTGAAGTATCATCTATCAATGCTTGTCTCAAGTACAATTGAAAAATGTTCTTTCCGCTTCAAGAACTCTGTTTCTTTGCCATTGTTCCAAATCTGCTACTTCATTTTTCCAATATTCTCTATTCTTGGCCCCGATGCCTCAGAGAATTGGTTTCATGCGAAAGCTGAACGGAGCAAGCAACCCCGTCGGGTCAAATACTGAAGTTAGCAGTGAAAAAATCCTCCTCTAAGTTATAGGTATTTCAACTTCCGTGAACGTACCTCTTCACACTCGAACACTACCATCAGTCACAGTCCATTGTGGTCCAAACACCAAGGATCCCTCCTTATTGGGTTCCACTTCGACTGACTTCGTGTGTGTTGCTCATTGACTTCTGGATTCGCTTCGGTAACCGCATGCTTGTTGCTTATTCACTTCCTTAGGCTAAATCATTTTCTTGGGAGAAACGATTGCAACTGATTGCAGACTTCAACTGTTTCGTCACGCTTTTCTACTAATATCATCAAATCGTCCAAGTAGAAGTTGTTTTGTGTTGCCTTTGCTGCAATTGGATAAGGTTCCGCATCGTCGAGTCCCACTCGCTTGAGAGCATAATTTGTACTAGTTCAAGAACTCTTAGTTCTAAATACATTACGTTACTTTTCGTATATCTGAACAGATTCCTTGAATCCATAGACACCTCAAGCAATTTCTATCTTGATCGGGAACTCGCACTTGTAGAAACAATGAGCTATCACGGCAATTGGGCTGCCACGGCCATTGGTTCATCACTTAATCTGAACATCGCGCCAATCAACCAGTGCAGAAGATAAGTTCCTGCTAGTAGCTTGTCGTTTAGGCCTACTTATTTGTACTTTGATGCACCATTGCAAACACGTCTTACTTTGCCGTTTTCGTTTGTTTTTAGCAAAAGTTGGTGCAACAAATACCATTATTTCCAGTGTTCCCTTTCACTATGGATTTGTCCAAAATTTTTACGAATCTTTTCTCTGCATTTTGATCTATTGATTGTTGACGCAAACTCTTCAGTTTTGGGTCTCTACGGAACCTTCCTTCGAATGAATAAAGATAACCCAAGGCAAAGCTGTAATTGTTTGGATTGTTTTGCTCTGGTTCAATCCAAAGCATTCTTACTCCTTACCACTCGTCTGAAAGTTTGGTCGTACTCTCTAGCATCCATTTTGGAGGCATAGGTTGCTAAGTACCACCAGATTCGGATGTTCTCAGCCACTTTCACATTTTCTGTGAAGGCTGAATGATAAATATTTTGTCTTTTTTTGCCTGTCACTGACTAACCATTCGAGTTCTGTTAAAACGGCGAAGAGTTCACTTCATGTTCCTATTTTGTAGTCCAATCGGCGTTGTAGTTTATAAGCATCTTGACCAAGGCTGATGCCAACTTCAATCAAGTTGAAGCCATTGTTGGCTAGAACACTCAAGTGATTGAAGTTTTGCTTAAGCCTATTGTAGTCGTAGTGTGTGGTTCCCAATGATGTTGAAAGATGTACAAACGCGTCGATGGAAGGCACCTTTTAATGTGGTCCCCTTATTTTTAGCGGAACCCCTTCTCTCATCAGATCCTTCAACACGTGTATGCCAATTTTATTGAGCTCAAAAACTGTGACTTTGGCTCGTAACCTAGATCTTGTACGCTTTGTACGATAAATAAGGGCGTTGTTGAAGTATCGAGGAAAGCATATCTATCTAATCAGCCTGTTGCCACTGCTCTGTATTGAGACAGCAACTATCTGAAGAAACTCGTAACTTCGACTCTCTGATTGTTTCTGCAATTACCTTGGTTGCTTGATTGCTCTCGTCCAATTGACTTTCCGAGCATAGAAACCGGTTATGCTTCTTGGTATCTCTTTTTATACCTAACACATTGACTTTACAAATTTGGATTGCCTGTTTTTTTCCCAGACATCCGTAGCATAAGCGTTGCTTCCTCACTGCTGCTTACCGATCATTCCCACTCATGTTCTTGAGTAATGAACAGTTCCAACCTTTTTGAGTGCCATTAAAAAGCGGCCAGTGATCACGTTGCATTTGTTTCGATTGTTTTACGCTCGATCCCGCACTGAATTTTGATAGATCGGTTTACGAGAACCGTTTGTCTCTATACGTACTTCTTCGGTCTTGTTCCTCCACTCTCCCTTGAAAGTTGAGAATCCTTCAATCTCTAAGGCCATTATTGCCAGCCATCGATCGAAGAGCGTCAGATCAGGTCTATTTTCCTGGCAATCATTTGCATAAGACCACCTTTTCTCTTTCAAATTTGGAAGTAACTTTTCTATCTCGAAATAAAGTGTTGCGCTGAATAGCAAATCACTTTCATGTTTTTATTGCTTCAAGTCGTTCACAAAATTTCTGATCGTTTTTGAATATTTAATTAGAGCTCCAGAATCGTTATTTTCGACTGAGTCTTGTTTAGCGGCAGTGTTTTGAGCTGAGCATCGAGAATCAGATGACGACGGCCAAAACTGCGCTTCAAGAGTGCCCAAGCTTGCACATAGAATGCTCCAGAATACAGCCGATACAGATACAGCTGATTTCGCTTTGCTCGTCGTCTTCAAAGCGCAACAGCGTCTTCATGAGCTCATTTGCTCGTGGTCAGGTATATTGCCGCGGAGCACAGTAGCAACAAACATGATTGACCACTCCGGCTATTCGAGAGGGTTTCTGTTGAAGGAATTCAGTTTTACTTTGGGCAGTTGGCTACTGATCTTGGAATAGAAAACTGCTACGGATTTTTTCTCTGTCGTAGGTAATATTTGTTTCCTGCGTAGTGATTTTGAAAGAAACAGACAGTCACGAAAAAAGTGACGCCAGGGTATATGGTGTCCTGCTCAATTCTAGAATCGTTGAAAGCGTGTACTCTATGAGACTGATTCGATCGGTCCAGCCAGGACGACACTTCTTAGCTGCTTGCGCGTCCCTTCCAACGGAAGCGGGGTCTACTCCGTATACTTGGAACAGCGCCATCATCAACCGATTATGAGCTCTTTATTTCAAGGGCTTTTTTGGAAATCCAAGTTGGGTGCACTCTGCTCTTCGAATCGTTGCATCTCCATCTTGAGCTATTGATCAATTCATAACTTTCTTCTACCGCAGTATGGACAAGAACGCGTAGAAACTCTCCTTTTTCTAGCCTTTTTGCTGCAAGAGGTTTTTGACTCGTTGTCTTGATGTTCGCTTCAATTCTCATCTGAAGTAGAATTTTTTTCCTCTGGAGGCTGAGAAACATATGCGGGTGTGTCAAATTTGTTGGTTTGGAGACTTGATTGACTTGGTGGGTCTGGCATTTTAGCGGGTCCTTTGATGCAAGGTCATCAATTTGCGTTTATTCCGCTGAGGAATCTCCTTTTTGGAAATCCAAGTTGGGTGTACTCTGCTCTTCGAATCGTTGCATCTGAGCTCTCTCTTTATCAATTCAAAACTGTCTTCAACCGCAGCTTGGACAAGAACGCGAGGAATCTCTCCGTTCTCTAGCCTTTTTGCTGCAAGATGTTTTTGACTCGTTGTCTTGATGTTCGCTTCAATTCTCATCTGAAGGAGAATTTTGTTCCTACGGAGGCTGCGAAACATATGCGGGTGTGTCCATTTTGTTGGTTTGGAGACCTGATTGGCATGGTGGGTCTGGCATCTGAGCGGGTCCGTTGATGCAAGGTCATCAAGTTGAGTTTATTCGGCTGAAATGACCCCGAATCGTGAAGAATGTTGCCTCGCTTGTCGATGAGCTGCTTGATGCGATCATTGGTCTCAAACATCTGTTGATAGATTGTTTTGAGTTTGCTTGATCAACCAAGGTTCTTTACGTAATTTCTTAGACCTTACGCGTTTTCACGTGTAATTGCTCATCACAGTCTTTGCTTTTCCAGATTGCTGTGATTTACTTTCGAAATTGAGGCAGCAGCTTCAATTGCTAATCGCAACTTGCTTTGATAAATTGGAGGGAGGTTTGTCTTCTACTGTCCGGGTTTACTGAACAAATGTAGCGGCTGCTCTGCAAACAGCGACAAGGAAAACTGTACACCACCCAGTTCATTTCAGCGGTTTCAGATTTGTCTAGATGTTGCGTTATTGCAGCTGACTTTGCTTGCTGCTTTATCCACTAGACTGTATATTGCCCTTGGATTACTTCAAACTCAATTACTTCTGGTAACTTATCAGTCAGCTTTGCTCTTCTAAACTCTGCTTTGCTCAGAAAAGCAAAAAAAAAATCAAATCAAAACGATTAAAATTTTGTTGAGATTTTGTTAATAACTCAAAAAACGAATCTAAACTTCAAATTATCTCCTAATCCTGTACTCAGTATTATACTCCTCCATTAAAAGAAATATTAAAAAATTTGGTTATTTAGGTAAACGAATTGCGCGATTGCAAAAAAAAAAATTTGAGGAAATTGTTTGTTCGCTATAAAAACTCTCTTTTCTAGTCTCCAATTGCCAAAGTTTCTTTTACTTACGAACTTTTTTCCCCAAAATGAAAGTGACAAAATTAAACTTAATTCTCTTCCACAAGTCAAAGTCAAGTTAATTTGAAGAACAGTAATTTAGCGCTCAAGAAATTGTGCTTCAATAGTCATTGTTTGTCATTTTAAAAAGTTAAATTTAACGAGTTTCACTTGGTTGTTGGTAGTTTTCAAGCTCTTTCTATGCTGCTAGTCACGTGGTTTTCATGTCCAAATTGCATTGTTGATTGAATGTAGATGAAGATGTCGACAGTACGTGAACAGTTTTCCATATCATTATATTTTTAGTGTATATTTGATGTCACGGGTTTTTTCTCCAAAACGATGCTCTGTATCAACAACAGGTTGGATTCAAACCATTCGGAAAGAATCTGATGCAGCAACGTTAAGTCGTAAAATTGATTTGCTGATGTTTAGATAAGTGGAGTTTGAGTTTAAATTTGACTTCACGTACAAAATATTCACGTATTGATAATAGCTAATTAAAATAATTGTTGACAAAAGTGAATAAATCAATTGGCTTTGATAGAATGAAGCATTAATCTTTGCTTGTCTTGCTCTTCGAACAGCACTGCTTGATTCGACCTTGAATTAATTTGTTTAGTAGTTAAGCGCAGCATCTATATGTGGTCAAATTAGTTTGACATTAGTGCGTATTGTAGCTATACCTTGAGATTAATAATTTGTTACTGTGTTGTTTCTGTAATTCATCTTAGTAACCACACAGAATACATTTTGTTCAAAATATGTAGTCAGTTCTTTCTCGCTCGTCTTAATGAAGTCTATTTTAGTTTCACTATTTGTCTTGTTAAGTACGAGGTGTGATTTTTGTCACATTTATTAATTTTGATTACTGTTACGAAATCACCGAAATCATTGACACATGGGAGATAAAAATTTTTAGCTGAGATAGTCATCTAGAGTTGGATATTTTTTAATATCAGTTTGTAGTTTGAGGTAATAACAAAAACCTTTATCATCTAAATAGTTAAGGGTCTTGGTTATGTCTTTTCAGACAAAATCAATCAACAAAAAACAAAATCTATGCCTAATTGAGTAAACTCATTTCTGCTGCTGATAATATTTTTTGCCAGAAAAATAAAATAGTTCGGCTATTGTATCCCAGGTTTGGGATCGCGACCCTAGATTGCTCTGATCAGGCGATTTCCCCGACTTTGCCCTCTTATCAGACCATCGTGCGATCCAAAGCCCTCTGATCTGACCGTCGTGCGACCCCATATATTGTGCTACCATGGTGCGACCCAAAAGACCTCTGATCAGAATACATTGCGACACAAATATTTCGCTCGACTCTGTTGCGACTCAAAGTTTTGTGCGACTTTAGTGCAACCAACGCTCCCTTTGAACGTACCATTCCTGAATACTTGTCAGACTCGGTTGTAAAATTTTCAAATTATTCAATCCAAACCCATGTACAGCTCAACTTAAAATTGAATATTTCAGTACATCTTGATAAGGTTAGGACAAAACTAATTTATAAAAATATAAACAAAAAGTCGATTTGAAGTTCCTTAAACTTTTCTTTTGAGTTATTCGAGTGTTAAAAAACTGCAGCTGAATAAATTCGGTCATTTAGAGCTCTGTGGTCAGTTTTTGGTGCAACTTATGTCCAGATTTCGGTCTCTGATCAAACCGTAGTGCGACCATTGTCCAGACTTTCGTGCGACCTATGATCAGACTATAATGTGACTTTGCCCTCTGATTAGACCGTAGTGCAACCATTGTCCAGACCATTTGCCAGACTTTGCCCTCCCAGGTTGAAGTAACATCCGGAAGTGACCTCTGATCAGACCGTGCCAGACGAAAGTAACCTATGATCAGACCACCCAAGTCCAAAATATCCTCTGATCAGACTAATGTACGCTCAAAACAACGTGTGCTCTCAAAATGCGCTCAAAACTGTCTCTGATTAGACCTCTCCACACAGAAATGACCACTGATCAGACCAAAATCAGACCATTGTCCAGATGATTGTTGGACCATGGGCCAGACCAAACCAAGACCATTGCCAAGACGATTGTGCGCTCAAAATCACCCTGATCAGACTATTGTGCGCTCAAAAATCACTCCTGATCAGACTATTGTGCGCTCTAAATCACCTCTGATCAGACTCAATTGCGCTCAAAATCATCTGATCAGTTAATTGTTTTCACTATTAACGAGTTTATTTAATTTTGTTATAATATAATTATATCGTAAAAATTGATGTTTGAATTATTAAATTCATCTAAGGAAACGACCATTCTAAAAGCATTGCTCAAAAAAATAAAACCCAACTGCAGAGAAAAAAAATTATTTTCTTTAGAATTAGTGCACATCTTGAACTCAATGGATGAATTTAGACAGCTTTCCATATAAAACGATGTTTTCTACAGTTAATCAAAATTTCTTTTTAAGGGGACGGGCATTTTCTATCAGCTGGAACTCTCTGGTTCTGATCAAAGTCATCAAATTCTAGATGTGTCCGTGATCAGAATGCTGCTTTTGTTGCCTCTTGGCAGAGCCAACATCTCTCGATAAAAAAAACTAAAAAAAAATAAATTTCCGCTCGGAATGCTCTCTAATCAGACCCAACGCTGAAAATTTTTTCTGATCAGACTAATGTGCTTGAATCCGCTCTGATCAGATCATTCCCATCCTGAAGCGACTTCTGATCATACCATCCCCAGACCGAAGTGACCTCTGATCATACCATCCCCAGACCGAAGTGACCTCTTATCATACTATTTTGCACTCGAACCAAATCCCAGACCCTGTAATTTTGGTCTGGGAACACACCATGTGCGTTGTACTTGGTCTGATCAGAGGCCACTTCCGGATGGCACCTCAACCTGGGCTCTGATCAGACCGCAGTGTGACCATTGACCAGACCATCGTGCGACTCCAGCGTTTCTCAGACCATGTATTTTGGGTCGCCCACCACGCCACCAGTGGGCGACCCAAATGGTCTGATCAGAGTGGTCTAGGATCGCGCACCTAAACCTAGGGATCGAGGGTGTCATTGCTGCAGTAACGTTTAGGATTGGAAATGAACCTATCAAAAGAGTTCCTCACCAATAATGAAATTACGAAGTTCTAATTGATATAAACTGATAAATTTGATCGCTAAAGCCAATTTAAAACAAAACAAGAGAAACGAAAAAGCAAAAATACTGTAATCTAATAAAATTTAGACAGAAGAGAATAATAGCATAAAAGTAATGACAACACGCTTTTTGTTTAACTGCAAAAACTATAAACCGCCGCGTACAATATGGTTCTCTAGTCTTTTTCAATCTGTTAGCTTCACTATAAGCTAAAATATAAGTGCACTTTGATAAATGATTCAATCAAAATTACGATCAATCAAGCGTAAATTGATTGCGGATTTTTCTCGCAAGTTGTAGAAAAATAAGAGCGGGTAAATCCACTGCAAATTTTGTGGAGGATTGTGAAGTAAATTCACTCTTTTTCTCATCAATCCGCTCTTGATTAATCTGCGTTTTCGGATTACGGACTGCTAGTCATAAAAGCTTTTGCTGGTAGA
>NC_134469.1:29837038-29857038 GCF_964194025.1 Convolutriloba macropyga | reverse complement strand
TTACTTCTCTGGTGGAGATTATAAATTTAGGATTAATCATTCGCTTATGTACTAATCAGCAGATATGCAACTGACTAAGGTGTTTGAGTTGATTTTGATTGGCATCCTTTTATTTATGGCCTCACTTGATTATGTAAGATCAGCAGCAAGGACAACCAAACAGCATGTGATGGTGAGTAATAGATCGATCATTATCTTGCACCCTCACTCTAGAAATCTATCGCGTGAATTCAACAAAAAATCGTGTATTTTTACCCGATTTCTCGCGTAAAAAGAATCACATGATAAAAGGATCACATGATAAAAAGAATCACATGATTTATCGATTTACACGATAAATCACGTAAAATTCACACGAATTCTCGTGTGTTCTCAAACAATTTTTTGTGTGAAAACACACGAAAATTGCATGAATATTACATAATCAATCGTGTGAATCACACGAGAAATCCTGAGGTTAAGCCCGAGAGAATTGTGTAAATTTATCACCCCACATCTAACGTCAATCAGGAATAACCTAGAATTATTCGTTACCAAGGTTGTGGTGTACGTACGCCACCAAAGCCATAGCTCTGATCAGGCCCAATTTTGGTCGGGCACAGGGCCTGAGTCGAGAAAAAAGTTTAAGTTGCAAAGATTCGGATTTTTTCTGTTGTCCCCCACCCCCCACCCCCACCTCACCCAGTCCTATGTACTATTGCTCCAATATTTATCGTATGTAACGGCTGCTCTCCTTGTGTTTCACAAAGAAAGTTTTACACCGCCCAGTTCGTTCTGAGTGGTTAAAAAATCTGTCCGGATACTTCGTTTATGCAGTTTGCTTTTGTAACTGTATATCCGCTCTGCTGTACTTACCGTTGCAATAACTAATTTAACTAACTTAGTTTTGGATTTTTTCTCAATTGAACTGGGTCCACAGATAACACAATACGGGATCTCCATATGCTTACCAGTTAAATCGTTTTGATGAAACAAATCTAAGGCAAAAATATGTCTGAGAAGTGTTATGAAAAATTTGTTTCTAACTTAATCTTTGATGTGTGTGTTGCGATTTTCGCAAAGTACTCACGAGTTGAAGACTGGAATTCAGGACACAGAAAATTGAATTCACTGTTCGAAACGTTTTCGATACAAGACACAATATTAGATAGAATATTGCTCCAGACAAATTTTTGGTATCAAGACACAGTATCAATTTAACAATTTTACTGCTCAAGTGTTTGGTTTTGGCAAGACGCAGTAACACATATACTGCTCAAGGCTATATTTTGTCAACAATTTTATCGCTGAGTTTAAGTGCTAGCTCGAGTTGCTAGGCTGACAAGACTAATTGGGATTGTCAGTTCTTATTTTTGTTCAGTTTGTTAACAATTTTTCTGCTGACGTGGCATACGCGGCTGTTTTTGATTTGCTATACACAGTTTCTCTGTAGGGGGATGGATAATCCGGATAAAAATAGAACACAGTAATAGTTTTCATCCTACGCATTTTGTTTTTCCTTAAGCTCAGCTCCAACATCGCCGGCCCTGTTTTCCTTCGTGAAAACATCATCGCCAGTTGGTAGTACTGGAGCGAGCGCCACTACTGGCTTCTTGTAGTATCTATCTTTCGTTCGGATTGTCGCTGATCGAATTACTCCGTCAGAACCTTCAAAGGTTTCGATTATTCGACCCAGATCGTAATATCCACGTTTGTCACTGTCTTCCAATAACCACACAAGATCACCCTGCTGAAGATTTCTGTCCGTTGTGGTTTGCCATTCCTTTCGACTATTCAACGTTCGCAAGTACTTTTTGCGGAATCTGTCCCAGATGAGGTCTGCGTAAGCTTGCGTTTGTCGGAAGAGCTTTCTATGATCAACAAATTGCTCTGCACCTGATAGATACGGTAAACAAAGGTTCTTGTTGCCAAGTAGGAATTGGTTTGCAGTAATAGCTTCCAAATTGATAGCATCAAAACTGACCTGTGTCAGCGGTCTAGCATTCTGCGTCTGTCCAACAAGACACATCGTGGTTGACAGAACATCTTTCGTGACTGATCGATTGCCCAGCACTGCATACATTGCCTTCTTGCAACTCCTAACCAGTCTTTCCCACACTCCTCCAAAATGTGGTGCTGCAGGTGGGTTAAATTTCCATCTGATACCTTGTTGAATCAGATGTTCTTCAATTTGCCTCTTGTTCCATGCTGCTATATACTCTGCCAGTTCTTTTTCAGCTCCCACGAAGTTTGTCCCGTTCTCGCTAATCATTTTAACCGGTTTGCCTCTTCGAGCAATGAATCGCATAATTGCGTTCAGACAACAATCAGTGTCTAGTTTTGGTACAATCCCTATATGTATCGCACGTAGAGTAAGGCATGTGAACAGACAGCACCAACGCTTTTCGTTTCTTCGACCAAACTATACTGTGAATGGTTCGAAATAGTCTACGCCCACATTCGCGAACACTGTTGATGCGACCAATCGCTCCTCAGGTAGATCTGCCATTACTGGTGCCTTTGTTTGGGCTCTTCCCTTTCGACATCTAATGCATTTGTTTTTGATTGATCTCAAAGCGTTTCGTACGCTTAGGATAGAGAATTCGTGCTGAACTATGTTTCTGAAATGTTCAGCACCTTCGTGATGAATATTCTTATGTTAATTTCGCAAGAATAATTCAACTACATGGTGCTTCCAATGTAACAGTATTGGATGCTTGGTTTCGAAATTCAGTTGACTTTTACCTATTCTGCCTTGAGCACGAATAAGTCCTTGCTGGTCAATGAATGGTAAAAACTGGAGGATTTTGCTGTTTTTTAGAATCTCCTTTTCAGCCTTGAGAGATTCCATTTCTTCAGCAAACTGTTCTTGCTACAGTAGCCTGAAGATGCTTGCTTGTGCACCCTCTTTTTCTTCAACACTTAGTGTTTTTGTTGCCTGTTTGTGTTTTTTGAATACGCGCTGTACGTATGCCATTGTATTTACTAGTCGGCTGAAATTACTGAATCGTTCCCACTGAATCATCGGCTTCTTCTCTTCAACCTTTGCTGAGAAGACCATTTGTTCGTCTGAAGCAAATGTTAAATTTACCTGTTCAGGCCATTCGTTCTCTGGTTGCTTCAACCAGGCCGGCCCAGTGAGCCATTCGCTTCTCTTAAGTTTGTCAACATTGATCGCTCGTGTCCCGATATCAGCTGGATTGTTAATACCACTCACATGATTCCACTGTGAAACATTAGTTGTGTCCAAAATCTAAGTCACTCTGTTTGCAACAAACAGCTGTTGCTTACAGTGGGAGCTATGAATCCATTGCAGAACAGTAGTGGATACTGACCAAAAACTACAACTTTGAATCTTCGTTTGGTGTTCCTTCACTATCTGTTCTTCAAGTCTCACCGCCATCACTGCTGCTTGTAATTCCAAGCGTGGTACGGAAAGGTGTCGCATCGGTGAAACTCTGCACTTTCCGATTACAAATGTTAAGTCTGCTTAGTGTTCTTTGGTCTTTGGGCTTTGAACGTAGATATGCCACAGCGCACAGTGTGTCTTTAGAAGCGTCGGCAAACACATGAAGTTCCCATTTGTCCTTGGCTGTGCTCAAGCATCTTCTATCAATGCTGCTTTCTGCTACTTCTGGAAGCTGCGCCTTCCACTTCAGAAACTCTTCTTATTCGTTAGGTTCTACTGAGTTGTCCCAATGTTGTCCATTTTTGATCCAGATGCTCTTCAGGAGTCGTCTCATATGAACACTTAATGGTGCAAACAGTCCAAAAGGATCAAACACTGAAGAAGCTAGAGATAAGATCCTCCTTTGGGTGATTGGGGTCTCAACTTCTTTGCTTGTACGTCTACAAACCTGTAGAATATCATCGATAATCGTCCACTGAAGTCCAAGCACGGATGAACCTTCCTTGCTGGGTTCTATTTCGACCTGTTTTGTGTTGCTGATCGATCTTAAGTCCTCTGGGATTGCGTTGGTTACCACGTCGCTGTTGGTGATCCACTTTTTCAGTTCAAATCCATGTTTTGAGAGAAGAGGTTGCAGTTGTTTGAAAACCTTGATTGATTCTTCAGGTGTTTCGACTGACTTGATGAAATCGTCCATGTAGAAGTTGTTTTGGATTGTTTTTGCTGCAATTGGGAACTCGTCCTCGTTATCGATGGCTACTCGCTTCAAAGCGTAGTTGGCACATGTTGGTGAACTTTTTGCTCCGAAAACATGACGTTGATACTCGTAAATTTGCACAGGTTCGTTCACTGTTGGTCGCCAAAGGAATCTCAAGCAGCTTTTATCCCGTTCAGGAACTTGCATTTGCAGAAACATTGATTCAATATCTGCGGCTAGGGCTATTGGCCTGTCTCGAAATCTGAATATTGTTCCAATCAATCCGTGTAGCAGATCGGGCCCGGCTAACAACTCGTCATTTAGGTATATATCAGTGTTTTTTGCTGCAGCGTTGCGAACACGGCGAACTTTACCCTGTTTGTTGGGGTTTAGTACTGGGTGGTGTGGCAAATACCATCCCTTTCCAAAAGTACCTTTGACTTCCGGTTTACCAAGGATCTTCACAAATCCCTTTTCAAATCTGTATCAATTGACTGTTGATAAAATTCTTTTAAATTTGGTCTCGTTGGAATCTTCGTTCCAGTGAGTAGAGCTTACCAAGGGTCAAGCTGTAATTGTTTGGAAGATTGGGTTCTGGGTACCGCTCGCATGTAAACTTTGTAGTGCTCTCTAGAAAATTCTGAGCTTGTCGCTCTTTCTTTGATTGACTTACAACATTTATTTTGGAAGCATAAATTTTTATGTCCCACCATGATTGAATATTTTTTGCCACTTTCACATCTTCTGTGAAGGCAAAATGACAAAAATTTTGACCTTTCTTGCCTGTCATGGGACCACTGACTACCCATCCTATTTCTGTTAAGACGGCGAAAGGCTCATATCGTGTTCCAATCTTATAGTCCAATGGACGTTGAATTTCTTAGGCATCTTGTCCAAGTATGATGCCTGCTTCCATCAGGTTGAATGTTCTGGTAGTCAGAACATTCAGGTGTCTGACGTTGTTCCTCATTTCCTTGTAATCATATGTCGTGTCTGCCAACGAGATTGATGCGTGTGCAAACGCTTCAATCGAATGCACCTTTGAATGTAGTCCCTTTATTGTGATAGAAACCTTTTCTGTCCTCAAATCTTGCGTCCCATGTATGCCAGCTATGTTCAAGGTAACGTCCGTGCCTTTGGCTTGTAGTTGATCCTTGACACTTTGATCGATAAATGATACTGTTGACCCACTATCGAGGAAAGCGTAGGTAGTCAACCTGTTACCACCGCTCTGAACCGATACCGGAACTATTTGAAGAAAACTAGTAACTTGGTTACTCTGGTTGATTGTTGCTGCGCTTACATTAACTGCGTGACTACCCTCGTCCAGTTGGTTTTCTGAGTGTAGCAGTCTGTTGTGCTTTTTGGTACATCCATTTATACCGCACGGGTGGACTTTACAATCTTTGATTGCATGCCCTTTTCCTAGACAACCATAACATAAGCGTTCTTTTCTCACTGCCGCATAGCGATCAGTGACATTCATACTCTTAAATATTGAACAGTTCCATTTTTTATGAGTGCCATCCGCTAGTGGAGACTTGTTGATTTGCATTTGCTTCGTTTCGTTCGCATTCAAACTCGCACTAATATTTGACGATTTTGAGAATCGTTTTTCCTTGTTATCGTTTGGTCGATCATCTTCCTTTTGTTCGCTCTTGGTTGATGGCATTCCTTCGTGGACAAAAGCCATTCGAGCTAACCATTTTTCAATGAGAGTGAGATCGGGTGTATCTTCTTGACACTCGTCAACGAAGAAGAACCACTTTTCTTTCAAGTTTGGGGGCAGTTTTTCAATTGCCACTTGCAGTTTTGAACTTGAACGCAGGTCGCCCTCAAAATTGTATTGCTTTAGTACATTAACTAGGTTGCTGATTGTTATTGAGTAATTAATTATAGCCGTTGAGTCGTGCATTCGAATTGGTTGTTGTTTGCGCAATATGTTCAGCTGAGCGCCGACAATTAGATAAGGTCGCCCAAACTTCCGTCCCAGGAGTTCCCACGTTTGAGCGTAGAACTGTCCCGAATAGCCCACTCCTCATATAGCTGACTTTGCTTTACCTGTCAACAAAGTTTTCAAGTGGCTCATTCTCTCTGAGTCGGATATATCGCGATGGTGAACCGTTGCTTTGAACATCTTCGACCACTCCGGCCACTCGAGGGGGTTTTCGTTGAAAGAACTCAACTTCAACTTAGGTAGTTGACTACTACTGCTTGGTTTATTGCGCTTAAACTTGTCTTGTTCCCAGGCTGCACTGGCACGCTCTCTTCAGTTGGTGACCGTGACTTAAGTACACCTTCGCGATTGAAGCTTACCCTAAGATAATTGTTGTCGATCTTGGTTTTGGCACGCTCGAAACTATAATCGTGCAAGTTGGAGAATCTATCCGAGTTATCGAGCCAACCGGAAACATCTTTGTTCTTCGGTGTTTTCCAATTGAATGGTGATCTACTTCGAATACTAGGGGCTGCACTTTCATCAAAATCTGATGCTCTTGCGTTAAGAGCTTCTTTCTCGTATTCCAGTTTCAGTGCACCTTCTTCTTCAAAAAGTTGCATCTCCTTTTCAAGCTATTTCTTTTTCAATTCGAATTCAATTTTCTTCAACCTCATTTTTGCTGCAAAGTCTTTCTCTAAAGCCGCAAATTTTTCTGCCTTTTTAGCTCGTTTATCAGAGGAGGCCTTTGAATGATTGTCCTTGTTTGGGTTTCCATTTTCAACAGTTCGTTGAGAAACTCCTACAACAGACTGTGAATTCTTAGCGGCAGTTGGTTCTGCATCGCATATCAATTGAACAGTTTGATTCTGTTGAGCCGTCATGTTTGTTTCTCCGTGGATATACGGTAACCACTTCAAATATTGAAAGTATTTTTCTGTCTCGACTTTGCGTTTTAAAGAAAAATCTGGGTCTCGGAGAGTCTCAGCTCTCTTATTCACGAGTTTTTGAACTTTGTCGTCCAATTGGAGTATCTACTGATAAAGAGTCTTGAGCTTGCTTGGTCGATCTCGATTCTTAATGAGCTCGAAACCTTCTTTTTGTTTCTCAAAGCAATTGTTTCGCAAGTTGTTGATCTGTCGATCCAAAACGCTTTGCCTCTCTGACGGAATCACTTCTTGTGTACTTCGGGACTGCACTTTGAAACTCTAGAGCTCCTTTTTTGTTTGTTTTAATTGAGTTTTGCTTTTCAACGTTCCTATTAGCTTTGCCTAATTGGCTTGGCGTTGTTGAATTGCTCGTTGGGTTTTGTTCACGTTCGTCGATGACTTTATCACTTCGACTGTTGGGTAGGACAGCAGTTTATTCCACTGTCCGGGTCGGCGGACCAAATGTAATGGCTGCTCTCCGTGTGTTTCACAAAGTAAGTTTTACACCGCCCAATTCGTTCTGAGTGGTTACAAAATCTGTCCGGATACTTCGTTTATGCAGTTTGCTTTTTGTAACTGTATATCCGCTATGCTGTACTTACCGTTGCAATAACTAATTTAACTAACTTAGTTTTGGATTTTTTCTCAATTGAACTGGGTCCACAGATAACACAATACGGGATCTCTATATGCTTACCAGTTAAATCGTTTTGATGAAACAAATCTAAGGCAAAAATATATGTCTGAGAAGTGTTATGAAAAATTTGTTTCTAACTTAATCTTTGATGTGTGTGTTTCGATTTTCGCAAAGTACTCACGAGTTGAACACTGGAATTCAGGACACAGAAAATTGAATTCACTGTTCGAAACGTTTTCGATACAAAACACAATATTAGATAGAATATTGCTCCAGACAAATTTTTGGTATCAAGACACAGTATCAATTTAACAATTATACTGCTCAAGTGTTTGGTTTTGACAAGACGCAGTAACACATATACTGCTCAAGACTATATTTTTTCAACAATTTTATTGCTGAGTTTAAGTGCTAGCTCGTTGCTAGGCTGACAAGACAAATTGGGATTGTGAGTTCTTATTTTTGTTCAGTTTGTTAACAATTTTTCTGCTGACGTGGCATACGCGGCTGTTTCTGATTTGCTAAACACAGTTTCTCGCTAGGGGGATGGATAATCCGGATAAAAATAGAACACAGTAGTAGCTTTCATCCTACGCATTTTGTTATTCCTTAAGCTCAGCACCAACATCGTATATTGCTGGTATCGTATATTTATATGTATCAGTATGCTTAAACAGGCATAATTGGGGGTCTAGTCTAGACTTAACAGAAAAAATACCAAGATTCTGCCAGAATCTGTCAACACACTGCATCGTCTGGCAGAATTTTTTTCCAAAACCTTCCAAGATAAACCAATGTCTAATTCAATCTAAATTGTTGATGAGGCAAAAATAAAGGCAAAGCTTTTCAGGTTATGTATTTTTTGTGAACGAAAATCGGGCCTCCCAGTTTGCAAAAGAGCCTATTATTTTTCACTAAATCTTAAATAACGGAGCAGAAGAAATCTAAACTAGCCAATTTGTTTCTGTGTTAGGTTGTTGAATTGAGTCGGCTATTTTATATTTTCCCTTTTTCAGTTTGGGTCGAGGCAAAATGAGCTATTTTTCTGTCTCGACTTTGCGTTTTAAAGAAAAATCTGGGTCTCGGAGAGTCTCAGGTTTCTTATTCACGAGTTTTTCAGCTTTGTCGTCCAATTGGAGTATCTGCTGATAAAGTCTTGAGCTTGCTTGGTCGATCTCGATTCTTAATGAGCTCAAAACCTTCTTTTTTTTCTCAAACCAATTGTTTCGCAAGTTGTTGATCTGTCGATCCAAAACGCTTTGACTCTGTGACGGAGTCACTTCTTGTGTACTTCGGGACTGCAGCTTGAAACTCTACAGCTCCTTTGTTTGTTTGTTTTAATTGGGTTTTGCTTTTCAACGTTCCTATTTGCTTTGCCTAATTGGCTTGGCGTTGTTGAATTGCTCGTTGGGTTTTGTTCACGTTCGTCGATGACTTGGTCACTTCGACTGTTGGGTAGGACAACAGTTTATTCCACAGTCCGGGTCGGCGGACCAAATGTAATGGCTGATCTCCGTGTGTTTCACAAAGAAAGTTTTACACCGCCCAGTTCGTTCTGAGTGGTTACAAAATCTGTCCGGATACTTCGTTTATGCAGTTTGCTTTTGTAACTGTATATCCGCTCTGCTGTACTTACCGTTGCCTTAACTAATTTAACTAAATTAGTTTTGGATTTTTTCTCAATTGAACTGGGTCCACAAATCATACAATACGGGATCTCTATATGTTTACCAGTTCAATCGTTTTGATGAAACAAATCTCAGGCAAAAATATATGTCTGAGAAGTGTTATGAAAAATTTGTTTCTAACTTAATCTTTGATGTGTGTGTTGCGATTTCGGCAGAGTACTCACGAGTTGAAGACTGGAATTCAGGACACAGAAAATTGAATTCACTGTTCGAGACGTTTTCGATACAAGACACAATATTAGATAGAATATTGCTCCTGACAAATTTTTGGTATCAAGACACAGTATCAATTTAACAATTATACTGCTCGAGTGTCTGGTTTTGGCAAGACGCAGTAACAAATATACTGCTCAAGACTGTATTTTTTCAACAATTTTATTGCTGAGTTTAAGTGCTAGCTCGAGTTGCTAGGCTGACAAGACAAATTGGGGTTGTGAGTTCTTATTTTTGTTCAGTTTGTTAACAATTTTTCTGCTGACGTGGCATACGCAGATGTTTCTGATTTGCTATACACAGTTTCTCGCTAGGGGGATCGATAATCCGGATAAAAATAGAACACAGTAGTAGTTTTCATCCTACGCATTTCGTTATTCCTTAAGCTCAGCTCCAACATCGTATATTGCTGGTATCGTATATTTATATGCATCAGTATGCTTAAACAGGCATAAGTGGGGGTTTAGTCTAGACTTAACAGAAAAGATACCAAGATTCTGCCAGAATCTGTCAAGACAGTGCATCGTCTCGCAGGATTTTCTTCCAAAATTTTCCAAGATAAACCAATGTCTAATTCAATCTAAATTGTTGATGAGGCAAAAATAAAGGCAAAGCTTTTCAGGTTATGTATTTTTTGTGAACGAAAATCGGGCCTCCCAGTTTGCAAAAGAGCCTATTATTTTGCACTAAATCTTAAATAACGGAGCAGAAGAAATCTAAAGTAGCCAATTTGTTTCTGTGTTAGGTTGTTGAATTGAGTCGGCTGTTTTATATTTTCCCTTTTTCAGCTTGGGTCGAGGCAAAATGAGCAACTCTCTCCCGAATTCTTTTTGCTCAAAATGACGTAATGAATGCCGGCATTGAGCTTTAGAAAATATAGCCTCCCATCTTGCAAAGTGTACAGTGATATTGGGTTTTTGATATTCTTGCAAGCAAAACGTTTCTCTCGCAAGATCCTACAAGATAACATTTTTGCGAGAATCTTGTTAGATCGTACAAGATAGCCTTCTGGTTTCGACTAGGGGGGAGGGGTTATAGAGCGATTCAACAACAGCCTCTGTCAGCAATTCTGCAAATCAGGGCCACTTTCAACTCTGCTGGGTCTGATAACTGCACTGCGGTCTGGAAAATCTGATCAGAGCCAGGTCCAGAATCTAGATTGTCTGAAATGAGCCCTTTCCAGAGATAAGAGCCCTTTCCAGAATCTAGATAATCTGACAAATGGTTCCGTCAATTTAAATAATAATTCAACGTTAAAGTTGCAGCAATAACTGCAATGCTAATAGTTTTTCTCGGTGATATTTCTTGATTTTCACTTGGGTAAAATTTTGATACAGAGGAAAAGAAAGCGAAAACCTAAGCTTTTGGCTGATAGTGTGAATTCATGCAGCCGATTTTTAGAAATTTGGACATCCATATTTCAAACTTGACACGCAATACAAGTCTGCAAAAAACAAGCCACGGGCAAAGGAGGTTGAAATTGATGAAAATTCTTGTGCAACAAGTTATTGTTTTGTGCCAAGTGTCGGAGAACAATTTTAGTTCATGAGAATATTATCAGTTTTTCGGGTATATGCGTTTTCCCTGGGCAGTTTAGTTTGACCGGAAGATCGGTGACAACTTTTGAATTTCACTGCACTCAACAAAATTTGATATCGTTATAGATTTCCTCTAAGTCGCTAGAAGAAAAATTCATGGTATTAATTCACCAAATAAAAATAAATCCCTTTGCTATAAGTTTTTAGCAATATTTTATGTGTTAGCCGGACGTTACTTATTGAAATCAGAAAGGACTGCCGCCCTGTTATGCACTTTTTTTCACTAATCCAAGTCCGTAATCGGCTTCGGTAATCTTTCAGCAACAGTAATGTGTATATAGAGCTACCGGAAGATCGGAGGGAGAATCGTATTTAAAAAATACGTCCTTTTTTAACCAATTTCTTAAAATAGTTAGATTCATAATTTTTTTTGCACGTGCGCTGGTCTACAGCAAAGGAAGAATTATAACTAATATCAAGCTAAATTTGATTGAAGCTATAGAAAGTTTTACACCGCCCAGTTCGTTCTGAGTGGTTACAAAATCTGTCCGGATACTTCGTTTATGCAGTTTGCTTTTGTAACTGTATATCCGCTCTGCTGTACTTACCGTTGCCTTAACTAATTTAACTAACTTAGTTTTGGATTTTTTCTCAATTGAACTGGGTCCACAGATCATACAATACGGGATCTCTATATGTTTACCAGTTCAATCGTTTTGATGAAACAAATCTCAGGCAAAAATATATGTCTGAGAAGTGTTATGAAAAATTTGTTTCTAACTTAATCTTTGATGTGTGTGTTGCGATTTCCGCAGAGTACTCACGAGTTGAAGACTGGAATTCAGGACACAGAAAATTGAATTCACTGTTCGAGACGTTTTGGATACAAGACACAATATTAGATAGAATATTGCTCCAGACAAATTTTTGGTATCAAGACACAGTATCAATTTAACAATTATACTGCTCAAGTGTCTGGTTTTGGCAAGACGCAGTAACAAATATACTGCTCAAGACTGTATTTTTTCAACAATTTTATTGCTGAGTTTAAGTGCTAGCTCGAGTTGCTAGGCTGACAAGACAAATTGGGATTGTGAGTTCTTATTTTTGTTCAGTTTGTTAACAATTTTTCTGCTGACGTGGCATACGCAGCTGTTTCTGATTTGCTATACACAGTTTCTCGCTAGGGGGATCGATAATCCGGATAAAAATAGAACACAGTAGTAGTTTTCATCCTACGCATTTTGTTATTCCTTAAGCTCAGCTCCAACATCGTATATTGCTGGTATCGTATATTTATATGCATCAGTATGCTTAAACAGGCATAAGTGGGGGTTTAGTCTAGACTTAACAGAAAAGATACCAAGATTCTGCCAGAATCTGTCAAGACAGTGCATCGTCTCGCAGGATTTTCTTCCAAAATTTTCCAAGATAAACCAATGTCTAATTCAATCTAAATTGTTGATGAGGCAAAAATAAAGGCAAAGCTTTTCAGGTTAAGTATTTTTTGTGAACGAAAATCGGGCCTCCCAGTTTGCAAAAGAGCCTATTATTTTGCACTAAATCTTAAATAACGGAGCAGAAGAAATCTAAAGTAGCCAATTTGTTTCTGTGTTAGGTTGTTGAATTGAGTCGGCTATTTTATATTTTCCCTTTTTCAGTTTGGGTCGAGGCAAAATGAGCAACTCTCTCCCGAATTCTTTTTGCTCTAAATGACGTAATGAATGCCGGCATTGAGCTTTAGAAAATATAGCCTCCCATCTTGCAAAGTGTACAGTGATATTGGGTTTTTGATATTCTTGCAAGAAAAACGTTTCTCTCGCAAGATCCTACAAGATAACATTTTTGCGAGAATCTTGTTAGATCGTACAAGATAGCCTTCTGGTTTCGACTAGGGGGGTGGGGTTATAGTGCGATTCAACAACAGCCTCTGTCAGCAATTCTGCAAATCAGGGCCACTTTCAACTCTGCTGGGTCTGATAACTGCACTGCGGTCTTGAAAATCTGATCAGAGCCAGGTCCAGAATCTAGATTGTCTGAAATGAGCCCTTTCCAGAGATAAGAGCCCTTTCCAGAATCTAGTTAATCTGACAAATGGTTCCGTCAATTTAAATAATAATTCAACGTTAAAGTTGCAGCAATAACTGCAATGCTAATAGTTTTTCTCGGTGATATTTCTTGTTTTTCACTTGGGTAAAATTTTGATACAGAGGAAAGGAAAGCGAAAACCTAAGCTTTTGGCTGATAGTGTGAATTCATGCAGCCGATTTTTAGAAATTTGGACATCCATATTTCAAACTTGACACGCAATACAAGTCTGCAAAAAATAAGCCGCGGGCAAAGGAGCTTGAAATTGATGAAAATTCTTGTGCAACAAGTTATTGTCTTGTGCCAAGTGTCGGAGAACAATTTCAGTTCATGAGAATATTATCAGTTTTTCGGGTATATGCGTTTTCCCTGGGCAGTTTAGTTTGACCGGAAGATCGGTGACAACTTTTGAATTTCACTGCACTCAACAAAATTTGATATCGTTATAGATTTCCTCTAAGCCGCTGGAAGAAAAATTCATGGTATTAATTCACCAAATAAAAATAAATCCCTTTGCTATAAGTTTTTAGCAATATTTTATGTGTTAGCCGGACGTTACTTATTGAAATCAGAAAGGACTGCCGCCCTGTTATGCACTTTTTTTCACTAATCCAAGTCCGTAATCGGCTTCGGTAATCTTTCAGCAACAGTAATGTGTATATAGAGCTACCGGAAGATCAGAGGGAGAATCGTATTTAAAAAATACGTCCTTTTTTAACCAATTTCTTAAAATAGTTAGATTCATAATTTTTTTTGCACGTGCGCTGGTCTACAGCAAAGGAAGAATTATAACTAATATCAAGCTAAATTTGATTGAAGCTATAGAAATTACCTGTTTTTGCGTCCAGTTTTTGTAAACGTTGAAGGGGATATTTGGACTGGAGTGTTTCTGGAAGTCTTTTGGGGGAGTTGGAAGAGTGAACAGGAGAAATCTCTTCGACTACTTTCGGGTGAGATCAAACCATACTCCTCCCTATTGTTCGTTCTTAGTGAAAAAAAGAGGTGTATTATTGGTTTCTTCTACAATTCAAAAATATTATATGAAAACCAACATCAATTTTAAACTATAACAAACTATAACAAGCAGCACCAGCAGAGAAAAGGGCAAAGCCATAGATTTATCCAGTTTCTCAAGGTTTTCTTTTTCGTTTATGAGTGCAGACCTTTCCCTTGATTGTTTCGATTTCGAGTTTGATTAGATATTTCTTGGTTGCCGCTTTTCAACAATTTAAATTCAGCAATCTAAAAAATTCATGGGCAAGAATAGGTCGAAACACAAGCTACGACATCTGCTTCGTTGGAGGACTGCCACACAAGTACACAGGACTGCGTCATCATAACCCAAAACAGCCAGAATTATTTTAGTGTTTCCCCATCAAATTCTAATGCCGTAATCCAGTAGGCACCCCCAATGCCGTAATCCAGTAGGCACAATTTTCTTTTTTCTGACAAAACGCAAGACTTTATCGCAGCAAAATTATTGAACACACAGGCTCCAAAATCAAAATTCATTATTTTGGATACAACTCAAAAGACGGCGAAGTCTTCGATTCCTAGTCAATTTGGGCTTATCATAGTTTTGAAGCAGAACTCTCAAAACTATACAGCAGAAAGTCAAGACATCTAACGATTGCGGCCCAAGAGGAAATCGACAAACTAATCAGTGACACCAATCAGCCTTCAAATGATGCTCCCCCAACCCGACAGACGACACACTACCATACCTAGAAATTATTTCCAGAACTTTTGTACCCCCAAATAGACACGTTGCTGTTAAAGCTCGACTGCGATGGTCGAAGTTCATAACAGAGATTTGGGCAAAATGTCTTACGAACCCAACAGATATCGAAAACTGGAAAATTTTTTTCGCCTCTTCCAAATGTATCTTGCGCTGAGCTTCACATGGAGATGGAAAACACAAGTACCAAAACGCAGAACTTAACAATGAGCGCATTGCTCGATGGGAAAATGGCGACAGTGGGACTCTGTGGAACGAAGCTATTCTGTCCAAAGCAGCTAAAAAGCAAGAGAAACATTGAGTCAAAACAAAAAAAAATGTTGGAAAGAGCGAGGACACTATGTCATCAAGGCCTTTTTGGAAAAGCGGCAAAATTTTTTTTCTCAGATGGACTTGCACCTTCCAATGAGAAAACCTACAAAGATCTTTGTTCTCTGCGTCCTAAAGAAAAAGCCGAATCTACCGGTTACTGATGAGCTGTGCTTGGGATATCAATTCTCGGAGAGAGTTGTCAGTGATATGTTGTCTTCCTTCCCCAAAGGTACTGCAGCCGGTCCAAGCATGATGTATCCTGTGCATCTATCAAACTCCATTCGTTGCAACACTTCAGAGCAGTCCAGAATCGCAACGGAAAAACACCAGCCTAACACACTTCTGTTCAGCTAAGGGCTTTCCAAATGACGTTGGCCCAACTTTCTGCAATGCCTCTCTAACCACTCTGAAGAAGAACAAAACAGGTGTACGACCCATTGCTGTCGGAGAAGTTTTTCACCGTCTTGTGACTAAATGTCTTGTTTTCTTTGCGAAGGAGGAAGCATTAGAAAATTTCTGTCCCAACAACTTGGTGTTGCCATAACGGAATCCATTATACATGCAACAAAACTAATATATGAAGTGTGGAAAGAGAGAAGGCTTAGGTGTCCTCCAGATGGATTTTGAAAACGCTTTCAAAACCGTCAAACGACAGCAAGCTTTATCAAAGTGCCTGAAACAAATACCATAAACATATATATATATATATATATATATATATATATATATGTATATATATATATATATATATATATATATATATACATATATATATATATATATATATATATATATATATATATATATATATATTTATATACACATATATATTTATACATATATATATATATATATATCTCGTTTTTTTAGCTTGCGCTACGCAAAGCACAGTTCACTGTTCTACAACGGACAAGCCAGAAAGAGTAAAAGTGGGGTACAACAGTGTGATCCTCTGGGGCCATTTTTGTTTTCCTTGCCTCTCATGCCTCTCATTAAAGAGATTAAACAGGTAGTCCCCATGCTCTTACATAACTCTTGGTATCTTGATGACGGAGTGTTGGAACTGAAGCCGAACTAATGCATAGCTTAGATATTTTGGAAAGTGCAGGCGAACACTTGAGCTTCGACCTAAAGACCTCAAAATGTTTGTTGTGCTCGCCCCCAAACCATGAGCAGTTTGGATCAAAACTTCAAGAGTGTTGATCCTGAAGGTTTTGAAGTACTAGGGGTGCCAATTGGAACGGAGACTCATTATGCAAAAGCCTTATACGAGAGGGTAGAGAAAACTGAGCCTCTCCTAGATCGCTTACATCAACTTGACGATCCTCATGAAGTTTATGGCATACTTAACAGTTGTATTGGTACTCCCAAAATGTTGTACTCTCTAAGCACAGTTAAACCAAGCCCCTCAGTTACTAAAATCTTACTTCATTTTGATAATTCACATAGGGATTGACTGGAAACATTAATCAAGGGAAACGTTACGTGCAGCAATTGGAAACAGGCAAACTGCTTTTATTAGTTCAGTGGAGTCCTTTTCGTCTACAGTGGAAGCTCTTATTGGGATGAAACCCACTCTGGAAAATGAAGTTAGTGCGAATTGTCTTGTTGGATTGCAAGATGTAGATAGGAGATTACAGAAGAAAATTCCGGAAAAGTCTGATCAAAATACACTCAATGATCTTCTATCACAGGCAACAAATGTGCCAGAAAGAGCTCGGTTGCAGTCTCTTCTTGCTCCTAATAAAGGGTGATTGGTTAACCACGCCTCCTATTTCCGCATTGGGACCACCTGTAAGCGGCAGAATCCCAAAGTTGCGTCAATTATAGGCTGGGTAACCCCATGTATGATGATCCCCGAAATTCTCCCTACTGTAAAATGGTGTCATCGATATATACGGTCAACATTTTCTAACATGTGGAGGACGAGGAGATAATTTTCATCTTCAAGACCATCTGAGAAAGTAAAGTTTTCTCTTCTTGTGTCTGCAAGTTTGAGCCCTGCGCTTGAAAAATAGAACCTTAGCTGCAACAGCCAATCCCGACCTGCAGACGTATTTTTACCAACCTGAACACAGCGAAAACCAGCAGCACTCGATGTAACCGTGGTGTCATCCCTGCAATCAACAATCATTGCACATGCGGCGGATACACCCAGTCATGCATTAACATATGCTGACGACCGCAAACTAGCTGCCCATGACGCTGACTGCCGAGAAACCGGAGTGAATTTTTTGCTGCAGTTATTTGAAGTTCTTGGTGGTTGGTCTGAAGCCTCGCGAAGGACAACAAAAAGAATAGCTTGTCTGGGGGAGGGAATAAATGCTTTCTCAGAAAGTTCTAGCGTTGCGATCAACCGATCAACTCAATCCATTTCAATCCAATTAATGCGTTGGAACGCAAATATGATAATAAACCGATTCGCCTATCTAATGACAGATGCTTTTACCTGAATAGTGCAGAGTTTCCTCTTTAAATGCATTCTTCTCACCAAACTGGAGGGGAGTACGGGTTTCTTTTGTCACTATACGAGAGGTGACCATATCCGACTGTGTGGTTATGTGAGCGGAAAGATTTGTGTAAACCAATTAGATTTATGAGTTTTCATTCTTACTTGACCAAATTGGGGGAACCGAAACATATGTTTCATGTCTGGAAACCGGAAATGAACTGTTGAAAATTGATTTATTAGACTGGTCATCTGCTGTTTTATAAACCAAGTCATGGTAACCAATTTAATTCGATTCATAATTTCACTGAAAATATGATATAATTGTAACTAAATCAGGCACTTGTTGACATAAATAATTGATGAAAAAAAGTATCAATTGTATAATAAAAAGAAAAAAAATTATTTTATAAAAAAACCATAGCTTATGATATAATGAAACAGTTCCTAATTAACTAATTATCTTTTATTATTTGGTCTAATTAAAATTGAGCAAAGTAATGACTAAAATACGTTTTATTATGCTAGATGTAAAGTAAGGCTTAATAAATCACCATTAAAATCAGCCAGTCGACCTTGTTCATCTTTAACACTTAATTCAATATATTCTATTCTATCTTTTGCAACATTTTGATATAAAAATTTGTTGGAATATTCACTACCATATAACTTGATTATTCACTTAGATTGAATGTGTATAATATACCATACCAGAGTTATCTTTAAACCTATATCTTTGATACTAGATATAAGTACAGTGGATTTTAACTGTATTAAAACCCATTATAATAACAATACTACTGGCTGTATATTTACCAAAATGACATACTTGCCTTTGAATTCCTAATAATGATGTTACTGAATGTTCTAGATCGAAACTAAGAACACCTTTTATCAAATGCTTTTTGCAGTTCTTTTTATTCTTATCTTCTTCTACTATAACATTACAAAATTAAGTTAGATTTTCAGATGCCGATAATATTAGGTTAGTTAATAATGGTACACTAGCACTATTCAGTTCAGTTAAATTTGAAACAAGTGGCGCTAGATTTTTTGGGTATATATAGATAATTGCCATCCTAATCTTCTAAGTTGTTAACCACTACTGATGATGATTTTGAGAGTGGTTTTATTAAAGATCAACGAAACAGAGATAATCAACTTAAAGATCAGGACGTAGTGAGAAAGAACATATGTATATGATGATTAAGATGAGTGATCTGTTTGGTTTTGTTAAAGATTTAGCTGAGACTATATATAGTTTATGATTTAAACTAATACTACAAAGCATTCATAATGATAGAGCATTGTTTTGAGCTGGTGGTGTTGTAAATGATGCTAATTTAAGTATCAAGGATTCATCATGGTGTAATCCTAGTATTCATCCTAGTATTAATAATAGATTAGTAGTACAAAAAAGGTTAAACTGTGAAAGAAAGATATTCTATAAAAATGTACCTGGAAAGTGGAATGGAGAGAATTCGATATACAATAGTTGGTTTCCAGGATAATAAAGTTAATGAAAAAACTCATGATGCAAGTATGCTCAATGTAGTTGATGTTGCAGAATAAAATTGTTAGTGAGTTTTATTCTCAGGCTAGAATGAATATAAATTAGACTGTTGATAATTATAATGAAGCTTATAAAGAGATTATAGGATTCAATAGAATCTATAAAGGATTAACTGATAATATAAAACCATATATAAATCATCGAATGTTTAAAAATTTTTACAGAATATTTGTATTTGATACAAGATATCAAAATGATCACATAATTTCCTAATTAATATAGTTTAGTTACGAATTTAGAGGAGCTGTTGCAAATAATATATATATATATATATATATATACATATATATATATATATATATATATATAATATATATATATTATATATCACATGCATTAGTATTAACTAAAAAGATCATTAGTGTTAATAGTGATGGTAAGTAATAAAATGATTGAAATAGTGTCCTAAGGAAACTAATAATCAAGGGATTATACTTAGTAGTTAGTATAAAAATCTTCTATTTATATATGCTTTTACTAGTAAAGTTATTATTACTACTCGCTCAAATCAATTTTTTCATTCCCATTAACTCTTAGCTTACCATTAGTGTTTTTATCTTTAGACATATCTAAATAGTCAAACAAATTATAGCTAAAGGCAGCACTAACATTGTGCAGAGGTTGTAAATAAAGTGAAATTAACTTTTTCTAACTGCATAGAAAGTTCAATGTAAAAACTTTAGCTCGAAGGCCATATCTAAATGAGGTCTATTTCGGATGTTTTTTTCCAAATGTTTCGAGAATAAATACTTCTCAAAAAAAGAATCAAATCAATCTTTTCCAAGGTGATAAACAGTCAGAGGACACAACTATT
>NC_134469.1:29520280-29836838 GCF_964194025.1 Convolutriloba macropyga | reverse complement strand
CTGTAACATCTGTAAGCGTGGGGTGCAAATGGTCATGGGGGGGGGAACTAGCCCCATTATCCATTATGATTGCAGCATTTATTTACCAACTTTAAAACTACTTTGCACCGATTTGTTTACTACAAATCTTTCCCGTTAAAACGACCCCCAGCCCATGTCACTTGGGGGTGCATAAAATTTATAGCAGAAATGTGTTGCTTCTTTTTAAGCACCTAACAATGTGCTTGCCTGTAATTTGCTCCTGGGGTGAACAAAGGTACTACTGGGGGGGGGGGGGGGGGGGTTAAAGTGAGGAGGGGGCACAATGGAAAAGATCCACTGCAAAACTCACATAGCTTTGTTGCTTTTTATGTAGAAAGAAGAAGAAATATACTGTTCAATACAATCTTCACACACTAAAAATTGATGCTAAACTTTACAGTAACTTTGCAAAATTTAAAATTGAAACACTTTGAAAAAATGCTGGACGCTGCCTAATAAATGTGTTGATGTTTCTCCTAAAGTTTGTATTTGTGTTGTGTTTTAGTTTCTGCTGAATTTTTGTTGTTTCACTGCCGAATGCAATGTAAGTTATTTTCAGGTAACCACACCTGAACTTGTTCAGGTGAAAATTTACCTGAAAATCAGTTCAGGTGTATTTCAGGTGCTTTTACACCTGAACTTCACCTGAACTTCTAGTTACCTGAACTTGGTTCAGGTAAATTTACCTGAACTTTTTTTAGTGTGCACAACATTTTCACGTAAAAAAAATAAATTGTCAAAACCCCAAACCAACGGTTGGTCAAAACTATAGGGAAATAACTCTTCTTTCTGGATAAACTTCCAATTACGTGCTTGAGAAGTGATTGTTTTCCGGTTCCTGCCATTTTTTAAATCATCACTTCTCAAGCACGTAATTGGGAAATTTATCCGGCAGCATAATAGTTGCTAACACAACCACAGCATCGGCTTTGTTCTGTTTATTTTTAAAAATCTTTATTGATCACGAGAGCTGTAAAAGAATCAATAATTAGCCGTCTTCGCCATTAGTTACAAAACTTACATTACTCACTAGATATTCTCATTTGTCAGTGTTATCTTACCATGTTTGAGGATAGAACCGAGTAATTGTGTCTCGAAATTGACAGCTGGCAAAAATTCCTTTCTGGAAATATTTCGGTTTACTAACCGCAATTGATTTTCTAATGTGCGAAAAACGGTGGAAAAGAATCAAGTTTGCTTACAAAATTTACTTCAGCCATTCACGAAAACGGCCAGATTCAAAAGACGAATAACGATCGTTTTTTTTAAATTTTTCGCGAGCTCTTTCTCTTCACTTTACGCCCTTACTGTTCGGTATTTCAATGGATTTTTGATTTAACCAAAACAGAAAAACGTTATATTACATGGGAATCGAAAAGTTCAGTACAAGATAAATTTCTATAAAAAAAGAAAAAAAAACATTTAATGTCCTTTTCATTGAAACCTTAACTAAAAATTTAAAACAATTTATTGCCTTGAAATTAGTTTGTTATTTCATTTGCCAGAAGCCACACCAAAAGAACGATTGTGATAATAATATACGAGAAAAGTACAGAAAACAAAATTCTTAGAGAAAATAAAAACACCGAAAAAATCTCTTTGGTGGCTCCAAAACAAACTATTTGGTGTGAAAACTAGGGCATCTATATAATATACTATTTAAATCAGCGGCAAAATGGAAGAGTTGTTATATTTTTTTATTTTCAGAAAGTTTTTTTAACGAAATTAACTTAATGTTATATATTCTGTGTGCACCAGCGCATAACCTCATATCCCAACTCCAGATTTCATTTGAAAAATAAATTGACTGAGATCTCAATGAATTAAAAAGGGGCAAATTTAAGACGAGAACAAAACAATGCGGTGATGAAAGGAATGTGTTTTTTCGACTCTATATTCTGTTGACTGATCCTGATGAATCAAGTGGCTTTAGAAGAGTAACGCTCCTTTTCCCTCCTGCAGAACACAGTTTAATTCAAATGTTTTAAAACTAAAAATGATTACTACTAAATTATTTCAGCTTTAAACAAAAACACTCAAATCAAGAAAAATCTTGGTAGTAGTAGAAAATCACATTTTTTCTTTTAAATGTCCATGCTATGCGTTATAAGCCTTCCGCATTGTAGCCTTAGATACATTAATGTGTTAATAAGAGATAAACAACAGAATTGATTAATTAATGGATATAAAACATTCCAACAGGAAAAGCTTTCACTTGTAGAAAGAGCGAAAAACGTTTTAAAAGACGTTTTAAGACTTACATTAACTTGGAGGTTTACCCTAGTGAAACACTTTTTTTCATTTAGCCATCCAGCTGAATGGGCTTTATACAGAAAGTCTATGTTTTCACTGCTACACAAATGATAAAGAGGTAAAATTTTGAGGTGCGAAAAAGCTCTTATCTAATAGTTGCGTCACAGTGGCCATAATTAAATGAACCAGTTGTTTAAATATTCTCTACAAACAAGATTAGCCAATTCTGACATCTATTTGAACCTCATAACATGAAGAAAGAAATAGTCATATGAGAAATAAAACATCGAAGAATGATATCTTCAACATTCAAATATCTCAACTTATGTTTAGTTGTTCTTATAACGTCCTTTCTCCAGTTGACTTAAACAAAACATATCCAAAACTCAAAATACAGAATCCACCTGCGTGGTGTAATTATCATACTAAAAAACTTTAATGTATTGAACAGTGAATGATGAACAGGAAAGTTTTATGGTTGTTTGGTTTGAATTGTTCAAAATCAGAAGTTGCTGAAAATTAGATCAAATGAACCAAAAAAAAATTTTAAACAGTCGTGACCCAAAACATGAAAGTTGACAATGATCAGCTCTTATTTTTTATGATTGCTTCTTTTTCGGAAAAATTTTTTGAGAAAAAAATCAACTGGATCATGAGTCCAACTGCTTAGCAAATCCCTATATTTAGTAAATATTTGGTCAGTGGGGCATTTTTTTAATGAGATCTGGTCAAAATTAGATAAGATAAAAACTGCGTCTTTCATTTGCTTTCTGCTTTAGTGTGTAAAGTGATTGCTTCCTTTTTATTTCGCAAATTACTGTCTCTTTGAAATAAAATTTCCGTGCCACTGATTGCTCTCTGTGATCTGCAATTTTCTGAGGAGCTGTTTTGTGTTGCAAAATAATTGACAATCCATGTGATTTAATATATGTTTAATCCTTAACGAAATGAGAGTTGTGTTTTTTTCAAATGTCATATTAAAGAAAGATGTAAACAACGTTGATTCAAAAATTCTTTCAATTCGAGTTTTGCCAAACTGATAGTCTAAAGAGCTTTTCTCGCAACACCTAATATTTTTCTGAAAATTCAGACGTATGTTGGTACATTCTGCGCTACAGTCTCGCACGAGCCGCCTTGTTGGTAATTGTAATAACAAAGGGACCAGCTAAATTTTTAGTTTTTGAAGTAAATAACCACCACTCTTTTATGGAGAGACATATTATTAAGTCATGATTTCGCTCATGACTGAAAATCAACCTCAGCATCATGTTTGCCATGCCTTCATCAAATTTAAATTTATTATGGGAGAGTTTGATCAAAGTTCTTGTTAAATGTCAGGATCTTTTTTGTCCGCTAACAAGATTTATGATGAAAAAGATTTCAAACAAAGTGAGATTGCTCAAAAATATGATCACGCGGAGAGAACAACTGAACTGAGACACGAGTTTTCAAATAGAGCACTGCTGATATTGAACAAAAGTATGAAATGCAAGGGAACAAAAGGAATAAACATGTATTGGCTGAAAGGAGGCCAAAAATGCCAAAAAATTTAAAAGAACTTATATAGACAGAAATTATATAAAATCTGTAACAATCTACTGGGCAAAAACAAAGAGCCCGTACAACCTGATAATGGAGTTTTCAAATAGAGCACTGCTGATATTGAACAAAAGTATGAAATGCAAGGGAACAAAAGGAATAAACATGTATTGGCTGAAAGGAGGCCAAAAATGCCAAAAAATTTAAAAGAACTTATATAGACAGAAATTATATAAAATCTGTAACAATCTACTGGGCAAAAACAAAGAGCCCGTACCACCTGATAGTGGCAAGGAAAAAGATTCAGACATGAATAGACTCTTTGCTAGTGTGGGTCGCTCAGTTAACAATAAAGGTATGATTAAGTTTCCTTGAAGTGTAGGTTCTATTGTTTACTTGCCAAAAATGTGCTAGAAATATGGGATTAAGTTTGTACTCTCGAAAGGAAAACATCTACGGGAGACATTATAATTACATTAATATTCACAGTTTTATAGAAATTGTACCGGACACTTTTTTCCTACTATGTTATTCAATATGAATATAAAACGCGGTTTGTCTCCTAAAGATTTCAAATTTGCACAATTGTTCCAATTGGCAAATAGGGAGCCAAAGAAAGCTCTGGAAAATATCAAACTGCTTTGTTGTAAGCAACAATAAGCAAATCTTTGAGAGAGAAATCCACACTAGAATATTACATTTTTTGTTATCTTCTGTATTTTTGATGCAATCTAAGGTGCCGAAAACAATACGGCTTTTGAAAAAACAGTTACTGTTGCGATTGATGAGATGCTCGAATAAATTTTTATCAAAAGGAAATGTGATTCCATCTTCCTAGATCTAAAAAAGCTTTCGATACAGTTAACTTAAAATTGCTTCTGAAAAAAAAAATTGAACGCAAGCGCTTAGGGGCAAACTACTGCAGGTAATGAACTCTTACCTTTGAGAGAGATAACATTTTGTAAAACTGATTGGCAATAAATCTTTGCATAAAAAACCGTTTGCGGCGTACCACGGGGATCAGTTTTGGGACCCTGGTTGTTCATCATATACCTTAATGATTAACCGAGGTTGTCATTGCATGAATCTCTTAATTATTTGAGGAAAATGCCTCAGTTATAAGGGAGAAGAACTGCTCAAAAGATTTTTTCCTAGAAGATTTAAGCTAAAAAAATGTAGGCCATTTGTAATTAATCTCTATTAATCCGGTAAAAACAAAACAAACAAAATGTCAATACAACAAAAAACAAACGTGGGGAATATGTTTATAAAGGACAGCAAGTAATTGAAAAAGCGGAATCTGCTAAACACCTAGGCTAAAATTAAATTTATTATTCATGAAAAATTAAGCTTTAAAGAACATATTTAGTTGTTAAGCAGAAAGAAGTCATGAAAAATGTGAAATGATTCCACAAATGAGCGATGTCTTAAAACGTGACAATATTCGGCTTTCTTATAGCTGCTATGGGATACTAAAATATGGAAATTCTTCAAAAATTGTTCAACAAACCAAAAAAAGACAAAACGGATTATTCGAATGATTTTTTTGTCAAAGGAACAAAAACATTAGTGCAATTCTGTATCACATTTTTATAGTAGTTTAACATTATGTGAAAAATTTGAGAAATTTAGTGGTAACGCAAATTCGAGATGAAACTTATGGCTTGATAGAAAATCCTGGATATATAAAACTTTCAGCTCTAGTTCTATAAAAGATCGATGACAGTCAATATAAGCTACAATCTGATTTTAAAAAAATGGTCTAAAAAACCATGTTGCTGTTGACAAAAAAGAAGTTTTTAGTTGATTGCATGATTTTTGGGATGATTGAATATTTGGCAACTTCGGATTTGTTGAAAATGTGTCCGAGTGATGCATCTATTTAAAAAGAAAGCACCTCGAAAATAATTCAAGATTAACTGCTGATCCTGTAAATCGTCAGTTCAACGGTTTTTGTACTGTGTCCCTTAATAATTAAATTTTTATTTCCATTAAATATTATTATTACCGTTACTTAAGTTGTTACTTGACTGGCCTCAATGATTGTAATATCAGACCTAACAATTATTTAAGGGAGAAGTTTGGCAACTGAGGGTAAAAACTTCTAATTATTTCAGCAGCCCCTTGTCTTGTTTCTTAACTTGTGAATAAATTAAAGCTGCAGGACTGTTTTGACGTTGGCATTTCAAAGTTAAGAAGAATAACTGTTCGTCAGCAACCAAAAATCTTGAGATTATCAGCGACGTGCAACCCTTTTTTCATGTTGAGGGTTCAAAATTGAGCACATCGTTTATTGAAACTATCTCTGAAAGCGATGATTTCTTGAAAGCGATGATTGTTCCGACTCCACTTTATGCGGGAGCATCTATATGCGCAAAAAGCTTTTAACGACGTAAAAAAGCTGATCTAGTGTAGGATAGGTTATTGACTAACCTTTTTCTTTCTGTTTATCGAGACGTTATCGGGGTTTAAAGTTTTGTGAACATTAGGCTTATTTCCGTGGCATTTGTTCACTAATAATTTTCCAAAATTTTGGATTTTTTTCTTATTTTTATTTAAATTTTGGACCATTGAGTTTAGAGTTTTTCCGTTATTACTGTCCAATTTTGGCTTATCGCATAGTCTGAAAGAAGACAACTGCCAAAATTTTATCATAAAAGAAAAAAGAACGTTTTAATTTTTTACATCTTTTGGTTTTATGAATTCATGACTGTATGCCCATAAATTTTAAGTGATTTTTCATGGTCTAGGCGCTATTTTCTGTTCTTTCTGATGCTTTATTGTTTAATTTGAAAAGTGAAAGGTACTACAGGTTTTTCGATGAGACATAAAAGCCCTTTTAAAATATTTTCAGGTTATAGTTTTCAGTTTTCGAAATGCAAAATAGGTTGCACTGGGTTCTCTGTATCAATTGGTATCAAATTAAGCTAAAAATAAGAATATAGACATGTAACAAACGAGCAGCCTACTTAGAGTGGAAACCCAGACAGAAGATGAACAGTTTTCCACAAGCAGAAGTAAGCTGAGTCACGTTAATCTGCTCAACTTGCTCATCATGCTTTCATCAATTAAACAAAAATGTGTGCTGTGACTTTAACTGTTTTAAATAAGGTTGAAAAGATTTTTATGAGACGTAAGTTACTTCTACAGAAAATTGGCTATATTTACGTTTTCTCCGTGAGTGCTTCTTCCATTTTTTAAAATTCAAAGCAAACGGAAATCTTGTTGGTTTTAAAAATGGCTGAAAATGCCTCATTTGACGTGAATTTCTGTTGCAGGGAATTTTGCCTGTGCGGACAAAATTTTTGTTTATTTTGAATTTTATAGGATGCCAGACGTACTTACAGCGAAATTATAGATAGAATTTGGCCAATTTCTATAGAAGTTTTAAGTTATGTCTTGCGAGAAATCTTTTCACCATGTATAACTGCAACTTGTTTGGACTTGTAAAATTTGAGAAAAACACTTAATGTCCTAACAATGAAGTGTCCTTTACAAATGTTGTGCACTAAAATAGTCACTCAATTGGCAGCTAAAATAGGGCTAAAATTAGAAAGACTCATGAAGCACCAGGAATATTCAACAGAAAATAAAAAAAAGGCAGCTTTTGTTCTCAAAAACTCTGTTTTATTGTTCTGGTCCCAAGTATCCAAAATTTGACCAGCTAAATTTCATTAAAATCATTTAATGTACAAAGAACCATAAGATGTCAGGTTCAGGTATAACCTACGTGCTCGTAGAAATTGGCAAATTATTTTGAAAAGTTCGCTTATCTTTGTCTTTCCTAAATAAAAAAATTCAGTAATATACTTATACCTAATACTGGCTCCGCTGAATCAATTAGTCTACGAAATAGAACCTTTTTCACACTAAAACATGTTCAAGAGTCAAGAGAAGCTAGCAGGAAGATGAACGTGGTATCTCATATTAATATATTTTCTTTCTCTAGAAAAATTATTTACTATTTAGTTACCAGTTTTTTTAGTTACAGTTTTGGAGTGATCTTCGGTATTATATTCCTTCAAGAAGTATTTTAAGAAAAATGAAGTTAAAGTATTTTCTTTCCTCTTTCATTGCTTCGCTATATCGGAAAAACACTGGCTTTAAAAACAATATAAGGAAAATTTAAAAGTGAGCAAGAGAAAACCATTGAAATAAACAAACAACAAAACTAGCCTAGTGAAGTCGAAAAGATTTCACGCAAAATATTGAAGCGGCAAAATGAGGTAAAGCGAAACAAATATTTGTTCGACCAAGTAAAAAATAAGTCCTGACAAAACCCAAAATAACAGTTGTCACAGTTGTCATGAAGCAAAAACTGTTTTATTGTTCTGGTCCCAAGTATCCAGAATTTGATCAGCTAAATTTCATTAAAATCATTTAATTTACAAAGAACTATAAGATGTCAGGTTCTGGTGTAGCCTACGTGCTCGTAGAAATTGGCAAATTATTTTGAAAAGTTCGCTTATCTTTGTCTTTCCTAAATAAAACAATTCAGTAATATACTTATACAAAATACTGGCTCCGCTGAATCAATTAGTCCACGATATAGAACCTTTTTCACACTAAAACATGTTCAGGAATCAAGAGAAGCTAGCATGAAGATGAACGTGGTATCTCATATTATTATATTTTCTTTCTCTATAAAAATTATTTACTATTTAGTTACCAGTTTTTTAATCACAGTTTTGGAGTGATCTTCGGTACTATATTCCTTCAAGAATTATTTTAAGACAAAGGAAGTTAAAGTATTTCCTTTCCTCTTTCCTTGCTTGGCTATATCGGAAAAATACTGGCTTTAAAAACAAAATAAGGAAAATTTAAAATTGAGCAAGAAAAAACCATTGAAATAAAAAAAATCGGTTCTGTCTTGGGAATAAGTTTTTTATAGAGCTATAATTAATTTTTTTTAAAGATATTGTTTAAATCACTAAATTTTTTCAAAGTAACATTGATAGTTTTAAAAAATTACATCATTGAAACCATTCCCGAAATATCGCCGAAAAGCCTACATTGAGCCTGAAGTCAACTATTTTGATTTCATTTTGTCGTTAGACACACTCCTGTTTCTTAAAGAGAAGTTACAAAGGCTAGTAACAATAAGCCTTAGAGATAGAAGAGTTTTAAACTTAGAGTTAGAAGAACATACCTAATGCATCGGGCATCTAAAATTGCGCTGTAGGGGCTTATCCCGTCTCCAATATTGCTTTCATTTGTTGATTTTGTACCTTTTATATTGCTTTGCTGAGCAATTGCTGTATAAAATCACTTTGAGCAGAATGAACAAACAACGAAACTAGCCTAGTAAAGTCGAAAAGATTTCACGCAAAATATTGAAGCGGCAAAATGAGGTTAAGCGAAACAAATATTTGTTCGACGAAGTAAAAAATAAGTCCTGACAAAACCCAAAAATAACAGTTGTCACAGAATAATTTTTGAATGGATTGGGAAAACCATTTAGAAAACAAGCAGATAAAAAACACGACAAAATAGTAAACAAGAAAATATCAATGTTACTTTTTCAAAGCAACATTGTTATTTTTAAAAAATTACATTATTGAAACCATTCCCGATAGATCGCCGAAAAAGCCGCCATTGAGCCTGAAGCCAACTATTTTGATTTCGTTTTGTCGTTAGACACACTCCTGTTTCTGAAAGAGAAGTTACAAAGGCTATTAACAATAAGCCTTAGAGATAGAAGAGTTTTTAGCTTAGAGTTAGAAGAACATACCTAATGCATCGGGCATCTAAAATTGCGCTTTAGGGGCTTATCCTATCCCGTCCCCAATTTTGCTTTCATTTGTTGATTTTGTAACTTTTATATTGCTTTGCTGAGCAATTGCTGTACAAAAACACTTTGAGCAGAATGAACAAACAACAAAACTAGCCTAGTGAAGTCGAAAAGATTTCACGCAAAATATTGAAGCGGCAAAATGAGGTAAAGCGAAACAAATATTTGCTCGACGAAGTAAAAAAAGAGTCCTGACAAAACCCAAAATAACAGTTGTCACAGTTGTCATGAAGCATCAGGAATAATCAACAGAAAATAAAAGAGACAGCTTTTGTTCTCAAAAACTGTTTTATTGTTCTGGTCCCAAGTATCCAGAATTTGATCAGCTAAATTTCATTGAAATCATTTAATTTAGAAAGAACTATAAGATGTCAGGTTCAGGTATAGCCTACGTGCTCGTAGAAATTGGCAAATTATTTTGAAAAATTCGCTTATCTTTGTCTTTCCTAAATAAAAAAAAATCAGTAATATACTTATACATAATACTGGCTCCGCTGAATCAATTAGTCTACGATATAGAACCTTTTTCACACTAAAACATGTTCAAGAATCAAGAGAAGCTAGCAGGAAGATGAACGTGGTATCTCATATTATTATATTTTTTTCTCTAAAAAATTATTTACTCTTTAGTTACCAGTTTTTTCTCACAGTTTTGGAGTGATCTTCGGTACTATATTTCTTCAAGAATTATTTTAAGAAAAACGAAGTTAAAGTATTTTCTTTCCTCTTTCCTTGCTTGGCTATATCGGAAAAATACTGGCTTTAAAAACAATATAAGGAAAATTTAAAATTGAGCAAGAAAAAACCATTGAAATAAAAAAAAATCGGTTCTGTCTTGGGAATAAGTTTTTTATAGAGCTATAATTAATTTTTTTAAAGATATTGTTTAAATCACTAAATTTTCTCAAAGTAACATTGATAGTTTTAAAAAATTACATCATTGAAACCATTCCCGAAATATCGCCGAAGAGCCGCCATTGAGCCTGAAGCCAACTATTTTGATTTCATTTTGTCGTTAGACACACTCTTGTTTCTTAAAGAGAAGTTACAAAGGCTAGTAACAATAAGCCTTAGAGATAGAAGAGTTTTTAACTTAGAGTTAGAAGAACATACCTAATGCATCGGGCATCTAAAATTGCGCTGTAGGGGCTTATCCCGTCTCCAATATTGCTTTCATTTGTTGATTTTGTACCTTTTATATTGCTTTGCTGAGCAATTGCTGTATAAAAGCACTTTGAGCAGAATGAACAAACAACGAAACTAGCCTAGTAAAGTCGAAAAGATTTCACGCAAAATATTGAACCGGCAAAATGAGATAAAGCGAAACAAATATTTGTTCGACGAAGTAAAAAATAAGTCCTGGCAAAACCCAAAAATAACAGTTGTCACAGAATAATTTTTGAATGGATTGGGAAAACTATTTAGAAAACAAGCAGATAAAAAACACGACAAAATAGTAAACAAGAATGTCAAAATACCGCATGTCAACGAAAACCACTAGCGAGAGAGCGAATTTTTGTTCAAACACCTTTCCTCGCTCCACATTAAAAATAGAGCGATAAATGTCACGCCGCAACAACACTCGCTTTTTCTCCCCGCTTCCTGTTTCGGCTTGACCAAAATCATCACTTCAATTATACTTCAATAATCAAGAAAATGGGTGAACAGATCCAAAACATAGTTGGCAGATTGCCAAAAAATAGCCGCAATAGCTTCATAGGTCTGCAGTCTCAAAAAAGTAAAAAAAAGACAGACCAAAGAAATTTATTCCTTTCATTAAGGGCTCAGATGCTAAATATTGACTAAGAATCTGTATAAATTACTGCCGTTTCTATTAGCTCATTGTAAATAACCTTCAATTAGAGTCATATATACACTCACTAATATCTTTGATTTAAAGTAAAGAAAAGTCAATTTCAGAGTGAGGAAGTCACTTTTGAAAGTGAGGTAAGTCACGTGTGAACAATAACTTAATCACGCGAATTAACAAAAAACTCGCTCCACTAAGAGTGAAAAATGACGTCACGCACGCAGTTCAGTTGAAATTGCATGAATGAATGAACAAAATGCAGATTTGAAGTGATTGTTACGTCATATGGTCGTAACAAAAATCTTAATAAAAAAGCAGGACAAATCCTGAGGTATAATTCAAAGAAATTTCATTTACTAAACAAAAAAACTAGACCCAGAACTGACTGTGAGTGAATTGGGAAAACCATTTCCAAAAAAAATCAGATCAAAAAATAAAAAGCAGAAAATCGAAGTTAAAATGCCGCATGTGAACAAAAAATCACTAACGAGAAGGCGAATTTTTGCTCAAACGACGTTTTCTCACTCTACTTTAAAATGAGAGTGAAAAAATTTACGCCGCAAAACCACTCGCTTTTTCGCTCCTGTTCTTGATTCGGCGTGACCAAAATCACTACTCCAATTTGACTTCAAAATGTGTGAACAGAGCTTTAAAAAAGACAACGCCCCAATACAATTCAAACTCTTTGAATTGTAAAAAACCAAGAGGAAAGCCAATAATAATCTCAGCTATCGCTTCGTGGCTATTAAAAAACAAAGCGCCCCAACGACTTTGAGATGAATTTTTGTTGCATTAGCGAAAGTAGTTAACTGCTGTTTCCGGTCCAAATAAAAATTCTTTGACGCAATCAATTCTCAGGCAAAGTCAATTGCTTCTATCTAACGCGAAGCAGCTATTAATGCATAATGAGATTTTGATAATGCAGGGAACAAAATTTTCAGGTTTTGAAGTTATTGGTTCTGAGAGGCAGATGTCTTTAGTGCCCTACTTCATGTTGCTGTCGTCATTTAGAAAACAGCGGCCATGCCCAAAGCCAGAGCTCATTAATTAATACAGCTTTATATATGGAAAACTCTGAAAGAGCCGGGTCCTCTTAGCTTATCTCATTGAAAAATTGCTAGATAAAATTTAATTATATCTAATTCAAAAACAAATAGTTTGCATTTCAAAAAATTTATAGCTCACGGCAAAAAAGAGCCAAAACAAACAAACATGAGACAAAACAGTGCCAAGAATGTGTAAGTTTTGTTTCAGTTATCTGCAAATATGTGAAAGCTTCCATTCGAATGTTCAATGCAAGAAGAGACGTTGTGATTCTTATCAAAAGCATCTGAGTTCTCCGCAAAACTCGAGTAGGACTCAAATTTGGTTTCAGATCCCATCAAATGTTGAATTTTGTACATTAGTGTATTGAAAACTCCAGGTAATATTGGTCCGTTGTAAATTTCAAAAGAGTGCTCATTGTTTCGATGAGAGGCAACATCGTCAATCTTTGAACAGGTTTTCTTGTAGCTCCTCACTTTCAAGCTTAGCTGTTGCAGAGTTGCCCCTGAAAAGGGTTTTGTACTCAATATAGTCGGGGGCAGTCCTGCCAATGACCCACTAGAAGGAATGAGCGATTTGAAATTGAGGAGAAAGTTGAAAAACTGGTGAACAGATTCAGAATGAATGACAATAGATGATTGTTTTGTATAGTCATACTTGTGTTCATTCTCAAATGATTGTGTTGACTTCTGAGACGAGACTTGAACTCTCTCCGCCCCAAGATTGTGCAACCAATCTTGACAAGAGGCTTGGTCCTGCAGGAAGTCGTCACTGTCGTCACGTGAACAATCCAAATTATTTCCAATATCTAAACCCTCTCCCTCATTCTGTCGACTTATATTTGCGTTTGAAGTTGTGCACTTTGAAAGCTGAGTGGTAAACACGCTGTCCAGGTATGGTCTGGAGAACTTGATATTCTGCTTGACCAAAGTGTCCCTGAATCCGTTACTTGTAGGGACGATATGCACGTTGATAACCCTGTTCCTTGAACCCAAGTTTGCTTTGCTTTCAAAACACATTGTCATGTTAGACGAACATAAATAAAACATCTCAAGGTTACCGTTACGCAGTAAATCGTACGCACTTTGGAAGCTTACATTCCAGGCTGAACAAATGTCACTTTTGATTTGTTGAGAGAGAAAGGACGTACTTTGTGTATTTGAGGAAGTGCTTTGTGTATTTGACGTGTAACGGGGAAACAGCTTCAGCCATGGAATAAAAGGGTGCATCCAGTACCCACAGTTATCTGACAAATCCCTCTCGTCCAAACTCAATGCCAGATCCATACATGGTTCGAACACATGCTTCGTGTTCTTCAAATGCAACAGGGGTTTCTCGCAAATAATCTTTACTTTGCTCCTCAAACTCAAATGTCGAGGCAGAACTGTGAATGAAGTTGTAACTGCGGGGGTACTATTGGCACTGTTGATTGCTGCAGTTGAGGAAGAAAATTGCTGGCTAAGAAAGGTAGGAGTTGAAACATTCAAATGTTCTGCACTTTCACTCAATGAAGTTGATAGCCGTTTTGGCTTTGGAGACTCGTCATCAAACAAACTGGGAGATGTGGACCCAACATTGCACTCCGTCTGAACGGATTCTTCATCAGGTACTCCACTTTCAACATGCACAGACACAGGTTGATAGGTTTCATCAAAATGCCTCCGCTTGCTAACAGCAAAGCAACTGAACGGATTTTTCCGTTTAACAGAAACTTTGCTAAAGCCTGCCGATGGCTGTGGTTGACTGCTTGCGGACAAACACTCATTTTCCTTTTCAGCTTCTCTCCGTTTTTCAAATTGGGCTGATTGAGATTGTATCAAAACATTTGTTTTTATTTTGGGATTTTTGACCTTGAAACGTCGAGTTTTCCAACTAGGAGAATAGAGAAATCTCTTGGGAGATTTTCCGGGAGTCAACGCTCGTTTGAATGCTGGTGAGAATATCTTCTTTTCAGGGGTGCTCATTCTCGCGTTCTCTCATAGAACTAGAAAACAAACATTACTCGTATTTCTAAGGCAGTATATGACTTTCATAGCCGCGTGCTCAAACCCAACTATCACCTACCCATTTGTTTCTTGCTAACGGCGAATTTTCTAATTGTCTTTCCAATCATAAAAATGTCTCGCAAGTCCTCTAGAGGATCCCAACCTGATGGATAGCAGGCAGGAACACTCTTTTCAAAGCTTCGGCCTCAAAGTACGCTCATAATTCGCTTTAAATTGAATTTCAATTTGCAGTGGTGAATTTTAAGTATTATAGCAAAAAAGTGAATAAATGTACTCGGCAAAACAAACGAACGCGCAATGATTCAAAGCATAAGATAGAAAGCATACAGCAGTCCTGCAGCATAACAAGACAGCTCGTATGAGACTGTGTGTAGCACAGAACATTCCAACACGTCTCAAATTTGAGAAAACTTTTTCGTTGTTCTGTGAGGAAAAACTCGTTCCACTGTCCACAAACAATTTGAGTTAGTTATCAGAAAATAAGTCAGTAGTTATCAGAAAATTAAATGACTGCTACCGTGATGTGGCACGGGATCACAGGATTCCATTCGCGGAACACAAGAAATTCAGAATCAGACATATTTCTGCTGACAGAGTACACCCAAATGCCAAGTACATCAGAGAGTTAGCATCTGATTTCCGAAATGCTATCAAAATACACAAATTATGGTACAGGTAATAGAGAGCTCCTTTTTAAGCTACTAAGTATCTTTTATAAGATCAATTGTATTTTTAATGCCTGGTTGGAGCGGAAGAAAAGATTGTCTTGTTTATGCTCGGCTAGAGCAGAGGACATTATGTAAGTTAAAAGCCGAAAAACTTGGTTGGAGCTGAAAGGTATTCGCTATATCGGACGTTTCATATTTTTATTGGATGGAAGTGGTGGACTGTGCTATAAACCAACCACTGAGCTGATCAGCCCACCTTTGTGCCGAGAAGAGGTGGAAAACCAGAACTTAAATTATCTAAGCAAACGACAATTTTCTCAAACAAACTGGATGCAAAAAAACTTACCCACAGATACATGCAAACCGTTGAAAAGGCCTTAATTGTTAGTTTTCGAATTGAAAGAAACCAGGAGATAAAATTAAACATTTAAAAAGAATTTACGTTTTAGCTTCAAGCAGTCTAAATTCTGTAAAATAGGAACGTTTTCTGTTTAAAAAAATACACCACCGAATTCATTTCATTTCGTGAAAAACTTGTCCATTCTAATCCATTCTGTCCCATCCTGATGGGAAGCACAGTAGATTGTGAATTGCAGAGAATTTCGGGATCAATAAGAAAAACACAAAAATTGACCTCAATTAGGAACTAAGACAAAAGAACAGAAGCCCTTAACTAACTGAAAGACATGATTTTTAGGTTATAATTAATTTACCAAACTTGGTTTCCCCAAGCTTAGTAAGTCCCTAACGGGGCTTGAATTTGATTTCCCTCAAACACTGTCCATCCATATGGGTATGATTTGTAACTAAAACTCTTCTTAGCTAAATCAATTAGATATTCTTCGACTTCTCTTTTGAAGTTGGGAGGACTTGAATGTGTTATAGTTGGGACAATCACAAAATACAATCGTATTTTGTAACTCGGTAGAAAAAAATACATCGGCAACGCTGGCGATTACATTCGTTTGAGTATAAAAAAAATTTTCTCGTTAGATCGTGTTTTGGGATGTCCATTTCTTATTTGCCAAACTTGATCTGCCTGAAGTGAAGATTTCTTGCCAACATTTTGTTTAAAACCAAGAGATTCAAAAAGACAAGTTGATGTGATCAGAAGTAAATTTACTGATCAAAGACAATCATTGTACTCTTTATCAGTAAAATGACTGTTTGATTGAATCCATTTTAAACTTTCTCTCTGAAGCCTTTCCATTTGCATGGCGATAGTTTTAATGGCATACCAAACATTTGATTCATAAAACAAGACCGATATTAGGTAAGTTTTGACTAGATTGCATTTTACTGACATTTTTGTTTCGCTTGGAATTGATATCTTTAGATAAGCCAGCTTCTGATTGGCTTCTAGTAGAACAATACTTAGATGATAACCCCATGATAAATTTTCTGAAAAATATATGCCCCGGTTTTTGAAGTGCCTTTACTGTGAGATGGTTTCATTGGTGGGAAGACGCAAAATTTGCTTGTTTTGACTGTTACGCAAGGAAAATTGCACGTTTTTAAATTTGTCGAAATTGAATTTTAACCGATTTTCTTTGCTCCAAACAATAGGATTTTCAATATCTTTTTCCAGCTGCATTTTATTGTCCTTAGCGCTGATGATTTTTGTGTCATCCGCGTATAAATAGCACTCATTGACAATTATTTCGGGTTGCTCATTCATAAAAACAGAAACAAGAAACAATGTAAAAAATGACCCTTGAGGCCCACCGCTGGTGATTGGTCGAAAGTCCAATTTTCCGCAAGATATTACAACTATCAACTGTCGATCAAATAAACATGACGCAAAAAACCAAGAAAACACTATCAAATCCCGTTCGGCATTATCAAATTTTAAAAGTATAGTTTTAAAATTGATGGTATCGAAGACCTTTGTTTTGTCTAGATACACTGTCATCGGCATTTCGTTTGCTTCAAGTAACTCATACAACCTGTTGCAGTAGAAAAGCAATTGAGTGATGGTTGAAAGAGTTTCCCTAAAACCATGTTGCTCTACGCAAAGCTTTTGTTGCAGAACGATCGAGAAATGTTTATACACCATACGCTCAAATCGTAGTGACAAGGAGCTAAGCATGGCAATTAGTCGGTAGTTCTTGATATCTAACTTGCTACCGCTTTTGAAATGGGATCGTACATGCAACTTTCCGCAAACTGGGAAACTCACATTTGCTAACACAGCAAACGAAAATAAACAAAAGTTGATTCGAAATATACGGTGAAGCAGACTTCAGAAAATTTGGGCTGATTCCATCAAAAGAGTTAGCACCACTACGTATGTATTTGATTTCCTCGCTTAGAGCCCCTTTTCTCAAATGAATGTTATCAAGAAATATGACGAGAATCGAATAACAACTTCAAAACCGTCTAGCACAAAAACAGAAGCAAAATAATTGTTAAAGCATTCTGCAATGCTCTTGCACCCAAAAGCATTCTGCAATGCTATGTACACCATCTTCAGGCAGAGCTGGCTGTTTTGTATTTGTCTCATTAATTTAAATGCATCGTTTGTCGACCAGACCTTGCTTTTTTCAACGCAATTTTTCTTGTCACATTTAGAGAAATGGATAATTGTTCCCTGAGTCGTGAAATTTTCCCTGCGTTTCGTATATTTTTTAAAGCTGTTCTGAGTTTATTTTCTAAATGGGTACTAATAGAGGACATGTAAAAAGGCGCATTGGTTCTTCTAGAAGTTTTCAGAGGAATTGCAATGAAGACGCTAGCTCTAATTTACGGTAAAAGGAATCGAAAATATTATCAATTGAGTTAAATGAAGACATTGGAAAATTAAAATTGATCGTAAATTCGTCCAAATTAGCTTTGCCAGTATTTAAACCTTTCATTATTGACATGACTTCTTGCTCAGCATTTTCAATCGAAATTTCAGCTAACAAATACTTGTGATCTGAGAACAATTTCTTTTATATTTCGCTACACAAATTAGCATTGTTACGAAGAAAGATGTCAATTGAGCGAGCTGGCATGAGATTGCAGTGATGATATATTCAATTTTTTGAATTCGTTCAAAGCTGACTGTTCGTATGAACAATTAGCACTTGAAGTAAGCCAATCTGTGTGAGTGAAGTTAATGTCACAATTCAAACAGAAAGGGGAGTCAATTTCGGACATCTCTGACAATCTCCTGAATAGTTTTGCATAACAAATCTGCACTGTGTCTATATTTGCTGTCAGCTAGGGGATTATATAGGGTGACAATAACGATTGTAACCTCCTTGAAGATGTATAAGCAACAACAAATGAGATCTGAATTTATTCGCAATACTTCCATTTTGAATGATAATGTGTTTCTATTTGGTATTGGGACGCCCCCATGCGGTCCAACTTTTCTATCTGATTGCAACTGGATTGAATAAGATTGACTAATTAAGACTTCCTGGTTTTCAATAATTGGATTTAATCAAGTTTCTGTGAGGCAAACAATATCGGTATTAATAGTTTTCAGGAGGATATTCAACATTACACGTCTATCCATACTTAATAATGAACGACAATTCAAGGATAGTACACGCAAAATGTTACCTGATTGTAGTAAACTGAAACCTGGAGAGTTCGTTGCCAAGCGACTGTTTTCTTCTATAGATAAGCTAGTATCAATCTATTCGTTCCTGAAAAACAGCCTAGCTGATCTAATTTTAATGTCTGAACGGTTGAGATTCATGATTTGAGCAACTTTAAATCGATGCTCTAGAGCTTGTTTTTCTTTTTCCCACTCAATTTTCGATCAAAACTTTGATAAAAATATTGTCGGCCTTCAATTTTGATATCATCATGATTCTGCAATTCTAAGTGTTTGAAAGCGGTCGGGGACGAGTTTTGGTTGAGCTTAATTTACCCAGAAAAAAATATCTTCAATATTTAATGTCTGTATTCCGTCTTTTCGAGCAAATTCTTTAACTGACTTTTTTGTCATGACTGACTCTGTCCAATACGGTTACCATTGTATCACTTGTTTTCTCTGGTACTCCAAAAACCATGATTTTATTTTCCCACTGATTGACTAGTTAGATCTGTATTGCCTCAGTTATCCTTTGAGGTTCATTCTCGTATCGTGAAATTTCAAGCGTCAATTTAATTTCTGTTGTTAAGCATTCCACTTTTAAATTCAGTAATCTCTTTTTGCAAGTCATCTCTTATGCCAGCAACGCTCGGTTGAAAATTACTCTGCCAATTTTCTACTTCGTTGTTTTGGTGACCTATGACGTTTACCCTAATGGCCACGCAGTCCCAAAAAGAACCACTTATCTTGTCCGACGCCACGAAATTCTCATGTTACAAATCTGTACATTCAATGTGAAACCATAAATTGCATTTTAAGCAGTTAATGCAGTAATTTTCACAATTTTATTTGCGGGAGCCGCAAGGAAAATTATCAGAGGCGTTGTTACTTGTTTTGGTACCTTTCTGTTTTCCCATTTCTGACTTGTTCATGGGCATTGTTGAATGGGTTTCGATTGTTTTCACAGGCAAACCTTCCCAGGAATTTTGGGGGGGGGGAGACAGACTGAGCTGCTTTCACAGTTAGACCACCCCGGAAAATTGAACAAAGAACAGATACGATCTCAGCGGACAACTGATATTAAGCACTTCGGCTAGCCCCCGTAGATCCAAATAAACTGAACTCCTCAAAAAAAGATAGTAGCAAATGTGTGTAAGTTTTCTTCAATAAGAAGGTTCAATTTTCAAGTTCCGAGTCAGCAACTCAATTTCATAAGCACGTGCTCAACTTTATGTTTATTATTATTTTTATTAGTAGTATTATTAAGATATAGCTATTTTGCATGCATATTTTTGTTAGTTGATTCCATTGTTTTGATTATTGAAATCTGCCTCAATTCATTCTTCTGTTTTATCTCCATTAGAGGAATTGCTGTGGGAAATAAGTTGCATTATTTAGCAAATTTAGACAAATTTATTTAATTACTCATCAATAAACAGAACTTTGCTGTTTTATTCATGGAAGGTGAAAAACTATTGATGCGTCTTGTACTATCTCCATTGACTGAAACTGCTGCCTTACTTGAGAGCTTAAAATTTTAAGTCACTTGTACTAGGAAAAATAACAGAATATTAGAGTTTAAAAGCTTGGCAATACATTTCACCGCCCTCAAGAAATGTTTTTCTCATTTCTTGTCTGATGTATCTCATATTCACTCAGATCTTCGTGGCGAATTAGTTTTTACATTAGAAGTAAGTGGTTCCCGATGTCAGTGCTCACACAAATTTGAAAAAAAAAGATTTTTTCCGCTCCTATAAATTTTCTTCCACTGAACTGATGTAAATTTAGAAGCTATAAACTTAGTAATTCTTCGGTTGTTTAAAACTCAACAAAATATGAACTAGACCAAATTTCTTGGTCTTCTTTACTTTCTCAGTTAATTCTGTTTTCTGATGTTTTGTATGTCAAGTCTTTCGTTTTCCAATTTTAGGTACCGTTTCAGCTGAGTCAAATTAGTTTTAAACGACTAAAAAACTGGAGCTTCTGTTTTGTTAAAACGTTAACTCAAAAGTTGAGAAAAATGTGATTTATAATTTTTTTTTAAAAATATTGCTTTGCTTTTACTTGGGGTTCAAAAAATTTAGTAAGTGCTTTCCATTTTAGCTATTTTAGAACACCCTTAAAAAGCAAAAAGGTAACTTTCCAAAATAAGAACAATAAAGAAGAGAGAACTAAGGAAGAAAAAGAAAGCACACAAATAATTTAGTCAAAGTTATAAAATTAAAATCAGAAGTAGCTTTAAGAGCTACAAAATGACCTTTTCTTTGTTCTCTAAGATGCATAAACAAAAAATGAAACCTTGACCGGAGAAAAAATCGGCCTCGAAGGATTGATTTAATTTTTTTGGATGTTGATCAAAACCCAGATTAAATTTGTTTAAACTACGCAATCATCAAAAATTTTTCTTCTCACAGCGGATTGGGATTGCTTATTGGGAAGAAGGTGGCAAAGGACGTAAACGGTGTTCTACCATTTCCAAATAAATACTGCTCATGATGTTTTAATTCAATTTTATGCTTTAACCACTGCTGCGCATGTAGAAACAACTAATGTCTTTTACTATGCGTTCACAGAATTAAAGACAAAGCGGAACCATACCAATATAACCGTCATCCAAAATTGTATTCAAATCTAAAAAGATGTCGTCATTGCTGAACCCGGTGTGGGAGATGGGAACGGCCGTGACAAATGACATGCGAAAATGAGCTTCGACTATCACTTGCGTTTTAAACACGTTCTATGGAAAGCCAGAAAATTGTACAGTGGACTAGACCAGTCACTGCATCACAAAGAAATTAGATAGTCTAGACCAGATGTGTCTTGATTTAATTTAATCAATTTTCCTCAAAAGAAACAACTTTAACTTGATAATCAAAGCTAAAGGTAATCCAATCCACTGCAAATGAAACAACTTAGGCTAAGAAAAAAATAATGCTAACAATGCTGAAAAATGTCTCATATGACAGAGTACAAAAAATTGCTCAAAATTGGGTCTAATATTACAAAATTTCGGTTCTAAATTGAATGCTCGCTTCTACAGTACTTTGCCCAATCGCATGCCAATATCCGCGTTCACCGATTTCCATCGCCGTACGTGTCGAAGTTGGTAATGAAAAAGCGGATGAACAACCTGTGATTCAGTCCCATTGTACAACATAGATTGACACTCAGAAATACCCACAAGCAGCAAGTTTGAAAGACAAAGTTCTCCTCAAGGTTTCCTGCTGTCCTTTGTATCTGGAACATTTTGCGACAAGAAATTCCCGCTAGGACAGGATTTTGAAAATACTTCTACAGTAACGATCTTAAATTATACTTGCCAATGTATAAAAAAAAGTATGGATAAAATAGACAGTGACCCTTATCAGTTATCCGTCACCCACTGTAAGCTTTTGCATATTTCAAAGCCCTATTTTGACGTATGAACTAAAGCCACATTCATAACAGGGACTACCATAATCATTAGTTCGGACATACATTTATTCGCAAAGTTCTAGACTCGTTTATATTGGCAAAATATTTTACCCATAATACACTATCACTTTTGAACATGCGTTGTCAATATACAAGTTCCAGTTAAGATCACTAGAAAAGAAGAACAAGGTCACTATAACTAGTAGTTCTGTCCAAACTGATCTTTCGACCTCTCCTTTACCAATTGGCTCACATACACACTTCTTTAAAACGCATCACATTTAACCATGAGACCAACTTAGAACAAAAATCACACAGAATAAAAAAGTCAAAGAATGCTTCCCTGGGAAACCTCCTGAGTATCCTAAAAAGTGCTTTCTATTATTGCACTTAGTGATCTATGACTACGCGTTCGTTGATTAATAAAAAGTCCTATCTATTATTACGCTTAGTGTTATATTATGACGAGTCCTATTATCCTGAAAAGTGCTATCTGTTATTAGGTGACCGGACAATAGATCGAAAGGACAACAGATCGAAAACAGAAAAGTTGGGACAATAGATCGAAAATCAATCTCTTCTTATTGGTTGAAATTGAGCATTATCTGCGAGCTGCAATATAATTACATTATGGCCACGCCTTAGCGGCCTGTGGGACTTGATATGAATGTATCACAACCGAACAAAATATCACAACAGAACTTGTTTTATGCTGTATAATAAATGAGCACTCAAATCTGATTGGCCAAAACGCAACTTAAACTATTTAATTTTCGATTTATTGTCCCAATTTTCGCTTTCGATCTGTTGTCTTTCGATCTATTGTCCTAGCACCCTGTTATTACGCTTAGTGATCGATAGAACAACTACGTCAGTAGTTTTAACAATTTGCACTGCATTTCGAGTAATTTACATGTTTCAATAAAAAAAATCCAATTGTCAGAAAAACTGCTACATATTTTTTTACTATATATTAGTAACTGACAGATAAAAGAGGACTTCAGTAGTTATAACAGTTTGCCCCATGCCCACTCACGCAAAATTATCAGTTGAACTCTGTGGTCCATATCAAAAGCTTTCTATTAGTCAGCGAAAAAAAAATCAACATCCTGTTCTTCAATGCCTTCGGTAATTTTCAGAGGGAAAACCAGTATTTACGTAACTTCAGTAGATGTAGCAGTTTTCCCCCAACTCCCAACAACGTTTTCAGTTGAACTGCGTGGTCTACATGATCATAAACGTTCCTGTAGTCAGTAAAAAACATTTAAATGACGTCCAATGACTCCGTAAATTTTCTGAAGGAAAACCAGTATTTCCTAACTGTAGATCAATTTTTCTGCAAAATTCAAGTTTCAAAGAATTCCATTCTCTCTGCCGGATCAAAAAGTTTGATGTACTCAGTGCAAATATTATTAAAATCTCCGTGTTGTTCTCTCTCGATAAAAAAAAAGTTCCCAGGAAAAGCCACTAAAACTTTAAATGTTGCTTTCAAAAAGCTGCAACTTAACAAAAGTTTACTGGCATTGAATCGCACACCTTTTCTCTCTAAAAATAAGGCGTTTTTCTCTCTTTTCGCGGTTTGACTTTATTTCAGCATATTGATCCTAAACACTTGTTTTGATGTGCAGTATAACAATACAAGCCGTTAAACAACTACTCAAGTATTTTCTATAAACCTAGCCGTCTAACGTCGAGCGAATTTCTCGCAAACGACTGGCGATCGGTTGGTTTCACCAGATTACGCGGGTTGGCGCTAGCGTGCAGGGTTACGCGTGAAATGGTGAGGGGGTTCAAACATTAAGAGCCACCCTTTTGCACCATGAATGTATGTCTCTTAAACAGTTTAGGTGAATCGCAAAATATCAGACTAGTGAGCCGTACGACTCTAAGAGAAACTAATTCCATGTGGTCTCTACCTGTTTATCTTTATTTTTGAGGACGAGAAGTCAAATGGGAAGACGAAAGCAAAACTATCACACGAAAAGTTGGTGGCACGAAGAAAACGGTAAAAAGGCCAGCAGGACTAATATTACTGCTACAAACTTCGTTTGAGAGCAATTAAGAATAGATCACTATGACTCATCCCTAATACCCTAACACAGCACCCTAATACAATTAAAATTCGTTAATTAATTATCAATTAAAAACTACGATATCAATAAGAGCCTCGCTATCAGAAACCTTTGAGTACATATGTAAATGAAACCCACCGTTTCATTTTATCGGGGAAAAAAGAGTTCCAGAATAGTTCAACTCAAAAAAATCTTTGATAATTGCAACTGTAAACTGCAAAAATACAAAAAAGTCACTAACAAATAAGTTTTAAATAATACTACGCGTTTTAGCGCCTTCCTGCGTACTTAGAATCTCTTGACCGACTACGTCTTCTGGAACGAGAACGTGATCTCGATGATGAGTAGAAAAAATTTCGCCCATTCCGCTGTGGAGGGCAATCTTTTGATATGTGCCCCGATTTGCCGCATGTATAACAGGACCTTGTTTCCGCGAAGCTATGTCTGAAGGAACGAGAAGGCTCTGGCAGCGGTCTTCTATCATCCTCTGTTGAAGGTTGTCGACAGCTAAATTTAAGTCTAACGCCCTTTAATTTGATCCTGTCGAGAAACTTACATGCATTTAAAGCATCTCTTTCGTACTTGAAAACAACATACGCAAACTTTTTTGATTTTGAAATAAATACTTTCTCCCTGATTTTTCCGTATTTCACACACAACGAATTGAGATCGTCAGCTGACGTGGATGAGCTGTATTCTGTTATGTACAACCGGTAACCATCCGATATGGAATCGTATTCGCACTTATCACGATCTGTTTTTCTATTATTAGATAAACTTTTCGATCTGTCTCGGCTTGAAGTTTTCCGCCTGTGACGTGCACTAGACATCTTTCTATCTAAAACACATACACGACTATCACCAAGATCCATTAGCCTAACAAACAAGAGGGCTCGCCTAATACTCTTCACAACACAAAAAGTTCCCACAATCACATTAGATTATGTTGAAATTGCAGAGAAGGAAATGTCAATTACAAATTAATTTGATTTAAAAAACGAACGTCTTCGATCTTTGCATACAATCTTTACTCCGGAGTTTTTGAAATTTCCGGGTATTATGCTTTCAATTCCTGAAAAGGAGTTTATACTTTCATTCCTATACGTTGTTATACTTTACTTGTTGGGGTTGACAAAATTTCGTTATTAAAATGTACCAGAATAAATTTTGAATTTAAGAAGCCAAATTATGTGCATTTGAACCAATACTTCCATGTCAATTCTCGCCATCGCATTATCTCGTCCTAGAAAAAACTGATTTGATCTGAGTGCCGTCAAATCTTCAGGGTCTTCACTTAGTGCTGTCTGTCAGTTCTCTTGCTTCGAGTGTTTGCTCTACAGGACACATTGTGGTGCTGAGTACCTCGTCAGAGCGGTTTCAGTTATCCAAGATTGCGATCATGGCTTTCTTGCAATTTTGAAACACTTTCTCCCAGATTCTTCCCAAATGTTGAGCTCCAAACAGTGCGGGTTCCAAACCATTTCTTCTGTGCTAAGTCGCTCTCAATGAGCGTTGTCCCACTCGTTCATGAATGCTCTCAGCTTATTGGCTGCTCCAGCGAAATTTGTTTCGTTGTCACTGATGATAGTGTTTTGTTAGCCAAATGTTGAGCTCCAAACAATGCGGGTTGAATTTCCAAACCATTTTTTCTGTGCTAAGTCGCTCTCAATCTGAGCGTTGTCCCACTCGTTCATGAAAGCTCTCAGCTTGTTGGCTGCTCCAGCGAAATTTGTTTCGTTGTCACTGATGATGGTATTTTGTTAGCCACGTCTTGCAATGCGTCGTGGCACTGCAGCTAGACATGACTCGGTATCCAATGATTGTGCAACTTCCATGGGTACTGTTCTTGTTGAGAGGCAGCGCCATTTCTTCAAGGTACGTCGTGGGAACTTAACTTCAAAGGGTCCGGAGTAATGGACTCCGGTATGGGTGAATGAGAAAACATGTTCATCAGGTCGTTCTCGCGATAAATCTGCCATTGGTGAATTGATTGGTTTGGCGTTCCTTTGTAGAAATTTGACACATCTGCACTTGATTTTCCTTAACGAATTTCTTAATTCGATGATCCAGTGCTCTTGGCTCTTGTTGCAACATGTTTCTCGCGTACTCTGTTACTTCGTGTAGGTTGTCACGATGCGCTATCTCCAACAGAAGTTGTACGACTGGATGTTCTGCTGTCAATAGTATTGGATATTTTGCGATCTAATCAAGATTCGAAAACTTAAATCAATCTTTCACTCTAATTATTCCATCTTCTTGGTGAAAATTTGGCAAAGTTCAATGTTTTTGAAATTTCTTTGCTATTTAGTATCGATTTCAAAAAATTCGGGAGGCATTCGTTTTGAACAAATTGAAACAAAAATTGTTCTTTTTGTGGATCTCGTCTGCATTGAGAGATCCCTTCTATTTTTTATTCCCATGAAGTAGGCAATGAAGTTTCTAATTCGGTTGAAGGTACTTAATTGTCTCCAGTCGAAAAGTTGGTCTAGTTTTGTTTCTGTGGCTAGAGAACTGGTAGCCCGCTGAGCTTCATCTTCACTCATTTAGCGCCACGGTTTTGGTCACTTTTTTCATCTGTCTGGAGCCATGCGGTTACGTTTAACTAGCCTGAATCCTTGAAGATTTCGATGGATATTCCTCTGGCGCCCACATCTACTGGGTTTTCAATAATTTTGACATGTCTCCATTGATACGTGGAAAAGTTTTCCAAAATATCTGCTGCCCTGTTTTCATCAGACACTTGCTGTTTTTTTAAGCTAACTGTAAGCACTACAACACTGTAGATCAGTCTGTCCAATGGTAGATTTTGTTAATTTTCACATCATTTCCTCTCAATATCTGCCTTCCCAGACAAATTCCGTAGACTGCAGCTTGAAGTTCTATCTTCGGGATTATCGTCTGTCTGAAGGGTGCTACATCGCTTTTGCCCATCATTTAGGTAAGTTTCAAATTGTCTTGTAGATATGCCAAGATGCACATTGACCTCTCTGACTTGTCTGTGAAAATCTGGACTCTCAAGTTTGTACATCTGTTTCCGAAGTAGAGTCAATTTATAGACATCGTCCTTATTTCTCTCAACCCAGAGCAATAATCACTGATTAGTTTTTACTGTTCGGCTGACAACTCTTTGTCCTATGCTTGTCCCATTGCGGTCCTTATGCTTTTGAGTAGAAACCGCATCCATATCGTGAAGTTTGAACATCTACCAAGTGTGTTGAACGCTGCTGAGACACACGATTGGACACTTCTTTTAGTTATTTTTGCTGCAACTTCCTGCTCAGTTCCACAACAGACTATGAGACTGCCTGTGTCAACATTCCAAATCAATCCACGGATTAAGGACGATATTGGCTCGGCCTCGAAAGTGTTCACAATTCTCGTTGATTTGTCTGCATCTGGGATCTGTGAATTGACTTCTTAGTCAATCATTATCCATTTCGTTAAAATGAATCCACCTTTCCTCTTGGTAGATTGAATCCACCTAAAATGAATCCAATTTGGTAGATTTTGAGCACTTCTTGGGGTGTTCTGATTGACTTGAGGAAGTGGTTGATGTAGAAGTTTCGCTGGACAATTTTGACAAGATATTCATCGTCTTTCGCGTTATCTATCGCCACCTGATGCAAAGTGTAATTTGCAGAAGTCGCCGAGCTTTTGGCCCCAAAACATGTGTTGTTTACTCGTAGACTTCTATAATGTGCTCTGTACCTTCTTGCCACAGAAATTGAAAGCATCTGTTGTCATCGCTTGGGAAAGCAATTTAAAGAAGCATTGCCTCTATGTCTGCCGAAAGCGTTGATAGTGTTCTAGGAAGCGAAAAATTTTTCCCATCAGACTCTTCAACAGTTCTGGTCCAGATAGTAGTTTGTTAGGGCCACACTTTGATACTTCGCTGCTGTGTTGCATACTCTTCTGGCTTTCTCGCGTTTATGAACGTTGATTACAGGATGATGTGCCAAATACCATTGAATCTTGTCTCTGGTTTCGTTCAGTTCAAACTTGTATCTGTTCAATTTTGCGAACATAACCAGCTTTCACGAAAGTGTCAATGTTTTCCTGATAACGCCTTTGTAACGTACCGTTCTTTTGTAATCGTCGTTCTAGTGATTTGAGTTGTCCCATAGCAGAGTAGAAGTTATCAGGTAATTCTATTTCATTTTCTCGCTACTGAAGTCCAACTTCGTATCTTTCACCTGTGAAGCAAATTGTTTGCTCCAATGTCTTGATTTCTCTCTGTTCGGTTTTCGAATGATTGCTGACTTCACAGTTTGAGGTGTAGGATTCGATGAACCACCACTTACTCAACTGGTTTGCTAACTTGTCTTCTGGTACTGAGGTTGCTGTTGTAGCAAGAGTTGTTGCTGGCTTCGTTGGTAGGGGACCACTTAAGGACCATCCTATTTTCAATTTTCGTGCACATGGTGCAAATTTATTGTTTGACTTCTTGAATTCTATTGGGTGATGGATGTCATAAGAGTTTTGTCCATTAACAACTTGAACTTCGTTTAGATTGTAGCTCTGATTTAGCGAACTCCTCAAATATGGGCAGAAATCTTTCAGCCCCTAAAGATCTACAATCTGGTCACCAAACGTCCTTTTCGCGTGAACATAAAAAATCAAAATTTTGTCTATTTTCACGACTTCTCGTGTGCTGAAATTGCTATCAGCACCATTTCCGTCCTAAGACGTGTTCTGAGTTTACCTTTTTATAGGCTACTTCTGGAACTGTCTTATGGTTGTCTCAAGAATATAGGATACTCTTAAGACTTACCTGACTAACTAAAGTTCTAGATCTCTAGTCTGTTACTCTTCTATCTGAGCTTCAGTAGACAGTGCACGGGCCCCAATGCTAAAGTCTAACGTATATCTCAATACTAAACAAGAGCGGAGTAGAGAGAGAGAAATATACTTTATTATTATATCAGGTCTGTGACTAGTACCGACTAACGGGGTCGACTGAACAGTTATGAAGGGAAAACAGATAAACATTTAAGGAAAGGTATTTTCCCTTTTTCAACCAATCAGGGTTGAGTATTTCAGTCTTTATTTTATTTAGGTAAATAAAGTCTTCAAGTCTTTTGTTGGAAGTCAACATTGCCTCCATCTTTCCGGGGTTTTGAGTTTTTTGAAAATCTTCTGATTAGTGCAATAAGTCAATTTCTCTTTATTCTCTCTGAATTATTTTCTTTATTTTTTGAATGTGTTGCTTTGTAGTTCGTTCGTCAGTAGGTGGGTTCCCAGACACAAGTTGCCCAAAGAGCAAGGAGAAAACATCAACAACCACAAAAGTATCTATTCCAGTACCACGTCCAGTGGGTGAAGATCCTTTCGGGTAGGCCCAGTGTTGATGTTGGAGGCGCTCCTGATGTCTGGTGACTTACCTGATTTACCTGATTTGTTTGTGTTAGTCGTTTAATGTTTAAAATTTGTCTCTATATCAGATTATTATGTTAGGCATTATGATATGTTCTGTTATACGCAGTATCCCTTCCGGTTGGAAGGAAAAATTAAAATCATTTGGTCGAAAGGTTATATGGATTTAGGTGGAAAAATTGAAAGTAGTTACGCAGTTTGTCAACGAAAAGTTTGTTGACAATAACGAGAAATGTTAGTGACATGTGACTGTTTTGGCCATGTTGAATTATGTTACCGAAGATGAACATGTATTATTACTTTTGATGTCTTCCGAAACCAGGAGTTACTCTGATGCAATTAATTCTCACGAACTGTTTCGTCACATTTCTACAGGTCTTGGATTTGTTAGTTGTTACGATTAATGTTCACTGTTATTGTTCGCGTTTTTCATGTCTGTAAATTTAGTAAAGGTTACCGATGTCGCTTATAGGTTGTAATGGGTATGTCCAAAAAAATGTCCAATTGCCTTATTTCCATTAGCGGGTATTTCATCATGGATAAATTTAGTAAGTTATCCTTCTACGCGTTCTATTTTTTAAGGATTCGCCTGATACGACACAATGATATTCAACCTTCCAAATAATTCCTTTGGTAATTATAGTTCCTTCGGGAATTATATCATATCAGTTGTTAATAGATGTATTGTTGTTAGTTGCTACTATAGAAGGAGGCATGTTTGTACATGCGATAGTTTCATGTTTTTATTTACATGTGTAGAAATAGTGTTCTAATTGTTATTGTTATGTTTTATATTGTCAAAATTTTGTGATTTGAAATTTTCGAATTAGGAATATACCTATGTTTCGGTTTGTTAGAAACTTTTAATATTTTGTTATTCAGTTTTTATCAGATTTGGTTATGAAATATTTTTCATACATGTTGTTATTTTTAATACAAGATATTAAGCTAGTATTACAGAATAATGGTACTGCTGAAATTGGTAGAATTGTCATGTCATGACTCAACCTATTGAATAACTATGTACACGTTATGTGTTGAACTTATTGTGCATGTCTGTTACATACAACCTATAGTGTGTTATTATACACTGTTTTGTTTACATTACGTTTGTTACGCTTGTTTGTATCTATTCCTATTGGTCATACTACAAAGTACAAGTTATTTTTGGTCTTTTCTTTATTTACAAAAGTGCATATATTGAACTATGGAAAATCTTTGCATATGTACATTTATAGTTCTATCAGCTAAGATTAGGATAGGTAGGTTTTTAAAAAAGTAAAAAATTATGTTCTATCTAAAGTTTATTACACACCAAGTGTTATAACCAATTGCTATTACTATCAATAGTTATAAGGGATATAAACTGGGGTACAATTGTAGAGAATGGTACAAATGTAGAGGATTGTACAAATTTAAATAATGGACATTTAGACAAATAGATTATAAATATAGCAAATAGTATGTTCAAACAGTTGAAGTACAGATTGTTACTGCAAAAAGGGTAAAACACATATGCAGAGAGGGATTCATAGTTGGACGATAATTGTTCAGATTTATTCAATCTACAATGTTTAAATTTCGACATTGTTACTTGTCCTCAGTGTGTGTTTTTACAATGTGTCCGTTTGTTTGGGATGATTTGTTCTGTCCTTATAATGCTTGTATTCCTTAAGAAATTGAACATCTTTTGACAAAAAATGTGCGTGAAGATTAGTTATTTCGTCAATTGTTACGTCAGTTATTGACGCTTTAACTGTATTCCTTATTTCTTTTTCAATTTCCGTTATTTTTCGTTCGTTATTGAATTGTATCCTATTACTAATGGCTCCATTCGTTACGCTGCCTTCTAAGTGGTAAGTGTGATATTCTTCACACGGTTCAAGCGCTTCGATTGGTACAATTAGTGGTCGTTCTGGTGCTTCCTTAGGTTGAAAGATGTAATAATTCTTAATAGGGTCAAAATTACGTAAAGTCCCGATAGTATAGTCCCATTTTAGCTTATATCCGTAGTTTAAGAAAAACGGTGAGGTTAATTGATCGTTAATATGTATGTAACTCTTAGTAGTGTTAATGTTATTATCACGTACGAACGTATAGTATATCAAGTTGGGTATCAATTTTGTTTCGTGTACCCGATAATTGTTGTTTTGTACATCCTTCGGTGTTGGATGTAAGAAGTTAAAACTTAGTTGGAAAATTTGATGTTCGAACACACTGTAAGCCGAAAGGTCTTGGTATGCCTTGGCGACAAGATAGTCAAAGGTACATTTTACTGGTACCTTAAACTCGTAGTCGTAATCATACATGAAGCGTTCTGTTAGACTATAGAATTGTTTTAAGATGGGGTATGTTGACTGATGTAGTTTATCTCTCCCCATATTCTTAGTACTACGTTTTACAGTGTTAGTATTTCCTGATATTAGAGGCGGGAAGTATTCCGAGACACAATCTTTTAAGTTATGTAATGTTGTTATAACAAAATTATAATCTCTTGAATCGAATGGCATTTCAGATCAGTTACGGTACGATAGTAAAGGATTATAATTACTGTTGTGTGGATTGTTAAGAGTTCTCGGGTCCTTCTCTTGGAACCATATTGTTTCCATTACAGTTGTTGTAGGGATTTGTTCCTTGGTCGATTGGTGAAAGAACGATTTCCTATTGTTACTCCTAGGTGTAACTGCGTATGGAAACCGGAGGTTGTTCGGTCTAATGTGATGTGGATTCGTTGCTGTCCAACTTTGGTGAGCACTGTTCTGTATTTTGTTAGTTGCGGTTAAGTAATTATCAGGTGGGGGTGGTCGTACTGGTGGTGGATAAGTTGGCAAAGGAGGAGAGACGTATGTTTCATTCGTAGTATTGTTACTCGGCCTACTGTTCTGGTAACTAAGTAAATTAGTGTTTGTACTTTTTTCATTTGTTCTGTTATGAAACGAATCTAGATCCGTCTTTGCCGGGTATCCGACTTTCGCTTCTTACCAATGTGTTCTGAAATGTGATTCGCTATCTCTTGTGGTGTACGTTGGTTAGTCTGCGTCTGTTGTGTAGATGTTTCGTTTTCCACTTCTATTCGCATTGTTGTTACTCGATCCTGCGGCTGATCAAAAAATTTTCATCCGTTTGTGTACTACAATCAGATGCGTTGTCGCGGATTTTCCCTTGGCTTGATCGTCCAGAGCCAGGGCTGAGCTCGCCTTCTTCCAAATCATAGCTTAGTGAAAAGTCTGTGTTGTCAGGTGATTCGTTTTCGTAGTCCATTCTGGAAGTCATCTGCTAAAATTGTTACTGTTTAGTACATGTTTTGGATTATTACATAGGGTACGATTATTATATTTGTTATTATTTGATTGTTATTTGAAGTCGTTATTACTATTTCCTATTAAAATTTTCCTGTTACTATCATTACTAAGAAGATATTGTATCAGTATGAATAGATATTGGCTGATCATCATTCAACGGTTAGTGTGTCGTTAAGAAATATGCATGTACATTGTTATATGAACTATGTGAAAACTACATGTATTAATAAAATGAGTAAGATGAAAGAGATTGTTGGTTAATAAAATGAAAATTACAAAGTGAGAAGAAGGGTCATAAAAGGAGGGTTAGGAAAAATTTATTAACATTGAAGGAATGTGTTGTACATAAATTGTATAATGTTATTTGTTCGTGTACTACGTGGTTGTTGTTAAACCTCTTATGTATCTGCCGAATGATTTTTAAAATATGTTAGTTCATTCGTATGTGGTTGATCATCATTTTTTAGTATGTCTAAACTATGGCTGCGGATTTGCCTTTTGTTAGCTGTTATTTTTAATTGGTCAAAATCTATTAGTGGTGGATTTTGTATATCCAGTAGTTTTACTGTTGGGATCAGATGTTATTTATTTGTAGATTTATTAGATGGTTGAGGTATTTCATAAGATGTTGGCTGGTTCATATTGTGTGGTTTTTCGTATGAGTGTGTCTGAAATGATGTAGTTTGTTGCTGTTCTTTGTTAAGCCCACTGGGAAAGGGGTGTGTTGTGATTGAGGGGTGTATTTGGGAATGATATATTATTTCCCAAGCATTGATATGCAGGAGGTGGAGTAATGAGTTGTGGTGGCAGTGTTTGTAGTTTTTTTTCTGATATTGTTTCCAGTGGCTCTACTCTTAATTGTTCTTGCTTATATTTTCTTTCTGGTAATGGTGGTTTTTGTTTCTTTGGAGGTGAATTTGTTGTTGTTAATTGTAATCCTTTATCTGTTCTACGAATTGTTGTGTTATAGTGTTTGTAGTTTGTATCCACATAAATTTCTGCCGGTTTATCATTATCAGTATAGCCTGTTGTATGTCTTATGTCTGTGGAATGTATGTTTCTTTTTTGGTTTCTGATCTCCATAGTGTGTATAGTTTTCATCGCTGTCGTGGCTATTCGCTTCTTCTTCTTGTATTTGAGCTGCTATTTGTTTTAATATTTGAGAAAAGATTCCGAGTATTCCTCTAAGGAATATTTTTGTTATACTGGCTTGTTTGCCCATTGCTTTATGCATTGCAAAAGCGTTGTAGAATTTTATAATTAAATTTGTGATAATTAGTATCATGCTTATCATTGCGTAAATGATTGCCATTTTTTCTAAAACGTACCATGGCCAACCAAAGATTTTTAATATTTGTTCTTTAGGGCATGCTCCGTCAAGTATTTCTCTCAAGTTAACACTGGGTTGGTCGATTTGGAAGTTGTATCCATTTATGTTCAGGTCTCTTAATCATTTTAGTGATTGTGATTGTTCGTAGTTTTTATAAGTTTGTAGTAGTCCTAATTGTTCAAATTCTAGTAGCTTTTGTGCGTTTGCTGATGTTGCTTCTTGTAATGGTTTTTCACGATCTCTCACAATTTCGTGTAATAAATCTCGTTTTCGCTCTTGAATTAGTTGTTCTTTACTGTATATACCACTTTATTTTAATCTTGCTTTACTAAACATGTTATCAAGTAGGATTTCTTCAGGTGATATAGTGTTCAGTATTGTTTCTACTTTTACAGGATAGGGTGTTACTCTATATCGTGCTGTCCTCTCAGTATCTATTGAGATTAATTGATCGAAGTTACTATGTGAACAGGGGAATTTCTTTGCCCATAAGTATGTTTTTCTTGTAAGTTGATGTAGATATTGTACTCTGTTCTTATATAGTATTGGTATTTTGTCATAACATTCTTGGGTTTGTGGTACATATAAAGGTGACGATTTTTTCGCGCATTTATACATTTTCATTACATTTACTCCTTCTTATTAAACAAAGATTGATCTATCTCCAGTAGGGATGTATCCTAAGAGTGGTGTGGTCTTTTGTACTTGTGTCAATGTTAATTGTCGAATGTTTCTAGTTTGTTCACAAATTTTCGAGTAAAATTCTATTGCTTGTAGACTTATTCTCGAGTATATAATACTCATGTAAAGGTCCATTTTCATGGTTATGTGTGTGTTTTGGTTTACAAAACCATTGTAGTATTGTTTGTTTTCCTCGTCTTCATATCGTGTATGTTGTGATGTTATTTGTTTTGGTTTGATACGTATAAATTTTTCTTCTTCAAATTTTTCTTTTTTCTTTGTTACTTTTTGTCCTGTATGCATATTGAATCCGTATTCGTATATTATGTAAATATCGTCGTATTCTGTTTTGGGTTTTGGGTGAAGTGAACCGCAGTCGTGTTCGACTAATGGGTAGATTTCAAATCGTGTGGCAATAGTGTCTGTTTTGTTCATTTTTATTTTCTGTGTTTTATCATGTTGTTGAACTGTTGTCCATTCGGCATTTGTTTCTATCCAATATCTGTCCTGGTATTTTACCATAAACGCATCAAATCTAATAAGTTCAAATAATTGACAATTTGTTTGTGGTTCCCAAACTATTGTTGCTTTTGTGAAAGGTGTCGGTAGATATTATCCTTTGCGGAGGTCGCATGGTAATTTTTTTCTCATATTTGATATTTCTTCAGTATCTAAGTTTAGTATTAGTGATAGTTCTCTTATTTCTAATGTCCAGTCTAGTATGTCTATTCTGTTTTGTTTTCTTGGTCCTTTCATGCAGTTTGATTGTGCTTTTTTAATTGCGTTTGGTATCCACATTGGGTTGGTTTAGTCATAAACTATTCGTTCATATGGTGGTACCATAGGAATATCAAGGTCGAATTGTATTCTGCCTTGCATTTCTTCGATCCTATTCTGAATTGTTGGGTTAGCTATGTAATTGAATGAAATGTTATATCGTGTTGGTTAGTATTCTGTGTTTTTAAGAAGGTTTATTCTAGCGAGTTCGTTACGAACTTCATCTGCGTCTAGTATTTTTGTTCTTTTTGCATCTGAGACGTAATAATTTGGTCTATTAGCTCTAATATAACCGGTGTGTTGTGAACACCGTTCTACGCGTTCTTTAATTGTTCCTGCAACTGCGTATGCTTTTATTTCTACCGCTTGTGCTTTCGATAATAGTTGTATTTCAGATTTTGTCATATCTAAATCTAGGGGTTTGAATTTACATGTGCTTATTTTGTTTAATTCGTAATATTTAACATTAGTTATCTTTCTGCATCACAATCGTAGTGTTCAATGAAAATGTCTTGTGGTCCTGTTGCGGAGCCGTTGATATTCTATCCTTTTAGTTCTACAAAGTCTATTTTTGTTTGTCGCTTTTGTCTTTTATTGTTCATGCCAAATTTTTCTAATATATTGTCTGTTAATCGTTCTCTGTAGAAGTTCCAATTGCGTGTCCATTTACGATGGCTGTTTCCCACATTGCTTCGTAGTCTGAACTGTTTTTAAAGTCATTGAGTTCTTCGATTTTAGTGTTATTGAAATGTTGTGAATTATTGTTAACTTTAATATTATTGTTAAATACATGGTGTCGAAGATTCGTGTATTTTTGTTGATCAATTGTGTGGAAATTACTTTTATCTTTTGTGTTTTTTGTTTTATTTTTATTTTGAAATTGTTGGATTTTTAATTTCCATTCTTTCATTTATACGGTCTTTAATGCGTTGTCTAGCATCATTTTTTAATCATTGTTCTATTTGTGTTTTTGTTTCTATTTGTATATATATATATATATATATATATATATATGTATATATATTATTAATAAAAATATAAAAATAATAGCTTTTAGTTGAATCGACATGTGTATGAGAGACCAGTGTGTGGATTGTAGAATGTTGCAAATCCTAATGTTTGTTTTGTATATCTGTCAAATTTGTATATGAAGTCAATGCAGATGAACGGTTCTGGAAGTGTGGTTGTTACTATTGATGGTGTAGTTGCGTGGAACGGTTGATTAAAGACAGTGTCGTATTTAATTGTTGTGTTAAATTTAAGTTCGAGAGATGGTGTTGCTAAAACGTTAAGTGTTGCGTTGCGTTGGCGATGTGTGAGATTTAAAGTATAACGGTCGAGGTGGATTCCAAGTTTTATGATCTAGTGCAAAAAGATGTGTATGTTCGTTAGTCCTACTTTTAGTAGGTGGATTAGGGTTAAGTATTGGTGTTGATCTTGTTCTACCAGGATGGCTTGATGGCAATCTTATTTCTGGTTTAAAGGATGATGGGGATAAAGCTGTATTTCTTGATGGCTGTAGGGAGTTTGTTAGTTCAACGTGTGGTACGCTTAAAGAGGTATTCGATGATGATGTTTGATTTGATCTTTGTGGTGTTGTATTACCACTTACGGATTGTGGTGAGGTTGCTGACCAACGGTTGCTGATAAACTAAAATTGTGTAGTGTTGGTGTTCCTGTTCTATTTGGTGGTTCTGAGTTTCCTGCGTCTATAGGTCTTATTATGTTAGATTCTATATCTTTTGAACCATATGAAACGAGTGTTGAATCTTGTGTTGGGAATGATAGCGAAGATCGACGTCGTGCTCTTAAGAGTTCTCTCCTTTTGGGGCGGTCTCGCCGTACGGTATATGGATTTTCGTTTCCGGGATTATCATCAATTTCTGGTGAAGTTGGTATGTTTGTTAAATCTGTAACTTCGTTATGATGTGGTCGTTCTTGATTATTATTGTTACTTTGATTATTGTTAGACGAAGCAATTTTTGCAAATTATATTTTAAGTTTCTGAGCCAGGTCCGTGTGGTGGGACTTGGACGAATGGTGGTGAGAGTATTATTAGGGGTGTTAATTCTTGTTTTGGCTGTTGCCTTTGTGCTCCTAGATTTGATACCCAAATTTCGTTATTTTCAACTCTCAGTTGCAATTGATAAATTATAATGTTGCCGTATAATGGTGAATTTTCAGGTAATCCTATTTGTAGATAAAATTTTTGGGAGTGTAGCGTGTAATATATTGATTCTTCTATGTCTGGTAAAGGATCAATTTTTATGGATTTATAAAATATTCTATTAACATTAAACACATGTGAAAGAAGAAATAAATTATTAGTGCAATTTTTATAAACTTAAAAATTTCCAATTCTGTTAAATCTATATTAGACTTGCATATATGAAATATATCAGAATGTACGTCATGAATTCATGCATTGGTTTTATTATTGAACCGGTGGACTGGCGTAGATGACTCTACGGTTTCTAATAACTTCGTATATTATTATTAGAGCTAGATATGTTGAAATAACTACTATACACGGTACGAGAAAAATAGTTAAGAAAAATTTTGTTTTAGACAATATTAACTACGTTGCTATTAGTGCGCTAGGAAAATCAATCGTTGAAACTGTATTTGTTGTTTTCTGTATGTGTTGTTTGTTTTAGTATTTGTTTGTATAGTATTAAACTTTATCCGATGGAAATGAGATATAATGCTTCACTGAAGAGTGACAGTTGTTTACTAGTGTAACTCAAACGTAACGGTGTCGCACTATGAAAATATGGTAGTTTCAATAGTGTCTGTATTTTATGTTAATGATATACAACGATAACAATGATTGGTATCATTACTTATTTAATTTTCTAACATGTCGTCTGACAATGTTACATCGTCTTTTTCGCAATTTACGAGAAAAATTGTGTGTAATTTGTTTATAATGACACACTTGTCTGTGCGAATTTGTTGTTTTAGTTTTTCGAACTCTGTAAATGTTTCAGTACACGGTGTCGTGTTCTTTATTATTTCAAAATAATTTTCTCCCCAAAAGAGTTTTACTTCTTTTCCATTTTCTGTTTCTCCTTTTATTAGAAGAAGATAGTTTTTAGGTGAGATTTGACAGTTTGTTAGTTTAATACTGTCGTCGTCGAAATTTATATGACAATCTGGTGGATATTCAAGTTCAATATAATCGTCTATTTGAACAACGATTTTCATGCAAAGTTGATTTCTTTTCAATGATTTCATATACTCTGACACTGATAGCATAGGTGTTTGTTCATTACAATTTTTACTGTGATGATGGATTAGTCTGTCAGAAATGAAATTAAAATAATTCAGATTACCTGGTACTGTTGAATCGTTTTTGGCTGAAATTTTGATGATAAAACAGTTAATTGAAGAACAGATATTCTGTTAGTTTTAATTTCTCAATGAATATTTCGAGGTTTCTCAAATTAGTTTACCTAGATCGAGAGGGTATGAAATTTGAGAATTTCAGTATTATTTTTTGACTGGGGAAATGAAATGAGATTATGGCTTTAGAAATGGAATGAAATAAAGTTATGTTTGTATTTGAGGCTATGAATTCAGAAAATTAAGTTTTGAGTAAAAGTTGTAAATTTTTTCTAACTGATTATTTGAATTTATGTTTTTGTGTATCAGTTTAACTGAAATTTTCAGATTTTTCAAATGTAGCTGAGGTTGTGATTTGTACGAGACAAAATCGGAGTTGTGATTTTGAACTCAACTGTTAGTTGCCTCTATAATATTCTTGGCATTTGCATACCTTCCGTTTTATTTTCTTGGTTCTTGAAGTTGCCAATTTTACTAACTTACTGGGTCTAATTAGACTTTTGGATTCTGAGTTTTCGAATTATAAGGTCCTTTCTGAAGTTTCTTAAGCTTTGTTGTTATGATTGTTTTTCTCTTGTAATTGGTATGTTGGTATGTAATTGGTATGTTTGATGGTAGTGTGACGTACTTTTGTCATGGTATGTTAGAGATAGTAATTAATTACTTGATGGTGTTTTTGTTACATGTTAACATTTGGCTTCAAGTAGGTTTTTAATCAATGGTATAATTGATGTAGATGGTTAAAGTGATTGATGACGCCTTTGGTGTATATCGTTATTGAATTACCAAGTTGGTATTTGGTGCAAATGTTGCAAAAGCCAAGTAGATGGTTGGTTTGCAAACTGCAACTGTTAATTAGTTGTTTGGTATCGACGTCATGTCAAACGTGTTTGTGTGTATGATTGAAGTGGTGTGCAGATGAATTGTTCACTTCAACTGCGAAATGATCTTTGTAGATCTATCATGGTAATCACCATTTCGTTGATGGCGTTGTATATGTTAATTGGTTTGACATTTTCCATTTGTTACTAATTGCATCTGCAATGGAACGATAAGTCCCTGTAGTTTGTTTGTAAACTCTTTTTATCTGTTCAATGAAAGTAGTAATTTGGTCCTTGCTTTCCTTGTTCTGTGTTAATGAGGTCCTTGTTTCCTTTGGTAATCTTTGTATTTTTCCTTATGAGGATACTAATGAGATCTTTTCCTGCTAATGATGGTGTTTTGTTAACGTCCGTTTTGTTTGTATGACGTAGGTGGATAGTGACGTATTATGCAGGTAAAATGTCACTGTGAAATGTCTATTTAGCCGAAATGTTTATGTAGCCGAAGGGCATTCGACTGATGTTACATGTTAGAGGTTGTTTGGTCAGTGTTATGAGCCAGAGGTCGTATGACCGATGAGTAATCAATGTGAACTAAGTTTCATGTGTTTTAGGTATTGAGCCGTTTAATTGCCGTTGCTCACTAGTTAGAAATACCCTGGTTAGAGTACGCTGGATGTTACTGGATTGTTACACATTACTGGAGAGTAACACGTATTGGAGTGTTACGCGTATTAGATTGTTACGCTTATTGGATTGTCATACATCTTTTAGTCGTTTTGTTTAGTTTATCTGTTCGTGAAATAGGAAGTTACCTAAATTGAGGAAGTTATTGAAGAAGGGAACTTACTATGTTTGTTACCATTTATATTTATATGTGCTTCGTTATTTTTAGCTTCCGCATTGTGTTTCCCCTTGTTAATCTTTGTCTATATTTTTTATCTGTTTGTTAATTTTTACGTTATTATTACTTGTCCTTTATTACCTGTTTGTATTACTTATCCTTTTGATTTTGATTTTATAAAAGTTTATGTATTATAAATGTTTTGTATTCATTTCATTTTTCATAATATAGGCGTCTACTAAATGTCTATTCCATTCCGTGAATCCTCAAACATTTTACAGAGGACATTGTTATTTGAACTTGTTTTTGATTTTGATTTCATTGTTATTTGAATTTATCATTTTGATTTCTTTGTTTATTGTTTAATCGTTGACAAACTCGAAACGTCTATTCCAGTTCCAAGCCTGTGAACATCAAAAATAAAAACCGTTTGTGTTTTGATAGTATTGTTTTTTGTTATTTGTTTAATTGAAATTACCCTGTCCATTCATTGGTGATTGGTTCAAGGGCTACTATCAATACCTATTTGTATTAGCATATCCTATTTGGATATTTTTTTGTTATTTTGATTGTTTGTATTTGATTCTTTGTTATTTATTTTATCAGTGGGAGTGAGTACTGGCAGTAGTGTTTACAGTGTCTGACAGTGGTAGATGGGTGAAAGAGAAAAATGGTTAAAGAAGATGGTGAAAGAAGATGGTGAAGGAAGAAGTTGTTGTCCAAGAGTGTTTGTTGAAAATGTTAGTTCAACATTTCCGTCAACATATCTTTTGTTGAAAGGATTAAATTCCTTTATATTTATTTTGTTTTTATAATTTGTTTCATTAGAAGTTTTAATATTTAGGTAAGGTAGAGTGTGTTCATTTTGAATTGATGTTTATCAAAATAATAATTATTATGGGATTAGTCTAGAAACTGAATGTTGGTTACAAAGGTAGCGGTTAGGTAGTTGTTATTAACACTTTTTAGTTTTTATGTGCTTTTATTGGTGTGCTTTTATTTTCATTTATATTCTAATACTGGTATTTTTATTTGTCAATATATATGTCTATTTATTCTATGTTTTTACTGTTTGGTGGTATGCACACATGGTTCGGGTTAGGGTGTGCTATTAGAGATCTTTATAATAGAGAAGTTTAATATTTCGAAAGCAGTAGAATACTGAATGTTTTCAAAGCTGTAGAATAATGAATGTTTCAGACTAGTAGAAAGACTAGTATAGATACTTAATATGCTGAAAGTAGTAGAAGTATTGATTGTACGTTATAAAATTAGTAAGATTGATTGTACGTTATTAAATTAGTAAAATGTGTAATAGATACGTAATAGAATAAAGGGTGTTATAACAGGAAGTAGAGTTCCAGAGTATAGTATCAGAGTATAATACTGAATAGTACAATACGTTGAATAATCGAATACTGTTAGCATTTAGAAAGAAGATATAATAAAATAGTATTATTATTATTAATATCATGATTATTATTATTATTTTGTTTGTTGCCTGATTGTTTTAATAGTGTTATCTCTCTTTTACGAAGATTGTACTGATAAGTATGTTCTTTGTCGGATTCTTTTATGCTTAGTTTAGTGTCAGTGGTTACATTTGGTTTTTTTAATGTTGGAATTTCTTTAGTGAGTAAGTAATTTTGTAATTCTAATTTGATACGTTTTTCTTTTGGATAATATGGTACAATGTGGTTTCTGTGGATAGTATTCTGTTCTTTATTGTTATCTTTTAATATGTATGTTGTTTCTGTAGGTTTATCTATGATTAGATATGATCCTGTTTTCAGGGGTAACAGTTGTTGTTGATTTGTTACTAATACAAAATTATTCTTTTCAAGTGGTTTTGCTGTTCTGAATCTGAGATTCATTTCATCTGTTAATTTTTTTTCTGTTCTGTAGGATTTTTGTTATTGTTTGATATGTGTCATAATAATGTTTTTATTTATCAAGGAACCATTTGGCAAATGTTCCTTTTTGTAATTTTGCAATTTTTGGATGGCTAAATTGTTTTTCCAGATGAGTGTGTGCTTGCTGTGTGTTACATGCATTTTTCTCTGTTGTATTACAATTTCCCATTTCATCTGTAGTTGATCCGAGTTTTATTTTCGTTGGTTTTCTTGGCTTTTGGTTGAACACAACTTCATATGATGACATGCCTAGTCGTGTTTGGTATTGTGTGTTGTATGCATATGGGAAGAGTTTTGCTTTCCGTGACCAATTATGATACTTTTCGTCTAGTAGTGTTCCTATGAATTGTCCAATTATTCTGTTTGTTCCTTCTACTAGACCGTTCGTCCAGGGTACATATGCTGTTCTTGGTTTAAATTTGATTTCAAAGTAGTTACATAAATGTGTTAACTCAGCGTTATTGTATTCCGATCCGTTATCTGATCTATTTTCTTCGGGTAGTCCGAATTTCATGAACCAATGTTCGAATAGTGCTGTAAATGCATAATGTGCATAAAGGTGCATAGTAATAGTTTTAATGGTAGACAGATTTTTTGTATTGATTTTTTGCGAAAGTATGCAAATAATCCTTTGTTTCCACGTATTTCCATTGTTACTGAGTGTGGTTTATTGTTATGTTTCTTCCACATTTTTACATTGTGAAGTACAGGATCTAAGATTTGGTTTTCTTTGATTAAGCTTTCAGTTATTTTTGTTCTTTCGTCATAAAAAATGTCTGAGATTCTTACATTTTCGTAATATGTTTTTTGTTGTGTTTTTATGTAATTTATCAATCTGAGGTAATTATCATCATGATGTGTTGTGTATGGTCCTTTTTGATTTTTTCAATGATTAGGTCATCCTTTTCTACAATCGGTGGTTGCCAATTTTTGTTTTGGATTTATATTTCGGGATCAGATTTGTTTTTGTTTCTGTATTATACTTCTCGTATGAGATTGAGTGATATTCATTTTTATCGATATTTATTTCGAAATAGTTATTATGTATGTTAACTAATACTGAGTAATGTGTTTTTTCTATATTTTTGTCATTGGTATTGTTACATATGCTGTCTTTGCATTCGAGATTGTTTGTAATTGGTGTTTTTGCGAGGAAAACTTTTACGTTTTCTGGTATTTCTACAGTAATATCTCGTGTTTTTGTAAAATGTTCTTCGTCTATTGTTCTGCTTAGAAGGCCAGGGAGGGCTAGGTTTTTTCCTTCTGTCCAAATTATGTGTAAATTTTGGAATTTCATTAATATTAATTGGAATCTATAAACTCTATGATTTGGTTAGTTCTTTTGAGTAAGTTGATAAATGATGGGTTTATGATCTGTGAAAAATACTATAGGGTGATTTGAACCGGTTAGTAAAAATTCATACTCTGTTAGAGCGAAAATTATTGCTGAGCATTCTCTGATTAATGTTGATAGTCGCACTTCGATAGGTGTGAATAGTCTGGAATTTGCTGATACCAATTTCATTTTTTTTTCAGTTGGATGTTGTTGTGATAATGCTGCTCCAATGCCTGTGTTTGATGCATCTGTGATAATATAGAATGGTTTTGTAGTATCTGGCATTGTTAGTTCTAATTTGTGTGTTATTGTTCTTTTCATTTGTTCAAAAATTTGTTGATGTTCTTTCGACCATTTGAAATCGTTTTCTTTCTGTAGGAGGCTATATAATGGTTGCAATATTGGTTGCATACCATAGACGTATTTTGCAGGGAAATTTATTGTTCCCAGGTATCTTTGTAATGTTTTCATGCTTGCTGGTAGTTCCAGTTTTTGGAAATCATCAATTCTTGAAGTTAATGGTTTTACTTTTTTGTCTTCAATGATATGTCCGAGAAATTTAACTTTTTTCAAAATGAAGTATGTTTTATCAACTGCTGCTTTAAGGTTTCCTTTCAATAATATTTTATGATATTCTATTAAGGTTTCATACATTTGTTGGTATGAATTGTTTTGAATGAAAATGTCGTCAACATATGTGATTACTGTCCCTTTCCTAATTAAGGGAAAGAGAAAATGTGTTAATAACGATGCAAATGCTGTCGGTCCAATAGATATTCCATAGAATAGTCGTTTGAAACAGTATTGTTCATTTCCAATCGTAAAATGAGTGTATCTCATGGATTTTTCGTCTAAAGGTATTTGGTTATTTGCGCTGTTGAGATCAGCTGTCGTAAATATTGTTCCATTTATCCTTGTTAGGGCTACATCAACTGGTTCGATTGGCCAGTTGCATTTAGATTCGTCAATCATGCTATTCAAGTATCGAGCGTCTAATACTATTTTTAATGATTCTCCTTTCCGTAGAATAATTACTGGGTTTGTGAATGTGTTTCCTGTAGATAATTGTTCTTTGTTTACAGGTGCAATTATGTCGTATTTCTTCAATACATCTAGTAGTTTTTGGATTCTTTCTCTGAGGTGTACTGGTACTTTGCTTATTCTCTGTTTTTTGAAAATTGCATCTTTTTTCATAGGTAAATTCAATTTTATTTTTGTTTTTCCAACGTCAAATTTTGTTGTTGCGTAAACTTGTTTGTATTCTAATATGATGGTTACTATTTTTTCGAATTCTTCTTGTGTTAGATGTGAATGTTGAAAATCAAACATTTGAACGAATTCTTTTTCTGATTCTGTGTATTTGTTAATATCAAATTTGCATTTAAAATTTTGTTTTCTTTCAAATGTTGCTACTTGTTCAATTGTTTCTTTTTCTTGTATATTTAGTCTTTCGTTAATATCGTTTTCTTTTTCATGTGTTAGGTGATATAATGCTGAAAATAATTCTATCGAATTAGTTTGGTACATTTCTTCTTTATGTTGTTTGAATGTAATGTTTTGATACATAAAACCAATTAGACCTACGTTAATTGTCATTTTATATTGATTTTTATTTATTAAGAATATGTCTATAAAGTGTTCTTTTTCTATCAACAAATCTTTTATGTCTGTAAATGATAAATTTTGATATTTGTTTATCGGTTCAAAATAGAACATTGATTTGTAAATTGTTTTTCCACTTGATTTTTCCATTTGTTTGAATATTGGTATAGGAAAAGTTATGCATTTATGTTGTGCTCGTTCAAGGTATTTTGGTTCTTTGTTAAAAATTGGGTATAATCGAGAGTAATATGGAAATCCTTTTGTACTGTTCATGAAAAAGTTAATGTCATTATCTATAATTGTGTTTTTATTTTTTGTTAGTATGTTCGTATTTATATTTATTGTTTCTATGTATTCTTTGAAGAATGGAGTTCCAAGTATATTGTGATTGCATTGTGTTACGTAGAAATGAATACTAAAGTTATGTTGGGTTTTATTTCTGTTGTTTGATGTCTTGTCAGGTGTTAGATTTAGTGTAACTGTTCCGAATGTTTCTATAGTTGTATTATTTGCTGCGTTTAGCGTCTTGTTAGATTGTTCTAGACATATATTTGGATTGTTATATTTTATTTCGTTCCAAGTATCTACGTTCAAAAGGTTTAATGTTGCTCCGGAGTCTAATAGAAAAGCGATCTCTAGTATTGGTGTTTGCTTTGTAAAGTCTTGTTCAATTTTGTTGCACTGGTACATTGGTAGTATCCAGGTTGTGTTACTTTCTAGTGTATTTATAACTGTGTTGCACGTGTCTTCGTTAGCATTATAAAATTTATCAAATATTTCTTGATCTTCATTTGATGATTCGGATGTGTATTCGTAATCGTCAATTCCTGGTGGGTCATCGTTTTGTCTTTTTGTTTCTATGTTATTTATCCTGTTTTTTTGTTATTGTTGTATTTATTTCCGTCTGTTCTTCGATCTTTTCTATGATATCTATCATTTTGGTCTCTTTGCGTTGAGTTTCTTCTGTCATCTCTATGATTATTATTAGAAAAGTCTATTGTTACTACCTGATCATTGTCTGTATCTATCACTTTTGTTTGAGTCTTTACTATAATATCTTTGTCTAATATTGTTATTGTAATTATTAATATTTCTGTTGTACGATGAATGTGGTCTTGAGTTACTGCGGTTTGTGTATCTTGAGCTTGATTTGCTATTGTTGTATTTGTTATGATTATTGTTTCTGTTGTAACTGTTAGTTCTACTTTTGTTATAATTGTTTCTATTATAACTTCCACTTCTATTGTTATAATTATTATTAGAGGTGCGATATCCTTGATAGTTTCGACTATCTCTGTTGTATGAATTATTGTTAGAATTGTTTCTTGATTGTGATCAGTATGGTGTTCTGCTTCGGGAATTGTGGTATACTGGTGATGTTGATAGTAATTGTCGTCCGTTGATGTTATTCGATTCAATTCTTCTGTTTGGTCAATTTTGATTGTTCCTCATATGACTATAAAATGATCTTTCTTTTGGTCGTGCTATGCTTTCTCTTTGTGGTCTTTTAAAGCGTCTTCCTTTTGTGTGACCGTGTGAACTGAAATAGCTGCAAAAGAGTGCAAACTTTGATCTTTCTTTAAAGTTTCTTCTATCGTATGTGTTATTAATTCCGTTTAGAACGTTACAAATTGTTTCCCTCAAATTGTTCTTAATCATTTTGGTTAAGATCCTTTATGTTGTAACAAGCTACATTCATTTGTTTGAGATCTTCACTAATGTTACTTGTAGTTTGGTTGACTTCATATAGTCTTTTGTGATTGTTTGTTATTGTTCTTGTTAAATCCATTTGATCTATTTTGTCAACTAGTGTTTTGTATGGCATTTCCAGTTCTCTTGGCGTTTGTTTATGATTGGCATGTTTTTTCAAGGCTGCTGTTTTTAATTCGTTATCCAAGCATCTAATGAATGTTTGATTCATTACACTATTTCTATAATCTTCTGTATATAATGAGTATGCTGTTCTTACAAGTGTTCCTGTTCTCAGTGCGAGTGATCATAATGATTCATTGGTGTGTTTTTGTAGTTGTTGTAACACTATTTTTGCTTGTTGTTTTGGTTTCTCTGAGTCGAAAATGTCTGAAAATTTTTTACAAAATGTTTCCCAATCCAATTTAGTTTCACTTAGAAGAGTGGAATACCACTTTTCAGCTGGTCCTTGTAGTGTATGTAATATTAAAGCTGCTCTTTTTACTTTCCATTGATGATGTCCTGGTTTGTTTACTGGTTCTATGCCGCTACTAAATATCATTGCTGCAACTATACTGTTTAAATTTTCTTCAAAATTATATGCTGGATCTGTGCCGTCAAATGGTCGTAATGTTGTTGGTACTGAACCACTACTTATGTTTTGTTCTATTTGTGGCTCTTCGTGTATACTCATTGACGTTAATTGTTTATAAAAGGGTAGGGGAGGTTCTGTCACTGTCGTTTCTCTTTCTTCTGTTGTGATTGAATTTGATCTTCTAGTACGATTTTCTTGTTGTCTATTGTTTTGAATATTAGTATTTTGTATGTTATTATTATTTGAATTTCTGTCATTGTTTGGGTTTCCGTTTTCTGATCTTGGATTGTTTTGTCTATTAATGTTATCTAATGTTCTTTCAATTTTGTCGAATACCATTTGGAGTGCTTCTTCTTGTCTTCTTTCTATGTTCTCGTTAATTTGTCTAAATTTTTTTCTATATTATCAATAAGTTTATTCGTATAATTTGTTACTCTTTCTGTTATTTCCTCTTTGAGATCTTGATAATTGTACATATGTTGTTCCCAGAATAGTTCATTTTGTTCAGGATTATCGATCAATGAACTAATATATGTGTTATTTCTATTATAATTATATTGTGTTGGGTTCTGATATTTTCGTCTAACTTTTTGATTTACTGATGGTGGTAGCAAGTTTCCGATTCTTGCATCTCTGTCTTCTGAATCAGATATATCTATTTCGTTTGTTATGTTCTGTTGATTTCCAAATAAATTTGATGTTAACTGTTTATCTGGTTTTTTGTTGATTTTTGTTTTGATTGTAAATTTACATTCATTTGGACATCTTTTGGTGTTGATGTTGATGTTAGACTTCTTGACAAGTTAAATGATGAAGAACCTGCTTGTCCTTGGTCTTCAATTTTTACGTAGTTCTCTAATCTTTCTATGAAGTTGATGCTATCTGAACATACGTTTAGTGTGCTTTAAAAGTGTTGCGAATATTATTCACTGTCCCAAGTGTTTTTAAGTTCGTTTCTTAAGTTTTCGATTTGTTCGTGGAATGTTTCTCCAAACTGTATTCGTTTGTCATTAATGTGTTCAAAATTATCTAACCAGAATAGGAATGTGAACTCTCAGATAATTTTTATTATGTCTGATGTTGCAGTTTATAGTTCTTGTTTTAGTTCAATGATTTTTGTTAACCAATTGTTATAATTCATTATGTCGTTTCTTAATCTGTCATTTACTGATTGTATTGGTTTCTTTTGATCGTTGAAGTATACGGTTGTATTTCGTAGTATTTCGTACGTTGTGAATGGTATTGCTGTTAATTTTGATCTATCTTGTGAGTCTTCATGTCGTTTTAAGAGTGTTTTGAACATATTAGTTAATGTTAATTCATTTTGGAAATAATAGAATGTTTTTCTATTTCCTTTTTCGTCTGTTAAAGTAAATGTATAATGTTTGTTAAGTTGATCTCTATCCAGTAGTATTACTTGTAGATAGTGTGCCAAGTGATTTCTATGAATGTTAATTTGTTGTTCTTCAAATTTATTATTATTCCGTAAATAATTGCGCGGTTTTCTTGCGGGCAATCGCTAGCAATTGTAAATGGTGTTAAGAAATGGTTTGTTATTGACTGTGGATGATGGTTGGTATCCATCTTTTGTTTTTATTATTTGTGAGATAATATTGTTAATTTAATTCCGTTATGGAGATTTGAAATTTGTTATTTTCTTTGGTTTAGTTCGAACTGGTCGCACCAGATAAGACGTGTTCTGAGCTTACCTTTTCATAGGCGACTTCTGGAACTGTCTTATGGTTGTCTCAAGATTATATGATACTCTTAAGGCTTACCTGACTAACTAAAGTTCTAGATCTCTACTCTGTTACTCTTCTATCTGAGCTTCAGTAGACAGTGCACGGGCCCCAATGCTAAAGTCTAACGTATATCTCATTAATAAACAAGAGCGAAGTAGAGGGAGGGAAATATACTTTATAATTATATCAGGTCTGTGACTAGTACCGACTAACGGGTCGACTAAAAAGTTATGAAGGGAAAACAGATAAACATTTAAGGAAAGGTATCTCATTGATACCAATTTCATTTTTCTTTCAGTTGGATGTTGTTGTGATAATGCTGCTCCAATGCTTGTGTTTGATGCATCTGTGATAATATAGAATGGTTTTGTAGTATCTGGCATTGTTAGTTCTAATTTGTGTGTTATTGTTCTTTTCATTTGTTCAAAAATTTGTTGATGTTCTTTCGACCATTTGAAATCGTTTTCTTTCTGTAGGAGGCTATATAATGGTTGTAATATTGGTTGCATACCATAGACGTATTTTGCAGGAAAATTTATTGTTCCCAGGTATCTTTGTCATGTTTTCATGCTTGCTGGTAGTTCCAGTTTTTGGAAATCATCAATTCTTGAAGTTAATGGTTTTACTTTTTTGTCTTCAATGATATGTCCGAGAAATTTAACTTTTTTCAAAATGAAGTATGTTTTATCAACTGCTGCTTTAAGGTTTCCTTTCAATAATATTTTATGATATTCTATTAAGGTTTCATACATTTGTTGGTATGAATTGTTTTGAATGAAAATGTCGTCAACATATGTGATTACTGTCCCTTTCCTAATTAAGGGATAGAGAAAATGTGTTAATAACGATGCAAATGCTGTCGGTCCAATAGATATTCCATAGAATAGTCGTTTGAAACAGTATTGTTCATTTCCAATCGTAAAATGAGTGTATCTCATGGATTTTTAGTCTAAAGGTATTTGGTTATATGCGCTGTTGAGATCAGCTGTCGTAAATATTGTTCCATTTATCCTTGTTAGGGCTACATCAACTGGTTCGATTGGCCAGTTGCATTTAGATTCGTCAATCATGCTATTCAAGTATCGAGCGTCTAATACTATTTTTAATGATTCTCCTTTCCGTAGAATAATTACTGGGTTTGTGAATGTGTTTCCTGTAGATAATTGTTCTTTGTTTACAGGTGCAATTATGTCGTATTTCTTCAATACATCTAGTAGTTTTTGGATTCTTTCTCTGAGGTGTACTGGTACTTTGCTTATTCTCTGTTTTGTGAAAATTGCATCTTTTTTCATAGGTAAATTCAATTTTATTTTTGTTTTTCCAACGTCAAATTTTGTTGTTGCGTAAACTTGTTTGTATTCTAATATGATGGTTACTATTTTTTCGAATTCTTCTTGTGTTAGATGTGAATGTTGAAAATCAAACATTTGAACGAATTCTTTTTCTGATTCTGTGTATTTGTTAATATCAAATTTGCATTTAAAATTTTGTTTTCTTTCAAATGTTGCTACTTGTTCAATTGTTTCTTTTTCTTGTATATTTAGTCTTTCGTTAATATCGTTTTCTTTTTCATGTGTTAGGTGATATAATGCTGAAAATAATTCTATCGAATTAGTTTGGTACATTTCTTCTTTATGTTGTTTGAATGTAATGTTTTGATACATAAAACCAATTAGACCTACGTTAATTGTCATTTTATATTGATTTTTATTTATTAAGAATATGTCTATAAAGTGTTCTTTTTCTATCAACAAATCTTTTATCTCTGTAAATGATAAATTTTGATATTTGTTTATCGGTTCAAAATAGAACATTGATTTGTAAATTGTTTTTCCACTTGATTTTTCCATTTGTTTGAATATTGGTATAGGAAAAGTTATGCATTTATGTTGTGCTCGTTCAAGGTATTTTGGTTCTTTGTTAAAAATTGGGTATAATCGAGAGTAATATGGAAATCCTTTTGTACTGTTCATGAAAAAGTTAATGTCATTATCTATAATTGTGTTTTTATTTTTTGTTAGTATGTTCGTATTTATATTTATTGTTTCTATGTATTCTTTGAAGAATGGAGTTCCAAGTATATTGTGATTGCATTGTGTTACGTAGAAATGAATACTAAAGTTATGTTGGGTTTTATTTCTGTTGTTTGATGTCTTGTCAGGTGTTAGATTTAGTGTAACTGTTCCGAATGTTTCTATAGTTGTATTATTTGCTGCGTTTAGCGTCTTGTTAGATTGTTCTAGACATATATTTGGATTGTTATATTTTATTTCGTTCCAAGTATCTACGTTCAAAAGGTTTAATGTTGCTCCGGAGTCTAATAGAAAAGCGATCTCTAGTATTGGTGTTTGCTTGGTAAAGTCTTGTTCAATTTTGTTGCACTGGTACATTGGTAGTATCCAGGTTGTGTTACTTTCTAGTGTATTTATAACTGTGTTGCACGTGTCTTCGTTAGCATTATAAAATTTATCTAATATTTCTTGATCTTCATTTGATGATTCGGATGTGTATTCGTAATCGTCAATTCCTGGTGGGTCATCGTTTTGTCTTTTTGTTTCTATGTTATTTATCCTGTTTTTTTGTTATTGTTGTATTTATTTCCGTCTGTTCTTCGATCTTTTCTATGATATCTATCATTTTGGTCTCTTTGCGTTGAGTTTCTTCTGTCATCTCTATGATTATTATTAGAAAAAAGTCTATTGTTACTACCTGATCATTGTCTGTATCTATCACTTTTGTTTGAGTCTTTACTATAATATCTTTGTCTAATATTGTTATTGTAATTATTAATATTTCTGTTGTACGATGAATGTGGTCTTGAGTTACTGCGGTTTGTGTATCTTGAGCTTGATTTGCTATTGTTGTATTTGTTATGATTATTGTTTCTGTTGTAACTGTTAGTTCTACTTTTGTTATAATTGTTTCTATTATAACTTCCACTTCTATTGTTATAATTATTATTAGAGGTGCGATATCCTTGATAGTTTCGACTATCTCTGTTGTATGAATTATTGTTAGAATTGTTTCTTGATTGTGATCAGTATGGTGTTCTGCTTCGGGAATTGTGGTATACTGGTGATGTTGATAGTAATTGTCGTCCGTTGATGTTATTCGATTCAATTCTTCTGTTTGGTCAATTTTGATTGTTCCTCATATGACTATAAAATGATCTTTCTTTTGGTCGTGTTAAGCTTTCTCTTTGTAGTCTTTTAAAGCGTCTTCCTTTTGTGTGACCGTGTGAACTGAAATAGCTGCAAAAGAGTGCAAACTTTGGTCTTTCTTTAAAGTTTCTTCTATCGTATGTGTTATTAATTCCGTTTAGAACGTTACAAATTGTTTCCCTCAAAATGTTCTTAATCATTTTGGTTAAGATCCTTTATGTTGTAACAAGCTACATTCATTTGTTTGAGATCTTCACTAATGTTACTTGTAGTTTGGTTGACTTCATATAGTCTTTTGTGATTGTTTGTTATTGTTCTTGTTAAATCCATTTGATCTATTTTGTCAACTAGTGTTTTGTATGGCATTTCCAGTTCTCTTGGCGTTTGTTTATGATTGGCATGTTTTTTCAAGGCTGCTGTTTTTAATTCGTTATCCAAGCATCTAATGAATGTTTGATTCATTACACTATTTCTATAATCTTCTGTATATAATGAGTATGCTGTTCTTACAAGTGTTCCTGTTCTCAGTGCGAGTGATCATAATGATTCATTGGTGTGTTTTTGTAGTTGTTGTAACACTATTTTTGCTTGTTGTTTTGGTTTCTCTGAGTCGAAAATGTCTGAAAATTTTTTACAAAATGTTTCCCAATCCAATTTAGTTTCACTTAGAAGAGTGGAATACCACTTTTCAGCTGGTCCTTGTTGTGTATGTAATATTAAAGCTGCTCTTTTTACTTTCCATTGATGATGTCCTGGTTTGTTTACTGGTTCTATGCCGCTACTAAATATCATTGCTGCAACTATACTGTTTAAATTTTCTTCAAAATTATATGCTGGATCTGTGCCGTCAAATTGTCGTAATGTTGTTGGTACTGAACCACTACTTATGTTTTGTTCTATTTGTGGCTCTTCGTGTATACTCATTGACGTTAATTGTTTATAAAAGGGTAGGGGAGGTTCTGTCACTGTCGTTTCTCTTTCTTCTGTTGTGATTGAATTTGATCTTCTAGTACGATTTTCTTGTTGTCTATTGTTTTGAATATTAGTATTTTGTATGTTATTATTATTTGAATTTCTGTCATTGTTTGGGTTTCCGTTTTCTGATCTTGGATTGTTTTGTCTATTAATGTTATCTAATGTTCTTTCAATTTTGTCGAATACCATTTGGAGTGCTTCTTCTTGTCTTCTTTCTATGTTCTCGTTAATTTGTCTAAATTTTTTTCTATATTATCAATAAGTTTATTCGTATAATTTGTTACTCTTTCTGTTATTTCCTCTTTGAGATCTTGATAATTGTACATATGTTGTTCCCAGAATAGTTCATTTTGTTCAGGATTATCGATCAATGAACTAATATATGTGTTATTTCTATTATAATTATATTGTGTTGGGTTCTGATATTTTCGTCTAACTTTTTGACTTACTGATGGTGGTAGCAAGTTTCCGATTCTTGCATCTCTGTCTTCTGAATCAGATATATCTATTTCGTTTGTTTTGTTCTGTTGATTTCCAAATAAATTTGATGTTAACTGTTTATCTGGTTTTTTGTTGATTTTTGTTTTGATTGTAAATTTACATTCATTTGGACATCTTTTGGTGTTGATGTTGATGTTAGACTTCTTGACAAGTTAAATGATGAAGAACCTGCTTGTCCTTGGTCTTCAATTTTTACGTAGTTCTCTAATCTTTCTATGAAGTTAATGCTATCTGAACATACGTTTAGTGTGTTTTAAAAGTGTTGCGAATATTATTCACTGTCCCAAGTGTTTTTAAGTTCGTTTCTTAAGTTTTCGATTTGTTCGTGGAATGTTTCTCCTAACTGTATTCGTTTGTCATTAATGTGTTCAAAATTATCTAACCAGAATAGGAATGTGAACTCTCAGATAATTTTTATTATGTCTGATGTTGCAGTTTATAGTTCTTGTTTTAGTTCAATGATTTTTGTTAACCAATTGTTATAATTCATTATGTCGTTTCTTAATCTGTCATTTACTGATTGTATTGGTTTCTTTTGATCGTTGAAGTATACGGTTGTATTTCGTAGTATTTCGTACGTTGTGAATGGTATTGCTGTTAATTTTGATCTATCTTGTGAGTCTTCATGTCGTTTTAAGAGTGTTTTGAACATATTAGTTAATGTTAATTCACTTTGGAAATAATAGAATGTTTTTCTATTTCTTTTTTCGTCTGTTAAAGTAAATGTATAACGTTTGTTAAGTTGATCTCTATCCAGTAGTATTACTTGTAGATAGTGTGCCAAGTGATTTCTATGAATGTTAATTTGTTGTTCTTCAAATTTATTATTATTCCGTAAATAATTGCGCGGTTTTCTTGCGGGCAATCGCTAGCAATTGTAAATGGTGTTAAGAAATGGTTTGTTATTGACTGTGGATGATGGTTGGTATCCATCTTTTGTTTTTATTATTTGTGAGATAATATTGTTAATTTAATTCCGTTATGGAGATTTGAAATTTGTTATTTTCTTTGGTTTAGTTCGGAACTGGTCGCACCAGATAAGACGTGTTCTGAGCTTACCTTTTCATAGGCGACTTCTGGAACTGTCTTATGGTTGTCTCAAGATTATATGATACTCTTAAGGCTTACCTGACTAACTAAAGTTCTAGATCTCTACTCTGTTACTCTTCTATCTGAGCTTCAGTAGACAGTGCACGGGCCCCAATGCTAAAGTCTAACGTATATCTCATTAATAAACAAGAGCGAAGTAGAGGGAGGGAAATATACTTTATAATTATATCAGGTCTGTGACTAGTACCGACTAACGGGTCGACTAAAAAGTTATGAAGGGAAAACAGATAAACATTTAAGGAAAGGTATTTTCACTTTTTTAATCAATCAGGGTTGAGTTATTCAGTCTTTATTTATTTAGATAAATAAAGTTTTCAAGTCTTTTGTTGGAAGTCAGCATTGACTCCAGTCCTAACATCTGGTGATCCGTGGTTCCTCCTACTGACAGAGACGCTTTTTGGCCTTGCAGTTGCGGTGTAGACTCAATTGACTTATCCACGAATGAAATTGAGTATCCTGTATCATACACTGCCAGCACGCTCAGGCTGGTTCTAATTAATTAGTTTGATGCGCACCATAGGGAGGCCTTCTTGTGTGATGATTGTCGCTACTGCTGTCATAGCATCGGAGGCACCTGTTGTAGCCTCTTTCTATGAGAAATCGGTGTGCAAAAATGTGTTGTGTTGTCGTCCACAATTGTTTAAGTTCTACTTTTGCAATCCTTTGACCGATGACCAGGTCTCAGACCATTGAAAAACAATTTGAACTTCTGCACATTATCTCCTCGTTCATTCAATTTTATTGATTTAAATTTTTGCAGCTCCAGATACCGTGCTGTTCGTCTTTGAATGGGCATTGAGAAGTCTTTGTTTCTGAAGAATCATGAGCGTTGGATGCAAAAGCACTAGTTTCTGGCTTTTTGCGGCTTCGAAAAATAAATTTGTATTGGATAACAAATTTTATTAATTAAATCTGTTGATTCTAATCAGATTTTGAAAACAATCAAGTTTTCTGCTAGTAGTCAATCATCCGGTAGTTGTCGTAGCCACTGCTCGTTAATCTGAGGGGAAAGTTTGCTGGCTGCTGATATCAGAAATACCTCCAATTCCCCGTCATGCCGAATTCCAAGTCGAGTAAGGACGTTGACTGTGTTTGCGACTATGTTTGCAAAACGAACAAAGCCACTGGAGTTGTCGTGTCTAATGGGACAATGATTGTGTATCTTCTTGACTTGAGATTCGACTATGATTCGGTCCACCAATTTTTTTCCGGAGAATGTCCTAGGCTCGATAATATGCCTATGAGTTAAAACACAGTCCAGAAATTGCCGCTTTTGCCTGACCAGGGAAGCTAACCTTCAGATACTGCATCTTTTCTGTGTCACTAAGCCGTTTTTGATGACAATGACATCAAAGAGTTCTGCCCACTCGGGCCACTCCATTCGGTCTCTTGAAAATTTCGTTAACTTGAGTTCTGGTAATCATCTTGGATGACCACTCGGTTGATAAATTACTTGTGGGGAGTTTGGCTCACTGTTATTTGGTTTAAGCATTCCATCAATCTGTTACGAAAGTTGTGCTTGGGACTTTGGTTTCTACCCCTCTTTTGCAATGCTGACAATTCTTGCTGTTGGAAAGTTGTCTTGGGCAAATGCATCTGTGGTTCTGTGAGCCTTATTGACTTAGGGACTTCTGGTTTCTCGGGAATACTGGAATCATGCAGTTGCGTTTGAAAAATCCTGCACCCCATTGAAAAACGGGATAGTTGTTGAGAAGGTGCCGAAATTTTTGTCACCTCTGTCATGTTTGACATTCTTAGGAGGGTCGATTGCAACATTAGGAGATAGTGGCCAACTAGGGCCGGACTGTTGGGCCACTGAATCTGCTCAGCCTGCCGTTCTTTCTAGCTTGCGTTCTGATCCACAACTTTCTAAGTTGTCTGCCAGTGAAACAGATGATCTTCGGTTTCTTTTTGTCAGCTGAAATTCGAGCTGCCTTGGCTATTCATCAGCATCTGCTTTCTTCCTTTTGTTTTCAAGTTCTTGCTTATGCTGTCCCAAACGTAATTCGTCCTATCCTCCATCTCAATCTGCTTCTTCAAACAACAGTTTAATTTTTTTAACAACAGTTTAAGACACTACTAACAATATTATTCCATATCAACATAGCAATTTAGTCTGTTGCTGCAGCTCCAATCAGATAAATTCACGGAGAATTTGCATAACAATATATCCATGACGATACGCCTTTTTAATGATTTTACTCCATTAAGTTTTTTAAATTAATATTTACCAAAGTTTTTAAAAGTTTTCAGTTTGTTTTTGATGCACTATTTTGAAAATAATTTCGTCAGCAAAAATTATGAGCATTTAATTTTTCGTATAAATTTGTTTGTATTCTGTTTTCTTTCAGACAGTTATGAGTCTAAACTTCAAAATTTTATGTTTGTTTTGTTGCTCCTCTTTGTCACTTAGAGTTGTTAAAAGTTGTGGTTGGCTGTTGGCCGAAAAAAAACATAACCATAGGTGGAGTTGAAGCTTGGTGAATTGATGCACTTGGTGAAAACGGATGTCATTTGGAAGCCACTAATAACAATTTTTTGCACGACGTGTTTAGCGAAAGTGTTTGATTTCCTTCGTCTGTGAAAATCAGTACAAACCGACCAATTTAGCGTAGTGCTCCCTGTATTTTTGAAAAAAATAATTGATTGTAAGTGTATTATCATAGGTATTATAAAAAAGATGCGATTCTAATAATGATCCACTTTTTAGATGGTGTGCTTGAGCAAATTTTTTATTGAGACTGGTAATTTTTGCATATATCCCAAACAGGTATCATGTCGGTTTCTAGGGAGAATCTATTGATACAAACAAGGAAACATTTCAATTTCATCTGGCGATAAAAGACTAATAATATGAGTACATTCATTTATAGAAATCAAATCCATTTTGCTGACGCATATTTATCAGTCCGTTCATTAGGCATTGGTACTGGTATGGTTCTCTAGAAGTTGAGGACTCCTGCGCCAGTAACAATTGGGATTGCCAATGTGAAGAACATTCCGTCTTCCACGACATTAACGTTTCTGTGATTTTTGGTTTCTTGGTATGTCAATAACTGATTTTTGGGTATAGCACGTGATAATCGTCCTTTCATATCATTTGCCGACTTACTACTGCCTAATAAAGCAAAAATGAACACCTTTTCACGTCACCTCTGATTCCATCCCATCGTTTGTTGTTCGCCTATCTGGGTCTTTTGTTCGGCGTGATCCAAGCATATTTCCCACTGAGCATGCGATACCTACACCTGCAAAGAACGCTGCTACAGCTCCAAGAGTGAGCATTGCAAGACTTTGTTTTTTTCAGGATAGTTCTCATGTCCATGTTTGGTTTTCTTTTGAAGTGTTTTGTAACTTTGCTCTTTAATGTCGTGAGCTGCAACTATTTGTTATCCGACATGTTCAATTAAATTATTGAATGTTAATCTATGTACATTGAACTTCTTTAGCTTCAGATTAAATCCGAAATGGCATTGTTGAAAAGAGTTGTTCAAGATCAGTAATTAGTTTTTCAACTGTTGATAAATTTTTATTTTGTGTTCATTCGAAGGAATGGAACTAGAAACTGAATATAAACAACTTGTCTGCTAACATCAATTTTTTTCATACACCAATTCTACATTTTATTGTGAGTCATCGCCCTTGCTTTAACGTAATTAAAATATTAGTATCGCAGAGTATAATCAAAAATTATTTCACAGAATTTATCTTTGTTTCATTTTTAATCAACCTGAAGTTTAAAAAGGCTTAATTAATTTCACAGGTCGCCAAATTGAGATATTTTTGTTGGAATTTTGGATAATAGACATATTAAGCTTTCATTGAAAATAAATAATTGTCTGATCTTGAAGTTGACTAAGAGTACTTTGTTGATTTTTTCCACAAACTAGAATGGCTTGAGGAAGCATAAGTGATGTTTATCTTAAAAATCGAAAATTTGTTTTATTGAATCAATATTGCTTATTTTGGGTGGTTTTGTTATTGTTTTACTAGAATAAATCGTCTTGGGATAGTCAACCATAAAACTTATTGTATTCTTATGGCGCACTTAAATTTGAAGTCTATCAAAAGTGTTCATCAGGTTACAGACAATTGCAATTTTCCAAAGTTCTGATTTGTTGAAATTTGTTGGCTGAGGTGTTAAACATGTATGAAAAGTTACGTCAGTTAAATTCATTTGACCTCAATTTGCACTAGTTTTTTGTCTTTCAAAACAAATTCAAGGCTGTTGCAAAACATTTGCAAAAAAATTGTTCAAAGTATTAAACTTGCGTTAATACGTGGCTCTGTTGATGAAGTAATTAACGGTTTTTAGTAATGCAAATATTTTAACTCATTTGAGAAGGGTTTAAATTGGAATGACATTCATCGTTTTATGCATGATTTTCAATTTGTGTTTTGCTCGTACGGAAAAAAATTTTTCGCAAGATTTAATTTTGTTGTTCTGTCAAAATAAAGCGGATTTCATTGAATCTAATATAGAAGTCTACGAGAGATTTACCCGGGAGTTTGCTTGTCCAGAAGTCATCAATGATTGAGTCAACATCACTTGGGTTGTCCGTGTGTCTCTGGGCAGTGTTCAATCTGTCTGTTGCTAACGTTGACTGGTTGCATTAATGCCCCGATGTTCTTTTTCTATCGCGCCCTAAAAGTTGAAATGTTTCAGAATTGTTTATCAGGTTACCAACAATTGCACTTTTAAAAGTTCTGATATTTTGAAATTTGTTGGCTGAGTAGTTAAACATGTATGAAAAATTACGTCAGTTGAGTTCCTTTGATCTCAGCGTTTCCAATTTGCACAATTTTTTTGTTTTTGCAAACAAATTCAAGGCTGCTGCAAAACGGGAAGCGCAGGGTACTTTCGCTAAAAACTTACTTTAATTATTAAACCTGCGTTTTTATATTTACGGGACATTGTTGGCATTGTTGATGAAATAATCAAAGGTTTTTTAGTAATGCAAATATTTTAGCTCTTTTGAGAAAGGTAAAAATAGTTTCAATTGGAATGACACTCATCGTTTTATACATGCTTTTCATTTTGTGTCTTGCTCACACTCAAAACGAATTTTCGCAAGATTTAATTTTGTGGTTCTGTCAAAACAAAACAGATTTCATTAAATCTAGTATAGAAGTCTACGAGAGATTTACCCTGGAGTTTGCTTGTCCAGAAGTCATCAACGATTGAGTCAGCATCACTTGGTTTGTCCTTGTGTCTCTGGGCAGTGTTCAATCTGTCTGTTGCTGGCGTTGACTGGTTGCATTTACTATAATGCCCCGATGTTCTAAATCAATCGCGCCTTAAAAGTTGAAATTTTTCAGATTTTTTCATCAGGCTACCAATAATTGCACTTTTAAAAGTTCTGATATTTTGAAATTTGTTGGCTGAGGTATTAAACATGTATGAAAAGTTACGTCAGTTAAGTTCCTTTTATCTCAGCGTTTCTAATTTGCAAATTTTTTTTGCAAACAAATTCAAGGCTGCTGCAAAAAGGGAGGCGCAGGGTACTTTCGCTAAATATTTACTTTAAGTATTAAACTTGCGTTTTTCTGTTTACGGGGCATTGTTGGCATTGTTGATGAAATAATTAAAAGTTTTTTAGTAATGCAAATCTTTTAGCTCATTTGAGAAAGATAAAAATAGTTTCAATTGGAACGAAACTCATCGTTTTTTGCATGCTTTTCAATTTGTGTCTTGCTCGTACTCAAAACGATTTTTCGCAAGATTTAATTTTGTGGTTCTGTCAAAACAAAACAGATTTCATTAAATCTAGTGTAGATGTCTTCGAGAGATTTACCCGGGAGTATTCTTGTCCAGAAGGCATCAACAGTTGAGTCAACATCACTTGGGTTGTCCTTGTGTCTCTGGGCAGTGTTCAATTTGTCTGTTGCTGGCGTTGACTGGTTGCATTTACTATAATGCCCCGATGTTCTAATTCCATCGCGCCCTAAAAGTTGAATTTTTTAAGAATTTTTCATCAGGCTAACAACAATTGCACTTTTAAAAGTTCTGATATTTTGAAGTTTGTTGGCTGAGAAGTTAAACATGCATGAAAAGTTACGTCAGTTAAGTTCCTTTGATCTCAGAGTTTCCAATTTGGACAATTTTTTTTGCAAACAGATTCAAGGTTGCTGCAAAAAGGGAGGCGCAGGGTACTTTCGCTAAATATTCACTTTAAGTATTAAACTTGCGTTTTTCTGTTTACGGGGCATTGTTGGCATTGTTGATGAAATAATTAAAAGTTTTTTAGTAATGCAAATCTTTTAGCTCGTTTGAGAAAGGTAAAAATAGTTTCAATTGGAATGACACTCATCGTTTTATGCATGCTTTTCAATTTGTGTCTTGCTCGTACTCAAAACGATTTTTCGCAAGATTTAATTTTGTGGTTCTGTCAAAACAAAACAGCTTTCATTAAATCTAGTATAGAAGTCTTCGAGAGATTTACCCGGGAGTTTGCTTGTCCAGAAGTCATCAACGATTGAGTCAGCATCACTTGGTTTGTCCTTGTGTCTCTGGGCAGTGTTCAATCTGTCTGTTGCTGGCGTTGACTGGTTGCATTTACTATAATGCCCCGATGATCTAATTCCATCGCGCCCTGAAAGTTGAAATTTTTCAGAATTTGTCATCAGGCTACCAACAATTGCACTTTTAAAAGTTCTGATATTTTGAAATTTGTTGGCTGAGGTGTTAAACATGTATGAAAAGTTACGTCAGTTAAGTTCCTTTTATCTCAGCGTTTCCAATTTGCACAATTTTTTTGTTTTTGCAAACAAATTCAAGGCTGCTGCAAAACGGGAGGCACAGGGTACTTTCGCTAAAAATTTATTTTAAGTATTAAACTTGCGTTTTTCTGTTTACGGGGCATTGTTGGCATTGTTGATGAAATAATTAAAGGTTTTTTAGTAATGCAAATCTTTTAGCTCATTTGAGAAAAATAAAAATAGTTTCAATTGGAATGACACTCATCGTTTTTTGCATGCTTTTCAATTTGTGTCTTGCTCGTACTCAAAACGATTTTTCGCAAGATTTAATTTTGTGGTTCTGTCAAAACAAAACAGATTTCATTAAATCTAGTGTAGATGTCTTCGAGAGATTTACCCGGGAGTATGCTTGTCCAGAATTCATCAACAGTTGAGTCAACATCACTTGGGTTGTCCATGTGTCTCTGGGCAGTGTTCAATCTGTCTGTTGCTGGCGTTGATTGGTTGCATTTACTATAATGCCCCGATGTTCTAATTCCATCGCGCCCTTAAAGTTGAAATTTTTCAGAATTGCTCATCAGGTTACCAACAATTGCACTTTTAAAAGTTCTGATATTTTGAAATTTGTTGGCTGAGGTGTTAAACATGTATGAAAACTTACGTCAGTTAAGTTCCTTTGATCTCAGCGTTTCCAATTTGCACATTTTTTTTGTTTTTGCAAACAAATTCAAGGTTGCTGCAAAACGGGAGGCGCAGGGTACTTTCCCTAAATATTTACTTTAAGTATTAAACTTGCGTTTTTCTATTTACGGGGCATTGTTGGCATTGTTGATGAAATAATTAAAGGTTTTTTAGTAATGCAAATCTTTCATTTCATTTGAGAAAGGTAAAAATAGTTTCAATTGGAATGACACTCATCGTTTTATGCATGCTTTTCAATTTGTGTCTTGCTCGTACTCAAAACGATTTTTCGCAGGATTTAATTTTGCGGTTCTGTCAAAACAAAACAGATTTCATTAAATCTAGTAAAGAAGTCTACGAGAGATTTACCCGGGAGTTTGCTTGTCCAGAAGTCATCAACGATTGAGTCAATATCACTTGGGTTGTCCTTGTGTCTCTGGGCAGTGTTCAATCTGTCTGCGTTGACTGGTTGAATTTACTATGAAGCCCCGATGTTCTAATTCCATCGCGCCCTTAAAGTTGAAAATTTTCAGATTTGTTCATCAGGTTACCAACATTTGCATGTTTAAAAGTTCTGATATTTTGAAATTTGTTGGCTGAGGTGTTAAACATGTATGAAAAGTTGCGTCAGTTAAGTTCCTTTGATCTCAGCGTTTCCAATTTGCACATTTTTTTGTTTTTGCAAACAAATTCAAGGCTGCTGCAAAACGGGAGGCGCAGGGTACTTTCGCTAAAAACTTACTTTAAGTATTAAACTTGCGTTTTTCTGTTTACGGGGCATTGTTGGCATTGTTGATGAAATAATTAAAGGTTTTTTAGTAATGCAAATCTTTCACTTCATTTGAGAAAGGTAAAAATAGTTTCAATTGGAATGACACTCATCGTTTTATGCATGCTTTTCAATTTGTGTCTTGCTCGTACTCAAAACGATTTTTCGCAGGATTTAATTTTGTGGTTCTGTCAAAACAAAACAGATTTCATTAAATCTAGTAAAGAAGTCTACGAGAGATTTACCCGGGAGTTTGCTTGTCCAGAAGTCATCAAGGATTGAGTCAACATCACTTGGGTTGTCCTTGTGTCTCTGGGCAGTTTTCAATCTGTCTGCGTTGACTGGTTGAATTTACTATGAAGCCCCAATGTTCTAATTCCATCGCGCCCTTAAAGTTGAAATTTTTCAGATTTGTTCATCAGGTTACCAACATTTGCATGTTTAAAAGTTCTGATATTTTGAAATTTGTTGGCTGAGGTGTTAAACATGTATGAAAAGTTACGTCAGTTAAGTTCCTTTGATCTCAGCGTTTCCAATTTGCACTTTTTTTTTGTTTTTGCAAACAAATTCAAGGCTGCTGCAAAACGGGAGGCGCAGGGTACTTTCGCTAAAAACTTACTTTAATTATGAAACTTGCGTTTTTATGTTTACGGGGCATTGTTGGCATTGTTGATGAAATAATTAAAGGTTTTTTAGTAAAGCAAATGTTTTAGCTCATTTGAGATAGGTAAAAATAGTTTCAATTGGAATGACACTCATCGTTTTATGCATGCTTTTCAATTTCTGTCTTGCTCCTACTCAAAACAATTTTTTTCAAGATTTAATTTTGTGGTTCTGTCAAAACAAAACAGATTTCATTAAATCTAGTGTAGATGTCTACGAGAAATTTACCCGGGAGTATGCTTGTTCAGAAGTCATCAACAGTTGAGTCAACATCACTTGGGTTGTCCATGTGTCTCTGGGCAGTCTTCAATCTGTCTGTTGCTGGCGTTGACTGGTTGCATTTACTATAAAGCCCCGATGTTCTAATTCCATCGCGCCCTTAAAGTTGAAATTTTTCATATTTGTTCATCAGGTTACCAAGATTTGCATGTTTAAAAGTTCTGATATTTTGAAATTTGTTGGCTGAGGTGTTAAACATGTATGAAAAGTTACGTCAGTTAAGTTCCTTTGATCTCAGCGTTTCCAATTTGCACAATTTTTTGTTTTTGCAAACAGATTCAAGGTTGCTGCAAAAAGGGAGCCGCAGGGTACTTTTGCTAAATATTTACTTTAAGTATAAAACTTGCGTTTTTCTGTTTACGGGGCATTGTTGGCATTGTTGATGAAATAATTAAAGGTTTTTTAGTAATGCAAATCTTTTAGCTCTTTTGAGAATGGTAAAAATAGTTTCAATTGGAATGACACTCATCGTTTTATGCAAGCTTTTCAATTTCTGTCTTGCTCGTACTCAAAACGATTTTTCGCAAGATTTAGTTTTGTGGTTCTGTCAAAACAAAACAGATTTCATTAAATCTAGTGTAGATGTCTACGAGAGATTTACCCGGGAGTATGCTTGTCCAGAAGTCATCAACAGTTGAGTCAACATCACTTGGGTTGTCCATGTGTCTCTGGGCAGTGTTCAATCTGTCTGTTGCTGGCGTTGACTGGTTGCATTTACTAAAATGCCCCGATGTTCTAATTCAATCGCCCCCTTAAAGTTGAAATTTTTCAGAATTGCTCATCAGGTTACCAACAATTGCACTTTTAAAAGTTCTGATATTTTGAAATTTGTTGGCTGAGGTGTTAAACATGTATGAAAAGTTACGTCAGTTAAGTTCCTTTGATCTCAGCGTTTCCAATTTGCACAATTTTTTTGTTTTTGCAAACAGATTCAAGGTTGCTGCAAAACGGGAGGCACATGGTACTTTCGCAAAATATTTACTTTATGTATTAACCTTGCGTTTTTGTGTTTACGGGGCATTGTTGGCATTGTTGATGAAATAATTCAAGGTTTTTTTAGTAATGCAAAGCTGTTTACTCATATGAGGAAGGTAAAAATAGTTTTAATTGAAATGACATTCATCGTTTTATGCATAATTTTCAATTTGTGTCTTGCTCGTACTCAAAACAAATTTTCGCAAGATTTAATTTTGTGGTTCTGTCAAAACAAAACAGATTTCATTAAATCTAGTGTAAGATGTCTACGAGAGATTTACCCGGGAGTATGCTTGTCCAGAAGTCATCAACAGTTGAGTCAACATCACTTGGGTTGTCCTTGTGTCACTGGGCAGTGTTCAATCTGTCTGTTGCTGGCGTTGACTGGTTGCATTTACTATAATGCCCCGATGTTCTAATTTCATCGCGCCCTTAAAGCTAAAATTTTTCAGAATTGCTCATCAGGCTACCAACAATTGCACTTTTAAAAGTTCTGATATTTTGAAATTTGTTGGCTGAGAAGTTAAACATGCATGAAAAGTTACGTCAGTTAAGTTCCTTTGATCTCAGCGTTTGCAATTTGCACAATTTTTTTGTTTTTGCAAACAGATTCAATGTTGCTGCAAAAAAGGAGGCGCAGGGTACTTTTGCTAAATATTTATTTTAAGTATAAAACTTGCGTTTTTCTGTTTACGGGGCATTGTTGGCATTGTTGATGAAATAATTAAAAGTTTTTTAGTAATGCAAATCTTTTAGCTCATTTGAGAAAGGTAAAAATAGTTTCAATTGGAATGACACTCATCGTTTTATGCATGCTTTTCAATTTGTGTCTTGCTCGTACTCAAAACGATTTTTCGCAAGATTTAATTTTGTGGTTCTGTCAAAACAAAACAGATTTCATTAAATCTAGTTTAGAATTATACGAGAGATTTACCCGGGAGTTTGTTTGTCCAGAAGTCATCAACGATTGAGTCAACATCACTTGGGTTGTCTTTTTGTCTCTGGGCAGTGTTCAATCTGTCTGTTGCTGGCGTTGACTGGTTGCATTTACTATAAAGCCCCGATGTTCTAATTCCATCGCGCCCTTAAAGTTGAAATTTTTCAGATTTGTTCATCAGGTTACCAACATTTGCATGTTTAAAAGTTCTGATATTTTGAAATTTGTTGACTGAGGTGTTCATAATGTATGAAAAGTTACGTAAGTTAAGTTCCTTTGATCTCAGCGTTTCCAATTTGCACAATTTTTTTGTTTTTGCAAACAAATTCAAGGCTGCTGCAAAACGGGAGGCGCAGGGTACTTTTGCTAAAAACTTACTTTAAGTTTTAAACTTGCGTTTTTATGTATACGGGGCATGGTTGGCATTGTTGATGAAAAAATTAAAGGTTTTTTAGTAATGCAATTCTTTTAGCTCATTTGAGAAAGTTAAAAACAATTTCAATTGGAATGACACTCATCGTTTTATACATGCTTGTCAATTTGTGTCTTGCTCGTACTCAAAACGATTTTTGGCAAAATTTTATTTTGTGGTTCTGTCAAAACAAAAGAGATTTCATTAAATCTAGCATAGAAGTCTACGAGAGATTTATCCGGGAGTTTGCTTGTCCAGAAGTCATCAACGATTGAGTCAACATTACTTGGATTGTCCTTGTGTCTCTGGGCAGTGTTCAATCTGTCTGTTGCTGGCGTTGACTGGTTGCATTTACTATAATGCCCCAATGTTCTAATTCCATCGCGCCCTTAAAGTTGAAATTTTTCAGAATTGCTCATCAGGTTACCAACAATTGCACTTTTAAAAGTTCTGATATTTTGAAATTTGTCGGCTGAGGTGTTAAACATGTATGAAAAGTTACGTCAGTTAAGTTCCTTTGATCTCAGCGTTTCCAATTTGCACATTTTTTTTGTTTTGCAAACAGATTCAAGGTTGCTGCAAAATGGAAGGCGCAGGGTACTTTCCCTAAATATTTACTTTAAGTATTAAACTTGCGTTTTTCTGTTTACGGGGCATTGTTGGCATTGTTGATGAAATAATTAAAGGTTTTTTAGTAATGAAAATCTTTTACTTCATTTGAGAAAGGTAAAAATAGTTTCAATTGGAATGACACTCATCGTTGTATGCATGCTTTTCAATTTGTGTCTTGCTCGTACTCAAAACGATTTTTCGCTGGATTTAATTTTGTGGTTCTGTCAAAACAAAACAGATTTCATTAAATCTAGTAAAGAAGTCTACGAGAGATCTACCCGGGAGTTTGCTTGTCCAGAAGTCATCAACGATTGAGTCAACATCACTTGGGTTGTCCTTGTGTCTCTGGGCGGTGTTCAATCTGTCTGCGTTCCCGTTGTTCTAATTCTATCGCGCCCTTAAAGTTGAAATTTTTCAGATTCTTTCATCAGGTTACCAACATTTGCATGTTTAAAAGTTCTGATATTTTGAAATTTGTTGGCTGAGGTGTTAAACATGTATGAAAAGTTACGTCAGTTAAGTTACTTTGATCTCAGCGTTTCCAATTTGCACAATTTTATTGTTTTTGCAAACAAATTCAAGGCTGCTGCAAAACGGGAGGCGCAGGGTACTTTCGCTAAAAACTTACTTTAATTATGAAACTTGCGTTTTTATGTTTACGGGACATTGTTGGCATTGTTGATGAAATAATTAAATGTTTTTTAGTAAAGCAAATGTTTTAGCTTATTTCAGAAAGGTAAAAATAGTTTCAATTGGAATGACACTCATCGTTTTATGCATGCTTTTCATTTTGTGTCTTGCTCGTACTCAAAACGATTTTTCGCAAGATTTAATTTTGTGGTTCTGTCAAAACAAAACAGATTTCATTAAATCTAGTCTAGAAGTATACGAGAGATTTACCCGGGAGTTTGTTTGTCCAGAAGTCATCAACGAATGAGTCAACATCACTTGGGTTGTCTTTGTGTCTCTGGGCAGTGTTCAATCTGTCTGTTGCTGGCGTTGACTAGTTGCATTTACTATAAAGCCCCGATGTTCTAATTCCATCGCGCCCTTAAAGTTGAATTTTTTCAGATTTGTTCATCAGGTTACCAACATTTGCATGTTTAAAAGTTCTGATATTTTGAAATTTGTTGGCTGAGGTGTTAAACATGTATGAAAACTTACGTCAGTTAAGTTCCTTTGATCTCAGCGTTTCCAATTTGCACAATTTTTTTGTTTTTGCAAACAAATTCAAGGCTGCTGCAAAACGGGAGGCGCAGGGTACTTTCGCTAAAAACTTACTTTAAGTATTAAACTTGCGTTTTTCTGTTTACGGGGCATTGTTGGCATTGTTGATGAAATAATTAAAGGTTTTTTAGTAATGCAAATCTTTCACTTCATTTGAGAAAGGTAAAAATAGTTTCAATTGGAATGACACTCATCGTTTTATGCATGCTTTTCAATTTGTGTCTTGCTCGTACTCAAAACGATTTTTCGCTGGATTTAATTTTGTGGTTCTGTCAAAACAAAACAGATTTCATTAAATCTAGTAAAGAAGTCTACGAGAGATCTACCCGGGAGTTTGCTTGTCCAGAAGTCATCAACGATTGAGTCAACATCACTTGGGTTGTCCTTGTGTCTCTGGGCGGTGTTCAATCTGTCTGCGTTCCCGTTGTTCTAATTCTATCGCGCCCTTAAAGTTGAAATTTTTCAGATTCTTTCATCAGGTTACCAACATTTGCATGTTTAAAAGTTCTGATATTTTGAAATTTGTTGGCTGAGGTGTTAAACATGTATGAAAAGTTACGTCAGTTAAGTTACTTTGATCTCAGCGTTTCCAATTTGCACAATTTTATTGTTTTTGCAAACAAATTCAAGGCTGCTGCAAAACGGGAGGCGCAGGGTACTTTCGCTAAAAACTTACTTTAATTATGAAACTTGCGTTTTTATGTTTACGGGGCATTGTTGGCATTGTTGATGAAATAATTAAATGTTTTTTAGTAAAGCAAATGTTTTAGCTCATTTCAGAAAGGTAAAAATAGTTTCAATTGGAATGACACTCATCGTTTTATGCATGCTTTTCATTTTGTGTCTTGCTCGTACTCAAAACGATTTTTCGCAAGATTTAATTTTGTGGTTCTGTCAAAACAAAACAGATTTCATTAAATCTAGTCTAGAAGTATACGAGAGATTTACCCGGGAGTTTGTTTGTCCAGAAGTCATCAACGAATGAGTCAACATCACTTGGGTTGTCTTTGTGTCTCTGGGCAGTGTTCAATCTGTCTGTTGCTGGCGTTGACTAGTTGCATTTACTATAAAGCCCCGATGTTCTAATTCCATCGCGCCCTTAAAGTTGAATTTTTTCAGATTTGTTCATCAGGTTACCAACATTTGCATGTTTAAAAGTTCTGATATTTTGAAATTTGTTGGCTGAGGTGTTAAACATGTATGAAAACTTACGTCAGTTAAGTTCCTTTGATCTCAGCGTTTCCAATTTGCACAATTTTTTTGTTTTTGCAAACAAATTCAAGGCTGCTGCAAAACGGGAGGCGCAGGGTACTTTCGCTAAAAACTTACTTTAAGTTTTAAACTTGCGTTTTTATGTATACGGGGCATGGTTGGCATTGTTGATGAAAAAATTAAAGGTTTTTTAGTAATGCAAATCTTTTTGCTCATTTGAGAAAGGTAAAATTAGTTTCAATTGGAATGACACTCATCGTTTTATACATGCTTGTCAATTTGTGTCTTGCTCGTACTCAAAACGATTTTTGGCAAAATTTTATTTTGTGGTTCTGTCAAAACAAAAGAGATTTCATTAAATCTAGCATAGAAGTCTACGAGAGATTTACCCGGGAGTTTGCTTGTCCAGAAGTCATCAACGATTGAGTCAACATTACTTGGATTGTCCTGGTGTCTCTGGGCACTGTTCAATCTGTCTGTTACTGGCGTTGACTGGTTGCATTTACTATAATGCCCCGATGTTCTAATTCCATCGCGCCCTAAAAGTTGAAATTTTTCAGAATTGTTCATCAGGTTACCAACAATTGCACTTTTAAAATTTCTGATATTTTGAAATTTGTTGGCTGAGGTGTTAAACATGTAAGAAAAGTTACGTCAGTTAAGTTCCTTTGATCTCTGCGTTTCCAATTTGCACAGTTTTTTTTGTTTTTGCAAACAAATTCAAGGCTGCTGCAAAACGGGAGGCCCAGGGTACATTCGCTAAAAATTTATTTTAAGTATTAAACTTGCGTTTTTGCTGTTTACGGGGCATTGTTGGCATTGTTGATGAAATAATTAAAGGTTTTTTAGTAATGCAAATCTTTTAGCTCATTTGAGAAAAATAAAAATAGTTTCAATTGGAATGACACTCATCGTTTTTTGCATGCTTTTCAATTTGTGTCTTGCTCGTACTCAAAACGATTTTTCGCAAGATTTAATTTTGTGGTTCTGTCAAAATAAAATGGATTTCCTTAAATCTAGTATAGATAACTACGAGACATTTAACCGGGAGTATACTTTTCCAGAAGTCATCAATGATTGAGACAACTTCATATGGGTTGTCGTTTTGTCTCTGGGCAGGGTTCAATCTGTTTACTACTGGCGTTGACTGGTTGCACTTACTATAATGCGCCGATGTTGAACAAAATTCAAATAATGTGAATAATTTTAGATTTAGGTAATGAGAACAATTACTTCTAAGATTAATATGTCAGTAATTCGAGAAATTTCACGAAAAATTTCATTAACTTTTAAAAATTTGGTAATCAGTTCAATAACGCCGATTATTCCACTTCCCTTGGTTGACAATCAGCGTCAATGAGAGATCTTAAAAGCCAATAATTTGGAAGCAGTTCAGGATCAATGAATCACTCATGGCTTAGGACATTACGTTACGGGAGATTGGTTTAAATAACTAATGGCAGTAATCACAAATTAATTGAACGAGGGTGTCTTCTGGAACAAGAATGTCATCTCCAGGTTGATTGGAAAGTACTATGCCCCTTTTGCCTTGGAGGGCAATCTTTTATTAGATGCCCGGATTTGCCGAATGTATTACAGCACGTTTTTTCTGCCAAAATACATCTAAATGAGCAAAAAGGCTCTGGAAGCAGTGTTGTATCATCTTCTGTTGAAGGTTGTCGACAGCTAAATTTCATTCTAACTGAAGTTTTTTAAAATTTGAAATTAATACTTTCTCCCTGATTTTCATTATTTTGCAGACAAAGCATTGAGATTGTATTCTGACATTGATGAGCAGTAATCTGCTCTGTACAAGCGGTAACAATCCGATATAGAATCGTATTCGTAACTTTCACGATCTCTTTTTCTATTATATGATAAACTCTTAGATCGGTCTCATCATGAAATTTTGCGCCTGTGAAGCCAGAAACAATTGTGGTAATCCTGATTTCACAAAAATTTGTTCTTTGTAACCACTAGTGTATTACAAAAATTATTAGTAAAGGAAAAGTCAGCTTCATTTTAACAAATATGTTTTCTTGTCATTTTCAATCATCATAACAATTGAATACAATCAAAGAACATATTATTTGACCATGGACTGTTTTTTTAGACAAACAATATGGCAAAAGAGGACTTATCTCTCTTTTTCTCTCTCGAAACAAATGTTGTTTGCAATTTTTATTTCAGATGCTGACTCGATGCAGAGACCCAAATCATTCCAATAGCCATTTTCAACTTCCATTAACAAACCATTTGATTTATATTCCTTCTGTTCTCACAACTCGAATAATCAATCTGTTTCTACAAACAGCAATTCTATTTTTTTCAGTATGTTACCACAAGCAAATATTATCAAATGGCAATCTAGAAATTTATTTTCTTTCAAACCCAATCAAAAATACAAAGGGAGAAATTGATTAGTAACTCATCTAAGCCTCTGTAATAATTTAACTTCATCATGATTTTCACCAATAAATATTTCACCAAATTTTAACACTTTTCAGTTTGTTTTTCATGCATTATTAAAAAAAAATTAACATAAACCGGTATAAGCGTTTAATTTGCTTGCGTCTAAATTTTTTTGTGTTCGGTTTCCTTTCAAGCAGTTTTAGGGGTAAGTTTGAAAATTTAACATTTGTTTTGTTGCTCGTCATTGTTATTTAGAGTTGTTTAGGATTGTTTGTTAGCTGTTGTCAAGAGAAATTCATAGCAATAGGGGAGCTAAAGCTTGTTGAAATGTTCCACTTTGTCAGAGAGTTAGCGTCATTTGGGTGCGGTTAATTTAAAATATGCCTTCAATATTTTATACGATGGTTTTAACACAAATATTTGTTGTTCCTCGTCTGTGATTATCAGTACAGGCCGAGGAATTATCCCTTTTTCACTTTTCATTAATAGCCGTAAAGCCTCCCAAATTTGTGAAAATATTAACTGAGCAAGAAGTGTAACATCATTGATTATACAAATGATGCAATCACAAAAATGACACACATTTTCCATATGTGTGGTTGTATAATTTTTTTACTGAGACTGGTACGAAGTGTTTGCATATTCAGCAAATTAGGTTCTGCAACCTCATCAAAATTATTAAACGAGAGTTTTTGGTACTCAAGAAATTCTGACAATTTTTTCAAGATGAATGTCTTCAATGAATTTTTGATGTTCTTGCCATTATAGTTGCAGTATTAGGTATTTTATTTTGTCAACCGCTTGTATTTTAGCAGGCAAATTATTGGAGTGGATCAGTAAGTCTAATGTCAAGACGGGTGAATGCCTCCTTGTGACATGAGAATTTGTCAGCTCTAAACTCAAGATAAATAGTCTGAATTTTTGTTCTGCACTTCATTGGATTATGCATATAAGACATCTTGCCAATTTTCTCCATGTTACTGGATTGCTTTTTGTCATAGTTTTTAACAGCTTGTTAGTGTTAGATGTAGCCGATATAATCTTCCATTTCTCTTGCCAATGTTACGCGTTTCTTGCTCGCTTCAATGGCGGTTCATAGTTTTGTATCGCATTTTTTAGAGCGACAAAATTAGTTCCTAATATGTATCTTGGGCAGTTTCAAGGCGAAGTCCATTGACACAAACAGAGGAACTCCTTGACTCCTTGAACCTACGCATCTTTCAATTTCATCTTGCGATAGATTACCACTTTCATGACTTGATTCGGCTATAGCAATGAACTCCAATTTAATGGCGTGTTACGATGCATGTTCATCAGTCTTTTCTTCAGGCATTGGTACGGCTATAGCTCTGTAGAGTTTGAGGACTATTTCGCCTGTAAGAAAATTGTGACATTTCTGAGAAAATTGTTTTCATGATATTTCTGACATTTCTGAGAAAATTGTTTTCATGATATATCATTAACTGGTTTGTTCATAATGCACGTGATAATCGCTCGTTTATTCTCTTTTGCGAACTGACTACTGTGTCAAACATTTTCAAGAGCTGTTTGTGGGAGTAGCGCCATTGGTATTAATATTTCGACCCATTGTCATAACGAAATTCAAAATTATCAGCTTATTGCTAAAAACCGATGATCTGTTTTACTTAATTTTGCTATTAGACTTAACAGAAGAGCAGAAAATTATCCAATGAAAAAATCTGAACCTGTAACGTTTCATCTCGTGAGCAGAAAATTTGAATGTAAGCTATCAGTAAACTTTTCTGCTAACAATAATTTTTGTTCATACATGAATTTGAGTTTTTTTGTGTCATCGTTACTGTTATAAAATAATCTAACTATTAGCAATAGAAATAAAAGTTAACTCAGAGAAATCCTTTGTGTTTTTTTCCAGTAGAAATAAACTCATTGGGGCAATCAACTTAAGTTCGCTGGCAACCAAACTGCAAAACCTCTGTTTGCTTGCAGAATAATAGACATATTAAGCTCTCTTTAAACATAAATAAATGTCTGATTTGCTAGACTGAGTTTCTAATTAATCCGTCGTTTGTTATTACTTTCAATTGGGGCTAATGTCAATATCTTCCCTAATTGGTCTGTTCTTCCGCATGATCTAAAGGTACTTCCCAATGAGCATGCGATGCCTGCTCCTGCAATGATTGCTATTAGTGCTCTAAACCCGAGCATAGCAAGTCCTCGTTTTCGTCTGGATAGTTTTTTGTCCCATTTCTTTTTCTTTTTTTTTTCAAGCGTATTTCAAACTTGATCTCTACATTTTTAGCAGCGATTAAGTTTTTCCCCACTTTTTTTAATGAAATTTTTGAGCGTTAACCCATATTCATTGGTTTTTATTAGATTGATATCAGATCTGAAATCGAATTGATGTAACTAATTGTTCAAGAGCATCGCTAAGTTTTTCAACTGTGAATAATTTTTGTGTTCAATCAAAGAAACGGAACTAGTAATTGAATGTTAACAAAATTGTATGTGTTTTTTCTAATAGAAATGACGTTCCACAAGGCTTACTTAAGTTCGCTGTCGGCCAAATTGAGAACTCTCTGCTTGCTCGCAGAACAATAGACATATTAATCTCTCTTTAAATGTAAATAATTGTCTGAGATGCTAGTTAATTAGAACAGCTTTTTGTTGATTTTTTCCGCAGACTTGAATAACTGGAGGAAATAGAAGTGATATTTATTTTAAAAATTTAAACTTGTTTTTAGTAATCAATATTGTACATTTATATGACGTTTTGTTTTTTTTCTGCTGTAATTTGTCTCAAGATAGTCAACAATACTACTTTTTCTATTTCTATTGAACACCATAAGATCAAAATTTTGAAAATTGTTCGACAGGTCACCGACTATTAACATTTTTCAAAGTTTTGATTTAGGGTGTTCCACGAGTTTTTTTGTCAGCGCTTGAAGCATGAAACGTTTTGTCTTAGGTGAAAAACGAAAAACATGTATAACAAGTTAGGTCAGGTAATTTTGTCTGACCTCAGCACGGTTTCTGCAGCGCGGTTTCTGCAGAACTGAAGGCGCAATGCACATTCGCCAAAAAATTTTTCAAGGTTTAAAACTTGCTTTTTTCTATTTAGGGTTCAAGTTCATGAAGTAACTAAGGTTTTTGTGGTAGTATGAAGCTTTGAAATCATGGAGAAGGTAAGGATATTTTCAGATGGATTAAAACTGATCTTAATTTGCATGCTTTTCAATTTATGCTTTCCTTCCTTGCAAAATATTTTTTTTACAAGTTTGTTACCCTTTCATACAAGAGTTATTTGTGTTTTGCGGCCAAAATAAATTGGATTTAACTGATATCTTAGCAACCAGATGTTCAAGTGCATCAACATGCCAATTGAAAAGACACTTGGTTATCACCTTATGACATGAGAATATGCATTCCTAAACTCAGTAATCTCTAGATAAGTGATCGCAGTTTTTGTTCCGCAATTTATTTTGATTATGCATGCGTGATATCCTTTCAACTTTGATCCAATCATCTATTTACGGTTGCCACTTTTTTGCGCTTTTTCCTTCCATGGTATTTACATAGTTTTTTATCGGTTTTCTCTAGAGAAACAAATTTTTTCCAATGAGAAGAGATCCCAAACAGATATCATTGGCAATTTAAGGAGAGAATCTATTGCTAGACAAAGAAAATTCTTGACTTTTCAACATCATTTTGCGATGTAAGAGCAAATTTACTAGGTGATTCGTTTAGAGCAAGGAATTTCAATTTAATGGCGTCTTGCGATGCCTATTCATCAGTCCTTTCATTAGGCAGGGGTATGACTCTGTAGAGATTGAGCACTTATCGGCCTTTAATAAACGGGATTGCCAATGAGAAGAGCATTGAGTCTTCCACAACATTGAAGTTTCTGAGAGTTTTGGTTTCATAATATGTCAATAAATGATCTGTTTGTATCGCGCGTGATAACCGCTCATTTTTTTCGTTTGCCAACTGACTTCTGTGTCAAGCATGCATTTTTTCATGGCTTTTTCGTGGGAGTAGTGCAATTGGTTTTAATTTATCGACTATTGTCATAACGAAAATCAAAATATTCAGCTTTTAGCCTAAAACCGATTATTTATATAAGTTAAGTTTATTCAGCAGAGCAGACATTGATCCAATTAAAAATAACCTGTAACGTTTCATCTGGTGAACAGAATGTTTGAATGTCATCAGTTTTCTGGATTTATTGCTAGTTCAGAAAATTACGTTGCAATTTCTTTGGGTTTCAGTGATTTTGAAAGGAAGGTTGTTCACGTTTTTTAGTTGATCTGCAAAAATGGACTTTTTATTGTATAATTCAACTTTAATTTCAATCCGTCGTTTATTATTATCTTCTATCCGGGTTAATGCAAAGTCAGAATCTTCCTTGTTTGGTCTGTTCTTCGCATGGCCCAAGGATACTTCCCAGCGATCATGCGTTACCTGCACCCGCAGGGACTGCTATTAGTGCCTCTAAACCCAAGCGTTGCCTATCGTCGTTTTTGACTGAATCAAAAAATACAATGCTCCAAAGCATTGCACACGTCAGTTACAGTGAAGGAGAAATCACTCAATGAATGTCTTCCAGTGTTTGAATTTTTTCCTTGAGGTTTTTGTCTGGTTTGAACACAGAGCTATAAAACTTATCGAACAGCTGAGATTTCTCAAAGCTGCTACCAGCTTCAATATCACCGTGAACTATGTTGCATGGATAAGTGGAAACCAACTAAGGGAGCGTAGGAACTGAGAGCAAGGTCATTGATTGTTCAAAATAAAATTTCGAAGAACAAGCATTTATTCATCTCAATTGATGTCCCCCAATTCAAAGGCCAGATTTTCTTTTTCAGCTGCTTTAAGAGCCACAAAAGTTTTGAAAGCTTTCTTTGGAATTTAATCTGATATGTTTGTTTGTCACACGTACATATAAAAAGATATACTTAATACCTTGAGATTCACTGTCAAACATTTAGCTTAATATTTAATTTACAACAAGATTGATGGCTGGCTCGAAATTGACAGATGTAAGGAAAACAAAGAAGACATTTAATTAGAAAATACTTGGGCTTTGAGTATTATCAAAGAAACTGACATATACTTGCTGACTTTGTTAATTTACCACAATTATAGAACCGATATTGGGTGTTGATCAAAAAAAAGGACTAAGTTTATTCGAACTTGATCATTATTAAATGAACTTCTAACTTTGTTTTTAAACAAGTACCGGGCTCAATTAATTAAAGATGTCAAATATTGCGCACGGTATTAAAAGTAAAAAAAGACCAAAATAATAATGATTGTTGTTCTAATTTCCAAGGGAAATCTGTTTTTTGTTGAAAAAAAATTTCTAAATTGAGTCTGGCGTCTTATCATCACGACCCGAAAAAGGAATTGTGTTTTGGTGTAGGGATTCGACAAGAAAAGCTGCCATCTTCGAACTTTCAAATGAGTTCTGCTTAAAATTTGGAATAGTATAATTCGGGTCGTACAAATCATCCGTATTTGAGATCAATATAATTTGGTTAAAATATACCGCTGAATCTCGATTTTTTCGCCTTTCTTCAAGAAAAAAATACAGTGCTAATAAAATTTAAAAACTATTGAGTTAGAGTGTCAAAAAAGTAGCGCGGTATTTGGATAGAACTATTGAAATAGTTTGAGCAACACAGCTTTAAGATAAAGCACGGATGGCGCGGCAATGCTCAAAAACGTTTTTACCGGAGCCTTTTGCAGGATCAAATGGTTTTGATGGTTATTTTACACATTTTGAGTTCTTGTCAAAACTTCAAATGTGCAAAGAAAAGAAACAGTAAACGGCGCCGACTCCGAAATTGAAGAACAACTGCATTGTTTTGTCTTAAGGCTACAAATGTTGGCTGTTGATATCTACCGTACGCTTCCGGAGGACAATAAGAAGAGCTATGATGAGACCGTAAACGCTTTCAGACATCATAATAATGAGAAAACTGTTTTAGGGGAGGCTAGCTAGGACAATCCAGCAGCCGGGTGGAAAATTAACAGTCTTTTCTGGTGATTTGCAAACTTTGGCCTTTAAAGAGTATCCCCGAGAGGCTAATTAGATAAGAGAGCATCTCATTTTTAGGAGATTCCTATAAAACATGGTAAAAAGTCAGGTGAGATTCGACCTGAGATAGAACTTGGCTCACATATGACTTTAGACAAAGTTTCAGAACAAACACTACATATTGGAGCAGTCACGAGAATTGAGTAGGAGGAAAATGACCCGCGGATTTCTGCCATCCAATCGAACGAAAATTTGAATGTTCAATTCGATTAATTATTTAGTGCGAACATTGCAGTTTAATTAATATAACGGGCAGGATACTAACAAATTGTCATTGCAAAGAAGGAGGCCAATTAGTTTCTAAGCGGAAGTCAACGAAGTTCAAGAAAAACCGGAGATTGAAATAAAAATTATAATAGATATACAAGAACTAATTAAGTAGAACGCGATCACCAAAAACAGGAGGCGAGAACGGAAGCCGAGATCGGTCGCATGAGAGTTGTTCAGAGCAGTCAAAAACAGCGGTTAGATTTGAGAAAGAAAATGGTCGCTGTTGCGGTTAGCGAAATCATGCATCCCAGGAAAGCAAGAGTTGTTTTTGAATGTGGGAGTGCAAATCACTTCAAACGAAATTGTCCGTTTTTAAACTAGTTGAACTGTTACTACCTAATGAAAAAAGGAGCATCAAAGGAGTTATGGAAATACTGGGTTCAGTATACAAATCTTTGTCTCATAGGAGGGATTTTGTATCAGAAAAAAACAGACAGTACTTAACATTGAAGCTGTTTACCGAATGCAGGCACCGTGGGGGAGATTTTCTAACGTAGTTGAGCTGTTTCAAGACTGTTTTAGATTGATAAAACGTACCAAAGAGCTTGTGAAAAGTTTTATTGGCCGTTCATGAGAACGGAGGAGATGAATTGGATAAAAACCTGTGACGTGTGCATAAAAAGAAAAGACGCTAAGCAGAAACATCGACTTTCACTGACAAAATGGAAACCATGTCATCCACTTTGGTAGGAATTTCTTGATCTCATTGGTTCATTTCCCGCGTATCAGGGAAACAAGCACGTTTTGTTTATCGGTGATCAATTCAGTAATTGGTGCGAAGCTGTAGCTTCACCCAATCAACAGGGAAAAACACTGGAAAGAGCGTTTTTCGAACACTGAATAGTGAGACTCGGCATTCCAGCTAACCTACACAGTGACCAAGGGTCGAACTTTATGTCAAAAAAATTTCGTAGTCTTTGCAGTGAGCTAGGAATTCAGAGGAGTTCAACAACATCCTAACACCCCCAAGGGACGGCGATGATTGAAAGAACAAATCAAACAAAAGAAGATTTACCCTCCAAATATATAGACCAACATCAACATGGGTGGACCATATTTGTACCCCTAGCGGTGATGGCCTATCGATCATCAATCCGTAGTCTAACAAAATGCAGCCCAGCAATTGTAGTACTGGGTTATCCACTGTCACTACCTATAGACAGCATCAATGGCGCACTACGGACCGCAATATATGCAACAACAAGAGACTATGTTTTCACAATAATACAAAAACTTTAGGCAACGCATCAGTTGATATCGAACAAGAACGCCTGAAATTTTTTTATGATCGCAGTATGTATGGACCGAGCTATAAAGTAAAAGAAGTGTTAGTTGTCAACAACACAATTTAAAAGGAGAAACACGAAAATTTACTTTTTGCTGTAGAGGACCATACACAATAGTTGAAATTATATACAATTTGAATTTCACGGTAAAACATATAAAGACGAAAAAGGCTATTTAAGTCCAATGTGACCGACTAAAAAATGTAAAACACGAGAAAAATAATAGTTAAGGAGAGAAAAATGTCGTTTTGGACAACTCAGACAATGATGATTGAAATAGAATCATCCACAGACAGTGAAAGTAATATAAATTGAGAAAATGCGTCTGGAACTGAGAATTCTAACAATTCACTAAATGCTAAAAATGACAAGTCTGAGAGTGAAACTAAAGAATTGGAGCAAAAAAACTTTTAAAGGGCAAAAGATTGATAGATTTTCAAACAAAGTTGCCGAGGGAGAATGTGAAATCTCTAGCAAACCAAATAGTATACTGGAAGGAAAACAACAGGAACAAAAACTCCAAAACCTGAAAAGAACCACAGGAGGTTTGCAGTAAAACAAAAAGTACTGAAGTAATAAAAAATAGTTACTTCAAGGCACTAAAATTAGCTAAATGTTCTAGCACCCGATTAAAATCGGTACCTGCGAAATTAAAGAATTACTTTACTGAGCAAGATGAAAAGTTCTGTAGCGGTCGGCAAACTGATGATGTTCTTGCTTCAAGAAAAAACAGAAAGAAATAAAGGAATCAAAGGAAATGACAGTTCATCTGGAAGGTCGTGCGATGGACTATCACTATGTTTGTATCTGGCATTTTTAGTCATTTTTGCTTCTCCATCACATTGTATCAAACTATATTGTTATGATTTTGACAATATCTTATCAACAAAAACTCAACTATCATCTATTATCTGGATCACAGTGATAACAGAAATCGAGTATCCAGAAGAATAGGAAAAAGTAGTTCAATAAATTCTGGGATTCAGTCAATAATAAAATTAAGTTTCTGAATGCCTTAAGCGGTATATACAGTGTCTGCGCTTAAAAAAAGCAACATACATAACGATATCGCTTTTGTTACAGAAAAATCAAGACAACAAAATTCAATATGCTTTTTAAACCAGAAACTTGTAGGAAGTTTTGGCAGAAAAAATTTTTGCCATAATAGGTTATGGAGATAGGAGCTTTAAAGTCAACAGGAAAGTCGGCAAGGGAAAAATTTTACGACAGGCCAGCAAAACTACTTATGTCGCGGAGCATAGTCAAAGCTTCACGAAAAAATGGGCGCGAAGGCGCTATGTATTCTGAGCCTGTAGAGTGGCTTTCACGTACAGAAGAAAAACTCATTGGAAATGTGGTAATTAATGCAAAAACATACATCGCAACAATTTGGGGAAAACTGCAACAAAGAATCCTTTTTAAATTTAAGGATTCCCTAGGTTTCTCAAAAAATGTTTGCATTAGAACTGAATATTTTGAAAGGGACTTGGTAAACTATTTTTTTGAAAATCGATAACAACTGAAATGTCAAACGATCAAACACCTTAATAAGGTGGACCACGCAAAAAAATTTCAAGAAAAAATACAGTGTTAATAAGATTTAAAAACTATTGAGTTAGAGTGTCAAAAAAGTAGCTCGGTTTTTGGATAGAACTATTGAAATAGTTTGAACAACAGCAGCTTTAAGATAAAGCACGGATGGCGCGGCAATGCTCAAAAACGTTGTTACCGGAGCCTTTTGCAGGATCAAATGGTTTTGATGGTTATTTTACACATTTTGAGTTCTTGTCAAAACTTCAAATGTGCAAAGAAAAGAAACAGTAAACGGCGCCGACTCCGAAATTGAAGAACAACCGCATTGTTTTGTCTTAAGGCTACAAATGTTGGCTGTTGATTTCTACCGTACGCTTCCGGAGGACAATGAGAAGAGCTATGATGAGACCGTAAACTCTTTCAGACATCATTATAATGACAAAACTGTAGTTTTACGGGGAGGCTAGCTAGGACAATCCAGCAGCCGGGTGGAAAATTAACAGTCTTTTCTGGTGATTTGCAAACTTTGGCCTTTAAAGAGTATCTCCGAGAGGCTAATTAGATAAGAGATCATCTCATTTTTAGGAGATTCCTATAAAACATGGTAAAAAGTCAGGTGAGTTTCGACCTGAGATAGAACTTGGCTCACATATGACTTTAGACAAAGTTTCAGAAAAAACACTACATATTGGAGCAGTCACGAGAATTGAGGAGGAGGAAAATGAGCCGCGGATTTCTGCCATCCAATCGAACGAAAATTTGAATGTTCAATTCGATTAATTATTTAGTGCGAACATTGCAGTTTGATTAATATAACGGGCCGGATACTAACAAATTGTCATTGCAAAGAAGGAGGCCAATTAGTTTCTAAGCGGAAGTCAACGCAGTTCAAGAAAAACCGGAGATGGAAATAAAAATTACAATAGATATACAAGAACTAATTAAGTAAAACGCGATCACCAAAAACAGGAGGCGAGAACAGAAGCCGAGATCGGTCGCATGAGAGTTGTTCAGAGCAGTCAAAAACAGCGGTTAGAACTGAGAAAGAAAATGGTCGCTGTTGCGGTTAGCGAAATCATGCATCCCAGGAAAGCAAGCGTTGTTTTTGAATGTGGGAGTGCAAATAACTTCAAACGAAATTGTCGGGTATTTAAACGAGAACTAGTTGAACTGTTACTACCTAATGAAAAAAGGAGCATCAAAGGAGTTATGGAAATACTGGGTTCAGTATACAAATCTTTGTCTCATAGGAGAGCTTTTGTATCAAAAAAAACAGACAGTCCTTAACATTGAAGCTGTTTACCAAATGCTGGCAACGTTGGGGAGATTGTCCAACGTAGTTGAGCTGTTTCAAGACTGTTTTAGATTGAAAAAACGTACCAAAGAGCTTGTGAAAGGTTTTATTGGCCGTTCATGAGAACGGAGGTAATGAATTGGATAAAAACCTGTGGCGTGTGCATAAAAAGAAAAGACGCTAAGCAGAAGCATCGACTTTCACTGACAAAATGGAAACCATGTCATCCACTTTGGTAGGAATTTCTTGATCTGATTGGTTCATTTCCCGCGTATCAGGGAAACAAGCACGTTTTGCTGATCGGTGATCAATTCAGTAATTGGTGCGAAGCTGTAGCTTCACCCAATCAACAGGGAAAAGCCCTGGCAAGAGCGTTTTTTGAACACTGAATAGTGAGACTCGGCATTCCAGCTAACCTACACAGCGACCAAGGGTCGAGCTTTATGTCAAAAAAATTTCGTAGTCTTTGCAGTGAGCTAGGAATTCAGAGGAGTTCAACAACATCCTAACACCCCCAAGGGACGGCGATGATTGAAAGAACAAATCAAACAAAAGAAGATCGACCCTCCAAATATATAGACCAACATCAACATGGGTGGACCAAATTTGTACCCCTAGCGGTGATGGCCTATCGATCATCAATCCGTAGTCTAACAAAATACAGCCCAGCGATTGTAGTACTGGGTTATCCACTGTCACTACCTATAGACAGCATCAATCGCGCACTACAGACCGCAATACATGTAACAACAAGAGACTATGTTTTCACAATAATACAAAAACTACAGGCAACGCATCAGTTGATATCGAACAAGAACGCCTGAAGTTTTTTTATGATCGCAGTAAGTATGGACCGAGCTATAAAGTAGAAGAAGTGTTAGTTGTCAACAACACAATTTAAAAGGAGAAACACGAAAACTTACTTTTTGCTGTAGAGGACCATACACAATAGTTGAAATTATATACAATTTGAATTTCACGGTAAAAGATATAAAGACGAAAAAGGCTATTTAAGTCCAATGTGACCGACTAAAAAAATGTAAAACACGAGAAAAACAATAGCCAAGGAGAAAAAAATGTCATTTTGGACAACTCAGACAATGATGATTGAAATAGAATCATCCACAGACAGAGAAAGTAATATAAATTGAGAAAATGCATCTGGAACTGAGAATTCTAACAATTCACTAAATGCTACAAATGACAAGTCTGAGAGTGAAACTACAGAATTGGAGCAAAAAACTCTTAAAGGGCAATACATTGATAGATTTTCAAACAAAGTTGCCGAGGCAGAATGTGAAATCTCTAGCAAACCAAATAGTATACTGGAAGGGAAACAGCAGGAACAAAAACTCCAAAACCTGAAAAAAAACCACAGGAGGTTTGCAGTAAAACAAAAAGTACCGAAGAAAAAAAATAGTTACTTCAAGGCACTAAAATTAGCTAAATGTTCTAGCATCCGATTAAAATTGGTACCTGCAAAATCAAAGAATTTCTTTACTGAGCAAAATGAAAATTTCTGTAGCAGTCAGCAAACTGATGATGTTCTTGTTTCAGGAAAAAAACAGAAAGAAATAAAGGAATCAAAAAGAAATGACAGTTCATCTGGAAGGTCGTTCGATGGACTATCACTATGTTTGTATCTGGCATTTCTAGTCATTTTTGCTTCTCAATCACATTGTATCAAACTATACGGTTATGATTTTGACAATATCTTATCAACAAAAACTCAACTATCATCTATTATCTGGATCACAATGATAACATAATTCGAGTATCCAGAAGAATAGGAAAAAGTAGTTCAATAAATGCTGAGATTCAGTCAATAATAAAATTAAATTTCTGAATGCCTTAAGCGGTATATACAGTGTCTGCGCTTAAAAAAAGTAACACATATAACGATATAGATTTTGTTACAGAAAAATCAAGACAACAAAATTCAATATGTTTTTTAAACCAGAAACTTGTAGGAAGTTTTGGCAGAAAAAAATTTTGCCATAACAGGTTAAGGAGATAGGAGCCTTAAAGTCAACAAGTCGGCAAGGGTAAAAAATTTTACGACAGGCCAGCAAAACTATTTATGTCGCGGAGCATAGTCAAAGCTTCACAAGAAACTGGACGCGAAGGCGCTATGTATGCTGAGCCTGTAGAGTGGCTTTCACGTACAGAAGAAGAACTCATTGAAAATGTGGTAATTAATGCAAAAACATACATCAGAACAATTTGGGGAAAACTGCAACAAAGAATCCTATTTATATTTAAGGATGCCCTAGGTTTCTTAAAAAAATGTTTGCATCAGATCTGCATATTTGAAGGGGACTTAATAAACTACTTTTTTGAAAATCGATAACAACTGAAATGTCAAACGATCAAACACCTTAATAAGAAGGACCACGCAAAAAAATTTTGTTAACAACAAGACCAATTTATCAGCGGAAAAATTTCACACAAAAATAAATTTGAAGACTTGGCAATAAATTTTTTAGAGGAAAAATCAGTTGGTTTGTGTGGACAAATTGGAAATGTCGCGATTTCGAGAACAAAAAAAAGAAAAAAGTTGTGTTGTGTTCGAGACCAAAGCAAATGTTTTCTTGAGATCAAGACCGAAAAAAAGGAAATGTCTCGAGATCGGGATCAAGAAAAGAAAGAGAGAAGTTGTCTTGAGTTCAAGAAGAGAAAAAGGAAAATTATTGAATTCAAGACTGAAACTATCGGAGAACATTAGAAGCCAAAAATGATATTTACTAAAATCAAAGGCAACGGGATCCCACAAATTGGTGAATATTCTTTCCAAGGTTTTACCGGGATTGTACCGAGTCGAATATTTATATTGACACCTTAGTAAAGTAATTTTCAGTAAATTAGTTTTTGAAAATTGATGCCAGCTGAAATGTCAAACGATCAAACACTTTCAAAAGAAGGACCCTGCAAAAATGTTTGTTAACAAGAAAACCACTTTGTAAACTGAAAAATGTTGCACAAAAACAAATTCGAAGATTTTGTATTACAATTGTTAAAGGAAAAATTGATTAGTTTGTGTGGACTGCATCCGGTAAAAATAACAGGAACCCAGGTGTTTTTTATTCCGAGAAAAGATCAGAACTAACAACTGGTAATCTTAAAATAATCATGAAATGCAGCTTTCAAGGGTTATTGACTCCTTGAACTTCAAAGTACTCGAAGAGAGAACAATGTTTTAATGACAATTAGAAAGCTCCAATGTGAAATCCAGCGATTGAAATTTCAAACAATGGTTCTAATATTTAAAAAAACGTTAAGAGGCCTTCAATAACGCTCTTCGAAAACTCACGTTGAAAGATCAGGATCCGTTTTATATGTTCTTAAATGTGCCAAGATGGTTGCAAAAATGACTAAGCTTCTTTTTGCTCAGGAGACGTTGCTGTATTAATAGAGGTTCAGCACTTTTCTTCTATTGGATATATGGAGCCTCTTACGAACCTTTTTTTCATAATTATACAATCGTTGCATCTAACCCGCTGTACCTAAATATCGTTATATTTTGAGACGGCAGTTTTCAATAACATGGAGAAACGCTAAAGAAAAACAATTGTGAAATATATCAACGGCCGATAAAAAGTAGCTTAAATGTAACTGTTCAAAATCTACATCGTAGTCTGTTTTCCACATTAGACATAAAACAGAATCAAATTGCTCAAACAATTTGCCATAATAGTGAAAAAACAATATCAGTCGAGATGCATTCAAAGATTCGGATGAAATATATAGTCAGGACGATTTTATTCACTGGAACTAGCAGGTTTAGCATGAAATTTTTATAGCAAATGGAATAACATTTTTTTGGCAATTTAAAAACCGAAGGTTTATACATTTGTTTATAAGCAAAATATTGCTCTGTCAATCTTTTCAGTCAACTTCTTTTTCAAACTGTGAAAAACTTTCCTAAATTGTTATTTATATAGGATTAGTTTTCAATGGAGCATCTTGGCAACAAATATTGCAGATTTTTGACCCCGTATAGGGAACACAAATGTATAAACAATTACTAAAATTAATATATGAACGCCGGGAACAAAAGAAAAAGATTAAAGAAAAGGAGTAATTAAAAGAGTCGGTTGTCTCAAACAAATGGAAACGTCTCGAGTTCAAGGCCGTCATGAGATCAAAACCAAAAAAAATAATTGTCTTAATTACTGAGGAAAAGATTAATAGTGAGCCCAAGGCACCAAAAAATACTACAACTCCTAGCAGCCGATTAAAATTGGTACCTGGAAATTAAAAAATTACTGAGCAAGAGGAAAACAAGATGAAAAGTTCTTTAGCAGTCAGGAAACTGATGATGTTCAGTAAACGTTTCAGTAAAGTCAGAAAAAATAAAGGAATGAAAAAGAAATGAGAGTTTGTCCGGAGCATCGTGTGATGGAGTATCACTATTTTTGCATCTGGCATTGCTAGCCATGTTTGCTTCCCCTTCACCTTGTATCAAATTATACGCTTCTGTTTTGGGCAATATCGTTTCAACAAAAATTTTTTGCCTGGTTCACAGTGGAAATTGTGATAACAAAATTCGAGTATAAAAAACAGAAGAAAAACGTAGTCTGATACATGACTTAAGAGGTTTTAGAGATAAGAGCTTTAGAGTCAACAAGTCGGTAACTGAAAAAATTTAAGACAAACCAGCGAAAAAACTTATGTCTCGCGGAGCATAGTCAAAGTTTTACGACCAAAAAGATTGGGCGCAAAGGCTCTCTATGTATTCTGAGCCTATAGAGTGGTTTTCACATACCATTCTAAACTAAAATTTTATATATATATATATATATATATATATATATATATATATCGGAAAATATTAGAAGCCAAATATGATTTTTACTAAAATCGAAGGCAACGGGATCCCACAAAATGATGAGGCTATGTACAATATGCCAAAATTATTGAAAATTCTTTCCAAGATTTTCCCGGGATTGTAACGAGTCGAATAGTGTCCTTCGCGGACTCGGAAGTTTTATATTGACACTTTAGTAAACTAATTTTTAGTAAATTAATTTTTCGAAAATCGATGCCAGCTAAAATGTCAAACGATCAAACTTTTTCAACAGCAGGACCCTGCAAAAACTTTTGTCAACAACAAGACCACTTTATCAACGGAAAAATGTTAAACAAAAACAAATTCGACGATTTTGTAGTACAATTGTTAAAGGAAACATCGATTAGTTTGTGTAGACAGCAGGTAAAAATAACCGGAGCTCAGATGTTCTTTACTCCGAAAAATGATCAAAAATAACAACTGTTTATCTCAAAATAACCCTGGAAAATCATCTTTCAAGCGTTATTGACACCTTTAAATTCGAACTACTCGAAGATAGGGGAAATTTTTAATGGCGTTCAGAAAGCTCCAAGGTAAAATTAAGCGATTGAAAACTCAAACAATGGTTCAAATAGGAAAAGTGCTTTGATTTTTTCAGTAACGTTTTTCGAGAACTGACGTTGAAATATCAGGATCCGTTTTATATGTTCATAAATGTGGCAAGATGGTAGCAACAATAAATAAGCTTTTTTTTACTCAGAGGAAGCTACTGTGTTAATAGAGGGCCAGCAGTTTTCTTCTTTCTTCTATTGGATATATGGAACCTCATACAAAAGTTTTGTATCACAATTATACAATCGTTGCATGCATCCAGTTGTAGCCGAATGACGTCAATTTTTAAGATGACAATTTTTAACAATATGGTGAACCGCTGAAGTAATTCAATTGTGAACTATATCAGTCGCCGATGAATAATAACTTAAATATAAGCCATCAAAATCTACAGCATAGCAGTTTTGCCACAGCAGATATAAAACAGAGTCAAATTGCTCAAACAGTTCGGCATAATAGTAAAGGAATATCAGTCGAGAATGGAAAAAACAGTCGTGAAAATTTCATCCACTGGAACCAGCTGTTCCATAAGGAAATTTTTCTAGCTAAAAAAATTACAATTTTTTTGGAACTTGAAATCCGCAAGCCTATACGTTTGTTTAAAAGCAAATGTCATTGCTGGGTCAGTCCTAAAAGTCTGACTCATTTTTCGAATGGTGAAATAGTGAATTATTTTCCTAAATTGTTCATTTATTTAGGATTAGTTGTCATTGGAGCGTCTTGGCGACACCTATTGCGGAATCCTGACACCGTTACGGAAACACCTATATATAATCAATTACTCAAAAGCATAAATGAACGCCGACAACAAAAGAAATTGATTGAGGAGAAGGAGTACTTAAAAGTGTTGGTTGCTTAAAAAATTGGAAATGTCGCAATTTCGAGAACAAAAAACGAAAAACGAAAAAAGTGGTGTTGTGTTCGAGACCAAAGAAAATGTTTTTTTGAGATCAAGACCGAAAAAAAGGAACTGTTTCGAGATCGGGATCAAGAAAAGAAAGAGAGAAGTTGTCTTGAGTTCAAGAAGAGAAAAAGGAAAATTATTGAATTCAAGACTGAAACTATCGGAGAACATTAGAAGCCCAAAATGATATTTACTAAAATCAAAGGCAACGGGATCCCACAAATTGGTAAATATTCTTTCCAATGTTTTACCGGGATTGTACCGAGTCGAATATTTATATTGACACCTTAGTAAAGTAATCTTCAGTAAATTAGTTTTTGAAAATTGATGCCAGCTGAAATGTCAAACGATCAAACACTTTCAAAAGAAGGACCCTGCAAAAATGTTTGTTAACAAGAAAACCACTTTATAAACGAAAAAATGTTGCACAAAAACAAATTCGAAGATTTAGTATTACAATTGTTAAAGGAAAAATTGATTAGTTTGTGTGGACAGCAGGTAAAAATAACAGGAGCCCAGATGTTCTCTACTCCGAGAAAGGATCGGGACTAACAACTGTTAATCTTAAAAAAAACCATGAATTTTTTTTCAAGCGTTATTGACACCTTTAAATTCGAACTACTCGAAGATAGGGGAAATTTTTAATGGCGTTTAGAATGCTCCAAGGTAAAATTCAGCGATTGAAAACTCAAACAATGGTTGAAATAGAAAAGTGCTTTGATTTTTTCGGTAACGCTTTTCAAGAACTGACGTTGAAATATCAGGACCCATTTTATATGTTCATAAATGTGGCAAGATGGTAGCAACAATAATTAAGCTTTTTTTCACTCAGAGGAAGCTACTGTGTTAATAGAGGGCCAGCAGTTTACTTTTTTCTTCTATTGGAAATATGGAACCTCTTACAAAAGTTTTGTATCATAATTATACAATCGTTGCATGCAACCAGTTGTAGCCGAATGACGTCAAATTTTAAGATGACAGTTTTTAACAATATGGTGAACCGCTGAAGTAATTCAATTGTGAAATATATCAGTCGCTGATGAATAATAACTTAAATATAAGCCATCAAAATCTACAGCATAGCAGTTTTGCCACAGCAGATATAAAACAGAGTCAAATTGCTCAAACAGTTTGGCATAATAGTAAATGATTATCAGTCGAGAATGGAAATTACAGTCGTGAAAATTTCATTCACTGGATCCAGCTGTTCCATTAGGAAATTTTTCTAGCTAAAAAATTACATTTTTTGGAACTTGAAAACCGCAAGCCTATACGTTTGTTTAAAAGCAAAGGTCATTGCTGGGTCAGTCCTAAAAGTCTGACTCATTTTTCGAATGGTGAAATAGTGAATTATTTTTCTCAAATTGTTCATTTATTTAGGATTAGTTGTCATTGGAGCGTCTTGGCGACACCTATTGCGGAATCCTGACACCGTTACGGAAACACCTATATATAATCAATTACTCAAAAGCATAAATGAACGCCGACAACAATTGAGGAGAAGGAGTACTTAAAAGTGTTGGTTGCTTAAAAATTTGGAAATGTCGCAATTTCGAGAACGAAAAAGAGAATAACGAAAAAAAAGGTGTTGTGTTCGAGACCAAAGAAAATGTTTTCTTGAGATCAAGACCGAAAAAAAGGAAATGTCTCGAGATCGGTATCAAGAAAAGAAAGAGAAAAGTTGTCTTGAGTTCAAAAATAGAAAAAGTAAGATTATTGAAATCAAGACTGAAATTATCGGAGAACGTTAGAAGCCAAAAATGATATTTACTAAAATCAAAGGCAACGGGATCCCACAAATTGGTGAATATTCTTTCCAAGGTTTTACCGGGATTGTACCGAGTCGAATATTTATATTGACACCTTAGTAAAGTAATTTTCAGTAAATTAGTTTTTGAAAATTGATGCCAGCTGAAATGTCAAACGATCAAACACTTTCAAAAGAAGGACCCTGCAAAAATGTTTGTTAACAAGAAAACCACTTTATAAACGGAAAAATGTTGCACAAAAACAAATCCGAAGATTTAGTATTACAATTGTTAAAGGAAAAATTGATTAGTTTGTGTGGACAGCAGGTAAAAATAACAGGAGCCAGATGTTCTCTACTCCGAGAAAGGCTCGGGAGTAACAACTGTTAATCTTAAAAAAACCATGAAAAATTTTTTTTTCAAGCGTTATTAACACCTTTAAATTCGAACTACTCGAAGATAGGGAAAATTTTTTAATGGCCTTTAGAAACCCCCAATGTAAAATTCAGCGATTGAAAATTCAAACAATGGCTGAAATAGGGAAAACGCTGTAATTGTGTCAGTAAGGCTCCTGGAGAACTGACGTAGAAAGATCAGGATCCGCTTTATGTGTTCATAAATGTGGCAAGACGGTAGCAACAATAACTGGCTCCTTTTTCGCTCAGAAGAAGTTCCTGTGTTAAGAGAGGGCCAGAAATTTTCTTCTATCGGATATGTGGACCCTCCTACAGTAATTTGTATCATAACTATACAATCGTTGCATGCAAACAGTTATACCCGAATGTCGTCATATTTTAAGACGGTAGTTTTCAACAATATGGCAAACCGCTGAAAAAATTCAATTGTGAAATATATCAGTGGCCGATGAATAGTAACTTAAATGTAAGCAATCAAAATCTACAGCGTAGTTTTTTCTCCACATCAGACAGAAAACAGAGTCAATTTGCTCAAACAATTCGCCATAAAACTAAACAGAATTATCAGCCGGGAAGCATTCTGAGATGGAAAATACCGTCATGAAAATTTCATTCACTGGAACTGCCTGTTCCAGCAGCAAATTTTTCTAACAAATGAAATTAAAATTACATTCATTTATTTAGGATTAGTTGTTATAGGAGCGTCTTGTCGACAACTATTACGGACTCCTGACCCCGTTACGTTAACACGTATGTATAATCAATTACTCAAAATAAAAAATGAACGCGGACAACAAAATAAAATGATTGAAGAAAAATGGTACTTAAAAGAGTCGGTTGTTTAAAAAATTGAAATATCGTGATTTCGAGACCAAAAAATAAATAAAGAGAAAAAAGTTGTCGTAAGTTCGGGGCCCAAGAAATTGTATTCTTGAGATCAAGACAGAAAAAAAAGAAACGTCTCAAGATTGGGACCAAAAAAGAAAGAGATAAAGTTGTCTTGAGTTTAAGACGAAAAAAAGAAAAAATTTGAGTTCAACTCTGAAAATGGTTTTTTCTAAAATAGCAGACAACGGGATCCCAAAAAAAAGTGAATATATGTACAAAATGCCAAAATCGTTGAAAATTATTTCCGTGATTTTCCCGTGAGTGTAACGAGTGGAACATTTTCTTTCGCGGAATCGGAAGGTGTCTACAATAGAACTTCTAGCACCAGCAATATTCGGTCCAGAGCAAAGCAGACTGAAGTGGAACTGCAAAGTCCTCGTTGGATTTCGACGAAAACTGGTTAACAATTGTCACAAGGCCAAAGAGACAACAAATGACGCATTGGACAAAAGAAGCGTCAATTGTGAGGCGCTACGGGATAATTTAAAGGCAGCAGCAGCAAAAAATGCTGAAGCAGCGATTTATTGAAACAAGTTTTAGCCGATTTAAAAGTCAATGCTGCTAAAAGGGTCAAAGCCATCGAGAAAAATGGAGATGGTGAATGACCAATTGCGGTCAAAGCTTCAGCAGCTGGAAAACTACAACCAATACCTGGCCAGCGATTGTCAAAAAAAGATACTGTCATTGATCGACAGAGAAAAATGACTCTAATATCGAGAAGGTTTTGGCCTTCTCGTCTTAGATGTTTGAGTGAACGGTACACTCTATGCTTATTAAGAGGCGCGGCAGTGTGAGTTTCAACGTTTATAAAAAAAGTACTAAAAACCTAGGCTTTCACTATCAAAGATTTGGTTTAAAATTCAATTTTGTACCTGATTTATCGTTTACACAGTTTGGGTAGGTGTAAAGAAAACAAAATAGACATTTGATTAGACAAAGCTCGGGCTTCACGCAATATCATCGAAACTGACATATAATTGTTGAATCGGTTTAATTACCAAGATGACATAACCGGTATTGGTACTGATCAAACGGTGGATTGATTTCATTCATTGAACACCAAACCTACACTCGGAGCTAACCAATCTTTTGAACCTTCATTTGATTAAACCAATTTCCCTCGCAATTTAATTATCTTTATAATTTAACTTCTAACTTTGTATTTCAAACAAGAACCACGCTCAATTACATAAAGAAAAAAGTATTGTGCACGGGCGGCTGCCATAACTTCAAGTCAATGGTCAGCTTTGCTTTTGCAGCTGCAGAATGAGCCGAAAAATTTATGGAAAGCTTACGTCGGAATTTAATCCATATGCTTCATAATCTGATCAATTGTCTTTTTTGTCATTAGCTGAATCACATTTAGTAGTAGTAGTAGTAGTAGTAGTAGTAGTAGTAGTAGTAGTAGTAGTAGTAGTAGTAGTAGTAGTAGTAGTAGTAGTAGTAGTAGTAGTAGTAGTAGTAGTAGTAGTAGTAGTAGTAGTAGTAGTAGTAGTAGTAGTAGTAGTAGTAGTAGTAGTAGTAGTAGTAGTAGAGGCTTCTGGAGTATGCACAAGTAAAGTCGAGACTTTAGGGCACAGCCAAGGGTTTAGAGTGAGGATTTAGAGAAGTAATTGTCAATTAAAACTTAAATTGATTAACTAAAACGAACGTTTTCGAACATTCGTTCATCGTTGGGTTTAAAAATTAAATGATATCATTTACAAAGTATATAAACTTGGCTTTGACTTTAATTCTAAGAAATGAGATAAAGTAACATTGAATTTTTGAAACTATTTACAATTAAAATCACATTTACAACATTTTTTTTAACACTTATTACACTAAAATCAATTCATTTTTTTCCGAATTTTATGAAAATCCCGGGTAAAATGCTTTCTATTTCTGAAAAAAGATTTTTTCCTTCCGTTCCTATCTGTTTTTTTTTACTTTTTGGGGTTGACAAAATTTCGAATTAAAATGTACCAGAATATTTTTCGAATTTCAAGAGTCAAATGTTTGTATTTGAACTAATACTTCAATGTCAATTCCCGCCCCGATACTCATCGCGCGTATTTAATTGCGGTTTCAGCTTTTTGATGTAGATCGCTTCTATCGTCATTAGTTTTTCAACCACGCGAAATGCATAAAGATTCTCCCATTTCACGTTATGCGTTGTACCACAACATTCAACAAGATGTTGTCCAACAGGTGAATCCTTCTTTTGATGCTCTGAAATTCTAGTGGTAACATCTCGGCTGGTTTGGCCAACATAGATGGAACTGCATCTATTACATGTAACTTTACATACCACATGGGATTTCAGATTCCTATCAAAAGGTGATTTCAAGGCGGGCAAGCAAGTTCTTAGCTTTCTTGTTGTGAAAATGATTTGAATATCACACAATTTTTTAAGTCTACTTGCAAAATTTTGCGTGATATTTCCTCTCTATTGAACAAGACCTTTTCTTTCGCGACTATTTTATCCAACGTCTCATTAACAATACTGGAGGACCACTCCGTTGGGTATTGATTTTCAGTCCAGATCTCTTGATTTTCCTTAAGAGCTACATCAAAGTATTGCCAGTGAGGGTTGCAGCTACAACAGCTGCACAGAATCCTCCAGCTGCATGTACTCGACTGGTTGTACTGTTCTAGGAAGAAGTTTCGGTACAAATAACTCAATTTTGGCTTGTTTAAGTCCTCCAAAGATCCCAATTTTCTCGAGAAGATGTTGACTAACTTGGCAGTTCGATGGAAGAAATTTTCACTACACTTGTTTCTGTTCACTTTAGGGATTTCGAGTTCATTTCGTACACCTGTTATTATAAACTTTAATCTGTCATCAATGTTTTTTCTTAGAGCTGGACTAGTGCTTTGTACCTCCTAAGAAGTCAGCGTGGGTTCGATTATTTCTTCCGCTGCGTTCTCCAAAACTTTCGGCAGTGTTTTTTTTTCAGAAACAGAGGACATTTTATTTTCCATTGTATCAAGAGTCGAATTCAACTTAGCTTCCGAAGAAAAGACCTCAGTGCCGAGACATTGATCACACAGCCAGACACAGTTCTTTGACGCTCCCAGCCATTGACGTCTTCAGGCGATGAACAACTGTTAATCTTAAAAAAACCATGAAAATTTTTTTCAAGCGTTATTGACACCTTTAAATTCGAACTACTCGAAGATAGGGAAAATTTTTTAATGGCATTTAGAAAGCCCCAATATAAAATTCAGCGATTGAAAATTCAAACAATGGCTGAAATAGGGAAAACGCTGTAATTGTGTCAGTAGCGCTCTTGGAGAACTGACGTGGAAAGATCAGGATCCGCTTTATGTGTTCATAAATGTGGCAAGACGGTAGCAACAATAACTGGCTCCTTTTTCGCTCAGAAGAAGTTCCTGTGTTAATAGAGGGCCAGAAATTTTCTTCATCGGATATGTGGACCCTCTTACAGTAAATTTGTATCATAACTATACAATCGTTGCATGCAACCAGTTATACCCGAATGTCGTCATATTTTAAGACGTTAGTTTTCAACAATATGGCAAACCGCTGAAAAAATTCAATTGTGAAATATATCAGTGGCCGATGAATAGTAACTTAAATGTAAGCAATCAAAATCTACAGCGTAGTTTTTTCTCCACATCAGACAGAAAACAGAGTCACTTTGCTCAAACAATTCGCCATAAAACTAAACAGAATTATCAGCCGAGAAACATTCTGAGATGGAAAATACCGTCATGAAAATTTCATTCACTGGAACTGCCTGTTCCAGCAGGAAATTTTTCTAACAAATGAAATTAAAATTACATTCATTTATTTAGGATTAGTTGTTATAGGAGCGTCTTGTCGACAACTATTGCGGACTCCTGACACCGTTACGTTAACACGTATGTATAAACAATTACTCAAAATAAAAAACGAACGCGGAAAACAAAATAAAAGGATTGAAGAAAAATGGTACTTAAAAGAGTCGGTTGTTTGAAAAATTGGAAATATCGTGATCTCGAGACCAAAAAGTAAATAAAGAGAAAAAAGTTGTCGTAAGTTCGGGGCCCAAGAAATTGTATTCTTGAGATCAAGACAGACAAAATAGAAACGTCTCGAGATTGGGACCAAAAAAGAAAGAGATAAAGTTGTCTTGAGTTCAAGACGAAAATGGAAAAATTTGAGTTCAACTCTGAAAATATCGGAAAACATTGGAAGTCAAAAATGGTTTTTTGTAAAATAGCAGACAACGGGATCCCAAAAACAGTGATTATATGTACAAAAAGCCAAAATCGTTGACATTTATTTCCGTGATTTTCCCGTGAGTGTAACGAGTGGAATATTTTCTTTCGCGGAATCGGAAGGTGTCTATAATAGAACTTCTAGCACCAGCAATATTCGGTCCAGAGCAAAGCACACTGAAGTGGAACTGCAAAGTCCTCGTTGGATTTCGACGAAAACTGGTTAACAATTGTCACAAGGCCAAAGAGACAACAAATGACGCATTGGACAAAAGAATTGTCAAGTGTGAGGCGCTACGGGATAATTTAAAGGCAGCAGCAGCAAAAAATGCTGAAGCATCGATTTATTGAAACAAGTTTTAGCCGATTTAAAAGTCAATGCTGCTAAAAAGGGCAAAGCCATCTAGAAAAATGGAGATAGTGAATGACCAATTGCGGTCAAAGCTTCAGCAGCTGAAAACTACAACCAATACTTGGCCAGCGATTGTCAAAAAGAGATACTGTCATTCATCGACAGAAAAATGACTGTAATATCGAGAAGGTTTTGGCCTTCTCGTCATAAATTTTTGAGTGAGCGGTACACTCTATGCTTATTAGGAGGCGCGGCAGTGTGAATTTCAACGTTTATAAAAAATGTACTAAAAACCTAGGCTTTCACTATCAAAGATTTGGTTTAAAATTCAATTTTTTACCTGATTTATCGTTGACACAGTTTTGGTAGGTTTAAAAAAAATAGACATTTGATTAGACAAAGCTCGGGCTTCACGCAATATCAACGAAACTGACATATAATTGTTGACTCGGTTTAATTACCAAGATGATATAACCGGTATTGGTACTGATCAAACGGAGGATTGATTTCATTCATTGAACACCAAACCTACCATCGGAGCTAACCAATCTTTTGAACCTTCATTTGATTAAACTAATTTTCCTCGCAATTTAATTATCTTTATAATTTAACTTCTAACTTTGTATTTCAAACAAGAACCACGCTCAATTACATAAAGAAATAAAATATTGTGCACGGGCGGCCGCTATAACTTCAAGTCAATGGTCAGCTTTGCTTTTGCAGCTGCAGAATTAGCCGAAAAATTTATGGAAAGCTTACGTCGGAATTTAATCCATATGCTTCATAATCTGATCAAATGTCTTTTTTGTCATTAACTGAATCACATTTAGTAGTAGTAGTAGTAGTAGTAGTAGTAGAAGCCTCTGGAGTATGCCCAAGTAAAGTCGAGACTTTAGGGCACAGCCAAGGGTTTTGAGTGAGGATTTAGAGAAGTAATTGTCAATTAAACTTAAATTGATTAACTAAAACGAACGTTTTCGAACATTGCGCTCATCGTTAGGTTTAAAAATTAAATGATATCATTTACAAAGTATATAAACTTGGCCTTGACTTTAATTCTAAGAAATGAGTTAAAGTAACATTGAACTTTTGAAAATATTTACAATTAAAATCACATTTACAACATTTTTTTTAACACTTATTACACTAAAATCAATTCATTTTTTTCCGAATTTTATGAAAATCCCGGGTAAAATGCTCTCTATTTCTGAAAAAAGATTTTTTCCTTCCGTTCCTATCTGTTTTTTTTTACTTTTTGGGGTTGACAAAATTTCGAATTAAAATGTACCAGAATATTTTTCGAATTTCAAGAGTCAAATGTTTGTATTTGAACTAATACTTCAATGTCAATTCCCGCCCCGATACTCATCGCGCGTATTTAATTGCGATTTCAGCTTTTTGATGTAGATCGCTTCTATCGTCATTAGTTTTTCAACCAAGCGAAATGCATAAAGATTCTCCCATTTCACGTTATGCGTTGTACCACAACATTCAACAAGATGTTGTCCAACAGGTGAATCCTTCTTTTGATGCTCTGAAATTCTAGTGGTAACATCTCGGCTGGTTTGGCCAACATAGATGGAACTGCATCCATTACTTGTAACTTTACATACCACATGGGATTTCAGATTCCTATCAAAAGGTGATTTCAAGGCGGGCAAGCAAGTTCTTAGCTTTCTTGTTGCGAAAATGATTTGAATATCACACAACTTTTTCAGTCTACTTGCAAAATTTTGCGTGATATTTCCTCTCTATTGAACAAAAAACCTAGGTTTAGGCTCACTATTGTTAAGACTTTACTTTTTTAAGATGTTGATCATTCTGGGGTGGTTTTGCTGTGACCTTTTCTTTCGCGACTATTTTATCCAACGTCTCATTAACAATACTGGAGGACCACTCTGTTGGGTATTGATTTTCAGTCCAGATCTCTTGATTTTCCTTAAGAGCTACATCAAAGGATTGCCAGTGAGGGTTGCAGCTACAACAGCTGCACAGAATCCTCCAACTGCATGTACTCGACTGGTTGTACTGTTCTAGGAAGAAGTGTCGGTACAAATAACTCAATTTTGGCTTGTTTAAGTCCTCCAAAGATCCCAATTTTCTCGAGAAGATGTTGACTAACTTGGCATTTTGATGGAAGAAATTTTCATTACACTTGTTTCTGTTCACTTTAGGGATTTCGAGTTCATTTCGTACACCTGTTATTATAAACTTTAATCTGTCATCAATGTTTTTTCTTAGAGCTGGACTAGTGCTTTGTATCTCCTAAGAAGTCAGCGTGGGTTCAATTATTTCTTCCACTGCGTTCTCCAGAGCTTTCGGCAGTGTTTTTTTTCAGAAACAGAGGACATTTTATTCTCCATTGTATCAAGAGTCGAATTCAACTTAGCTTCCGAGGAAAAGACCTCAGTGCCGAGACATTGATCACACAGCCAGACACAGTTCTTTGACGCTCCCAGGCATTGACGTCTTCAGGCGACACAGGAGCCATGAAACCAAGCATCACACTTCTCGCACCCAATTGCAGTTTGGTCGTCGTTCTTAACTGGTTTTTTTACATGAAAGACTTTTTGGTTGTCCGGTTCTCGTCCTTGCATTGAGTATATGAAACTTTTTAATAAATTTATCAATGCAATTATCAAAACAAATGGGTGACAAAATTCTGATATTAATCAGCATTAAAAGTGTAACAAACCACCATGAGATCTCAGGAGCCTTTATGTCCCGTTTTTAACTGTAATGCTATCAAGTAGCAGTGATGAATTCAATTTTAAACTTTTGGAATGTGAATTGTTAAGTATATGGTTATGTTCCATTTGTAATATTGGTGCACTGTCTACGATTACGGTTTGGGTTGGGTGTTATTATTAAGCACTTTAAACCTCGGATTTACTGAGGAAAATTTTCTAAGTTTCAGAGTTGAATTTAATTGAGCAGATGTAAATGTACAATCAACTTAATACGAAGTTTGATCTTTTGCTTGTAAATATTAGTTTTGTGAAGATGAGAGGTGTAAAGCAATTAAAGAGAGGCAGCTGGATTGTGTAAGGTTTAGTTTTGAATACGTTCTTTGGTTTCAGTTCTATCAATGGTTAATGAATCTTAGTTTATTTTTACCCATTTTTGTTAACCTCCCTGGGATATTCTCATAGTTATTTTCTACCGCACGGGTTTCTGTGAGTTAAGCTAACAGATAACAAGTTTACCTGCTTGACGAATCCCGTCATGAACAAAAATTCATTGACGTGTCCCGTCAGGATGAAATTCCATGATTATTCCCATCATTATTTATGATGCTTTCTCTATATTGTTAAAATCCGGTTTACTATTAGTAACCATCTCTTTTTTTCTCCTATTTGTTTGTGAAAATTTCGGATTATGCGTTTAATATGTAATTTATGAGCATGTCATACATTATGGTTCACTATAATGCATCCCTCTTAGAAAATGTGAGTGTTCCACTCACTCACACAGCAAGAGTTTCAAATGTCCATTTTCGAGTTCATATGTTCTTGTGCTTTTTCAATCCCGTATTTGACATAAATATTACTGGCCTCCTCGTCTTCCAGAATTTTCTTTGCTTGAAGAATAATTTTGTGGACCACCCTTGTCCGGATGACAGAGAATTGCCAACGCTTTGAAATGTTTCTGGATAGTACTGGTTGTTTCCCCCTGTGGCAGGAATAGAAGTTCATAAAAGTTTGGAGATCGACTGAACGGGCTCAGCGCGTTGATCGCCTCCAGCCTCCTCTGTATGACCTTCTTTGAGGTTTGCTCTGTGTTTACTTTACTCCTTAGCTTACTATTGTCTATCTCGGCGTTCTCCAACTCCCGAGCTGAGCACTCCCGCTCGTCCACCAGAGCGATACATTCCCTTGTTTTTGTTTCGGCTACATTTGAAACCTCCTCCAATTCTTTCTTCAATGTTTCCACCTGCCTCCTGCAGGACTCCCGCTGATTCCCAGCGTATCCAAGTTGCCGTTTGGTCTCCAGAATTGATCACCTAATCTTTGACTTTCAAGTTTTAACTGCCGGACCTACTCTTTGAGCCGAGCCCCGGCTGTTCCCAGCATTTCGCTGTTGTCAATCTTCTTTTGTTGTTCCTCGATTCTGTATTGCATCTCACTTAACTTCCCAACGCTAATTGCGGCTGTATCCACTTTATTGGGTGGTTGCAGCTGCGTCAGAGGCACCACGTACCTTTTGTTTGAGGTTACTTCAACAATCCGATACACTTGGTGCCTGACTCTCGACCTGACCTCAAACAACTCGGGTAGATAGTACCAATAATCACCGATTTTTGGTTCTTCCATTCCTACATATCATACACGTAAATTAGTCTATTGTATCAATCTCAATTTCTGCCATATCTGGTACAGATTTTGCTTTTTTTGCTTTTATAACTACGATGTTTGTTTCACCATCACACCGTTCAACTGTCCTTTTTCTTGTCAATTTTTGTTCCTTTGTACGTTGTTTTAGATGATGAAATTAACCTAGTTCCCCCATTGGGTTAATGGGTTGCAGTGCAATTACAGGATTTGTGCGTAGCATATCGATTGAAAGAAACACGCGTACCAAACAAAATATGATTATAGGTCCAATAAAAATAGTCATCAAACTGATGGTTATTTCCCTGGCCACATGCCAGATTTGTTTCACTTCATTATCCAAGTAATCAAAAATCAGCAATTCATGCCACTGATGATTGTACTTTAAGTTCGTGTTGAAATACTCTGGAGTCTCATGCTCATATAAACCTCCTTGTCCCAGGAAAACTTCCCTTCCTGTTGTCGTCTCTCTCGAATGCCTTGATCTTTGGACCCTTTTGCTGAGTTCCAGGTCCTTGTCATTGAAAAACCCTTCCATTGGCGCCGAAGTTGGCCAATGGACGTTAACTCTATAATTAGGCATAATAATTGGGTTTTTCAATCAATTGTATTCTTCGCCCATATGTTATCCATGACCCATTCCGCAATTCACGAGCGTTCGGGTACATGGGGTTGCAATTAATCAGTGTGAAATTTCTATAGAAAACTCTAGAAATGGGGTCCATGTATCTAATTACTTCTGAAGTAATGTCAGAAGACACTCTAATTGGTACTTCCTCCGTACAAAACTGATTTTCGACAACATGTACTATTACTTTAGCGCACCTATGGACATAAAGTATTCCTCCCGCTCTTTCTGCGTGTGTACCAAGAGCGTTTTGTTGATTTAGGAAACATTTATGTGAGTTTCCGTTAATTGGTGTCGTTAACATCATATCTCTGTGCAGTGTTTCTATGTGACAATTTAATAACTCTATTTGTTTCAGATTTTCAAACATGCCTCGATAATCCCACACAAAAAGTTGGTCGAGTTTTATGTCCCTGAGATCTGTTTCAGATATATCTGTTGTTGAAAAATTTTGTTCCGTGGCCGTCAACTTTTCAGTTGTGTAAAACAAACTTCTGTGGTTTGTTTCAAAAAGCAGATGATTGTCTATATGTTTTGTCTTGTTTTTCAACTGGACAACTAAATTTCTTTTTCTGTCTAATTTTCTCGTCAAGTACATTTTGTTTCCAGCGCGGACTATTTTTGCTGTTATCGAGTCTAAAAATTTAACGATCGTTAAGATGTTTGGTTTTTGTCTTGGTCGAACAGATATTGTATTGAATCTATTTCAAATGTGTCTCCTTGATATAACACGGTCTGCTCTTGTTTCAAAGGGTCTATAAAATATAACCATGTTCCTTCATTTGCTTCACTAGTTTCAATGAACAAAGTCCCCATGAAAATTTCACTATTTATTATGATGTTACCTTTCTGTGTTTCACTTTTTGGATTAATCCAATCCACGGGTTAGACATAATTCACTCTTTTCTCATCTCCGCCTTTCATGAAAGTTTTTGATATCTTTTGAACAAATTCAGCTTCGGTTCGGTCAACATTCATCTCGTTGAGGACTTCTTTTGGAGTATTGAATTCAAAATCACCAATACCCGGTAACCGGGCTTTGTGTCCCTGCCATAGATTTTGACAGACTGACTCTTTTATTGGATAAAACGTTGGAATTATTTGTGATTTTTTAAGTAAGTTGCGTCGTCATACCAACTATTCTTTTTCAGAACAGTTACCGTATATGCAGCCCTGTACACGCAGTATTTTAGTTTACTCATGCTGATTTTGGCATAGATCAGTCCTCCTTTGTTTACGTGCTCCACATTTATATGTGACGTTTCACATTTTGTCGGTTCCATCGTTGCAAATTTCTGAATCTGTAGAATGTTCTCAAAATCATACCCCACAATCTCCAAGGATTGTGAAAAATCTAATATGCTAATCAACTGACGAAGTTTCCAGTTCAGCTGCACGATCCAATGTGGGTTCCACGACCTCTGCATTTTGTCGTATCACCTTTAAAAAAACATCATTTTCAAATTTTTCATCTGAATCGTTATCCTTGAATAAAAAATAGTCTTTCAGTTTCTGTGGTCTTGTTATTCCCGACGCACTTCTTGTCTGATATCGTTTTTGGGCGACATTTTGCGAAGTAGAAGCCGTGCTCCTATTTGGAAATTCTTCGCCTTCACTCCTTTTTGATGTTGACACCAGACTATCCCGCTTCTGCTGTGTGGCTACTTTGGGCGCAGGTATCTTTGTGCTTCTGCTCTTATTGTTGGTGTTAGTATTTATTGATTCTCTTGTACTCCAACGCATAGGTGTTTGAAACGATTAGTTTTTGACTGTCTCATTGTGAGTTTCAGTATTAGGATTAATTTGACTAATATTTCCTTCAGGTTGAACTTCTCTTCTTTCTGTGTCATTCATTTTTGGGGTCACCATTTCAATTTCCACAAAATCATTGTCCTCCGTAAGGTCGTTTTGCGTTATTCTCGTTTCAATCTTTCCCTTCTTAGGTTCTTTTTTATCAGTGGTAGCACTTCTACTGTTAAAGCGTTTGAGTCGATTGTAGTGGACCTTTTGTTGTTTTTTTTTGTTTTCACATCCTCAATAACACAGTTCAGATCGTTTATCATTTCACGTATTACCTGCGGTCCGCTGTAAAAGGATTCAATTTTCTTTTTCTTGCCAGTTTTTATTGTGGGGTTGAACACCATTACTAAATCACCTACTTCATATTGTGGTCCAAATGTGCTAAGGTCATAGCAGGTTTTTCTTGCTCCACATCCATGCTTTCCCGTACCAGCTCATGGCACGTTTGCAGTTCGTATTTCAATCAACCAACGTAATCACTCAAGGTTGGGTAGATTTTGATTTGTATTGTCAGCGCAATCAATTGGCAGCGCGCATAATCGTCCAAAAAGGAGGTAAAAGGTCTGTATTTCGTATCAGAGTGAATTGATGATCTGTACGCCATCATTACTAGCGGAAGGTAGTCGCTCCAGGTGTTGTGATGTTCACCCACAAATTTTGCAAGGCTTTCTTCAATAGTGCGATTGGTGCGCTCTATCATTGCGATTTCTTGAGGGTGATAAGCTGTTTTTGAAGTCCTGTTAATTCCCAGCTCTTTACATCTGTTCATGAAAAGATTCGAAAAAAACTGCCCTTGTCGCTATGAAGATTTGCCGGACAACTAAACCTTGAAACTCATACATTTACAAAGGCCTTAGCCACCGTTGAAGCTTCTTGGTTGCTCATGGGAATTGCTTCTTACCATTTTGTAAACTGATCTCCAATTAACAGAATGTATTTGTTTCTGCTGGACTCGGGTAAAGGTCTCATAATGTCTGCGGCAACTTGCCAGAACGGATGACTTGGTTTCCACTTTGTCAGGCTGTGTATGTGTTTCTGGGGTGGAGATTTCTTTTAAAAGCATTCTTCGCAAGAACTTACCCACTCGTGGACATCTTTTTTCATCCCGGGCCAGTAGAGTTGTTCTCGAACCCAATCAAATGTCTTGGCCATACCAAAATGTCCGCAATGTTCATGAAGGAAAGGCAGAATTTCTTTTAAAAGTGATCTCTGAATGACGATTTGTGTTAGGTTATTAAATTCGTCAATACGTTTCTGTGTCTTGATTAGATCATTTTCAATCCGTAAGTTTCTGAAATCAGTCCAAAGTTTCCACAGTGCCCTAGAGGCTCCTGCCATATGTTTTCTTTGAGGGCGTTTCCCGTTCTCAATCCAGTTTCTCAGTATAATGAGATCAGCTTTATTTTTCTGATGTTCAACTATTTGTTCAAATGGGTTCCCTAGTCCAATGGACCAGATATTTTTTTCTTCCGTATTTATTTGGTTCACTTGATCGCAGTCTTTGACTTGGTCTTCAGTCTGTGGGACTCTCGACGGACAAACCAAGTGAGGGATCTTTTTCCCGCTTCGTGTTTGATTTCAAAGTCAAACTGTCCGAGTTTTTCTATCCATCTGTTCAATAATCAGTCTGGTTCCTTAAAACTATATAACCACGTGAGGGCCCTATGGTCAAAAACAATTAAACATTTTTGTCCCAGAAGATGATTTCTGAAGTGTTGAGTAAAATGAACTATTGCAGAAGGTTCTCGTTTTGTCGCAGAATAGTTTCGTTGACTTTTGCTGAGCGTTTTGCTTGCGTATGCAGTAACTCTTTCACCCCATTCTTTTCATTGGGAAATAATTGCGCCAATGCCAAACAAAGAAGCGTCGGTGGTTAACGTATAGGGATCCGTGTCATTCGGATAACCCGAAATTGGTGCTTTCTGTAAAGTTTGTTTTAGTTGTTCAACTGCTGATTCACCTTCCTTGCTCCAAGTAAAACGTTCTTTTCTGTTTAATAGCTTATAAAGCGGCTCTGCTATTTTTCCGAAATCTTGTATGAATCTTCTGTAAAAGCCTACTAGTCCTAATAGCTCTCATTTCTTTTATTGTTCGTGGGTTTTCCGTTTTACTGACTGTCGCTACTTTTTCCGGATCCACTTCTACGCCTTTTCTGATACAATGTGTCACAGGAAATGAATTTTTTCCTTAAAAAACCTGCATTTTGAGCTTTTTATTTTCATTCCAGCGTATTAAAGTCGCCCAAGTACGAGATCTGGGCGGTTGAGATGCTCCTCAAGGGATATACCGAAGATGATTATGTTATCCAGGTATACTAAATCCACTTCAAAGGAGAGTCCCGACATGATCAATTCCATTAAATTTTGAAAAGCTGCTGGCGCTGATGCCAAACCCATGAATAGTCTCTTCCATTTGTAGAGTCTCATTGGAGTTACAAAAGCTGTCCAGTTCTGTGAATCTTCATTGAGTGCCATTTGAAAATATCCCGATGTCAAATCGATATTGGAAAAGTAACAATTTCCATCTAGAGAATCAATAACGTCATTTATTCTTGGTAGCGGCCAACTGGTTTTCTCGATTTGTTTATTCAAACCTCTGTAATCTACAACTAGTCTGTAGCTGCCATCTTTCTTCTTCACCAATATTGATGGTGCTGCCCAATACGAATGGGTTGGTTCAATTAATTTTGCATCCTCCAGATATTTGACAATTTTTTCATTGCTTTTCTTTTATCGAAGCTCATACTGCAATAACTTCTTCTGAACGGATGTGCATCTTTGTTGAGGTTAATCTGATGTTTAATTTTGTCAAAATATCCTAAGTCATTTCAGTTTCGTGAGAAGACTTGTTGAAGTCCTGTGAACAATTCCTGTACTTTCTCTTTCTGCTGGTCATTTAGTTTAGAACGTTTCAAGTTTGCGTGTTTTCCCATTTGAAAAGTTCCAATGTTTTTGTCTTATTTTGGTTTGTGAAAATTCCCTTCACAGCTAAGTCCTGTTTGTTTTCAAAGTAAGTTCCCACTTTAGTGCTTTTATACAGGGTTACTGGTGCGTCCGTTAGATTTACCACTTTTATCAAACTCCAACCATCTTCATTGGTATCATACAGGCGGCTAAAAGCAAACCACTCTTTAATTCAAAATCTTCAATTGCTTCCAATAATCCTTCCACTCCCGGAATTTCATCTCCGTTTTCACCAGCTAATCTAATTTTCATTAGACTTTTGTTTTTACTCTGTATATAAGTGTTTTGTCCCGCAATTGCAAAAACTTGAACACCTTGCGTTTTCACTGTGGTGAGCGGTATTGAAATTTTAGAGTGACTGCTATATAGTTTCTCTTCGTGTAAGTTCAATACACATTTATTGGTTTTCAGGAGATCAATTCCCAGCAGACATTCTATACTGTCGTCTGCCGTTATTACAAACTCTTGTTCAACCTCCAGTGGTCTTGGTGGCAAATGTACCAAAAGCGTTACTCTGCCTATTGTTTTGACAGCTGAGTCATTGTCTGCTAACACTCGTTTTGTGTATGTTTGTACAATTCCCGGTTTTCCCAGTTTTTCGTATGTGGACCAGCTCAAAAGCGATATACTACTTCCACTGACTATTAATCCAACGCATCTGTTCCCGTGAATTATGATTTCTGCGTTTAGACAATTAATTGTGTTTGTCGAACAAACTCTAATGACATTGCAGTTCTCGGTGGTTTTCTTTTCAAAAGGGCAGTTTCTTTTCAAGTGTTGGGGAATTCCACATAGGAAACAATTTCGACAATTCCTCGAAAGGTGTCCTTTTTGTCCACAGGCTCTGCGCTTGAAACCCTGCCTGTCGTTCCTCCTAGACGGTTCCTCTCTTCCAAAACATCTGTCTCGGTGACTAGGCCCTTTCGTTGGAAATCGCCGCCGATCGTTAAACCCACGATCTTGTTGCTGTCCTCTGTCACGTCTGTCGTCATTCCACCGTACCCGGGAACCGCTTCGCTCCCTAGATTGGTTTCGACGGTTTTCTCGCTCTTTGTCATCTACTGACAATTGGTTCACAAGCTTGGTGACGGCCTCCACTAAATCTTTTGTTTCATCTCGTCTAATTACCGCAACTTTTGGTGTTTGCTCTTCCTCCTCTATTCTTGTTACAGCTTCCAGATGCAATGCTCTTTCCAAAACTGTTTCAATATTCATATCCTTGTCGCCGATTTGCTTTCTGAGATCTAACCTCACCTGACTATGGTTGATTCCTTCTTGAAATCCTCTCAGAACGAGATGGTCTCTAATGTCTTGCGACTCCGTTGGGTAAGCTTTCAAAGCCAACTGCTTTAAATCTCCCAGAAAATCTGTCAGTTTTACTCCTGGTTGCTGTACGCGGCGAGCTAGCCGTCCTCGGAAAACGACCGGTTTTTCGCTGTAGTGTTCTCGAAAAGCTTTAACGCATTCATCATAATTTTCTCGTGTAGCTTGCTGTAGAGTGCGATAGAAATCTATGGCAGATTTTTGTAGCCTAAGTGCAAAGTAATGCGGCCGTTCCTCAACTTCGCGAGCCGGATCTTTTGTAGTTCCGCTAATAGCTCAAAATGCGTCACGTAACTTTTCAAGTCGGTTGAACCGGTAAATGCTTCAGGAGTTTATATGTTTGCAAACCAAGAAAAAAATGTTTCAGATTTATATGGAATTTGAAGTTATGGACTATTTGAACATCGAACTACCTGATAATGTTTGGGAGCATATTATTCACCTTCTTGACGGAGTATCACTCACGAATTTATCGTTGACGTCAATGTATTTCTATAATTTAATAAATGAGGTGGTGAATTGGAAGCGAAAAACTGAGAGCATTGCACTTAGATATGTCGAATCCGTGACGCATGTGCCTGCCGAAATTTTTGCGGAGTGTGGTTATGAGCAAAGCCCTAATATTTACAGAAAATTCTTCTTTCAGTATTGCTCTGTTTGTAACCTTACTTTGTTAAAAAATCAGCATAATTTGCTTCCTTTCAAACAAAACTTTCCTAAGATATCGTGCTCTGTTATTTGCTGTGGCTACCTAATTGTCGGATGCATTGATGGTTCAATTGGAATATTTGAGCCCAAAGTAACTTTTGTTTCACTGCTCATCAAAATTTTATTCGTTTGAAATGAGTAAGATTTAAAAACTACTCAGGGAACGACGCACTGTTTATATTGAATTGATGAGTAATCCAAAACTCAATCTTATAAAGTCTTACATTACTATGTAACCAGAAAATTGCGCAAGGACGCTGATGAATGCAGCCACTACTATCCCAGGCAGTACTCAAGGTTATCCACTTGCAATGAGGAAACATTGAGAAATTGGGAAGAACACTAAGTTTAAGCATAAATACATAATTGAACCTGAAGGATTTCCATGTTTTTACAGTTTCATATGAACTGAACAAAAAACTGCGTGGAATGGAATTGTATAATACGACACCTTTTTGATACTTTTTCGTGCATTTTGCTACTTTCGAGATTATATTGAAGTTAGATAAAAATTACGTTGGTAAAGACTCTGCGTCATCTTGAAAGGCAGGTCTACTTTTTTTAAGTTGTGACAATGTGGTGGTCCTGTATTTGAAAGGCTTAGAAATAGGAAGAATGCCATATTGGATTTTTAGATACGAATAAGTGTCTATTTTTCCTCGATTGAAACAAACTTTGATAGCCTGATTCAATTGTTTTTTTTTCTAGTGTTATTAAGAGGTGTTGATCTATAGAGGCGTGTGCCATTTTTATCAGAATTGTTTTAAACTGCTTTTGATACTTAAGTTCTGTTTCAATATGGAAACCAAGATACTTTTCTACATTTTTGGACCTTTTACATTGATTTCCTACTTAAATCACTGTTTCACCTGAAGTTTTCAAATTACCAAAGGCAATCAAATCAGTTCACTTTTGTCGGAATTAAGCTTTAGATGGTGAGTTGAAATAGTTGATCCATCTGTCAATGTTCGTCTCAAGTGTTTCCCTGCATTTGGAAATTTCTGTTGAAAATAGTAAAAAGATGTCATCGGCATATTGAATTCTTTCGCAAGAACAAAAATTACGTAGAACATTGATGTACAAGTGGAATAAAAGGGGACCGAAATCGGTTTCCTGTTGAACTCATTGCGCTATTTTAATCCATTTAGATTCAACATTGTTAAAAGCCAATTTGCGTGTTCTTTTTTGGTGAGATAGTTTTTTTTTATTAATTTGTACCATGCTGAAGTAGAAAATCCAAGACATAGCTTTTGGATTAAGATATCGTGGTCGATGGAGTTGAATGCCTTGGATTGTTCCAAAAAAGCTGACGCGGTATTTTTTTTTTTGCGTTTTGTCTGATTTTATCTCTTAAATAAATTACAGCATCCGCTGCAGAAGACTTCGAAAACGGGATTGATTTTGGGAGCAGCTTATATTTGTTTAAGTGTTCTTCAATTTGTTTTGTTAGTGATTCAAAACCCTTTGATAGCGCGGCTGCTTGAGAAACTGGACAATAGTTCAGTGGATTGAATTGCTAGTTTGAGTTTCTATCGTACGACGCTTCCAGTATTGCCGTTTTTTATGCCGGCTATTTTTAACTGAATGAAGTTTGTTCGTGACCTGATTTTTGGATTTCTTTTCAATTATTTACTTCTGTTTTTGAACGTTGAGTTCTGGTTTAGAACATTGGATTCTATCTGTGACTTAGTTTGTTATATATAGTAATCGGGAACTGCTCGTAATATGTGACAGGTTCATTATGAGAACTTTCGATCCCATATAAATCATTACTACCTATATCAGCTGTAAATTAAAGACCAACCTAGCAAACCCCGGCCTACCCTATACCACCTAATTACCCCCATTTCACGAAAAATCAATTGTTTCTAATTGTATATTGCTTTGTTCTTTTCTTTTGATATTTCTTATATTTATACGGTTAGCTAAGTTTTTATTGCGCGACTCTTCTGAGTCGTCTCCGGTCTGGTCTTTGCAACATTTTTGCTTTACGGATCGAGTTACTTTTTCGGGTGACTTTTGATCTAAGTTTCCCTCTCGCTCAAAAACTTCAGTAGCTGAACTCAATTGGAGGCAGTTTGTGTTCTTTTTTCACTTTATATCATTAGTCGTTTTAGTGGCGTATAATATCCTTTATTGACGTCATTTGAAGCTGCGCTTAGTGAATATAGTTGCCCCTCCCCTAACTGAAGTGAGCTGTAGTAATTTTCAGCGCCCATTAGTTGTTCGAGAGGAATTCTTCCGACGTTAATAGGTTGTTTTTTTGCAGGTTGTTCTGAAAAAATACTAATTGCTTCATGAATACGTAATAATTGGAGATCTGGGGACCAGGAAATTTTCAACTAGTACTTGGGATCTCTGCTTTTTAAGTGTTTTCTTAACAGGCTTGGATTGTGCGGAGGCGAAATTTCATACCTGTCACCAGAAAAGGTAGAGTATATAATGAGCAGAAACCGATTTTTTAAACCTGCTTGGGCATTAAGAAATTGAAAATTGTCGAAGTTTTTAACAATTGTCAATTGATGAGTGAACTAAACGATTTTTTCTGATGTTTTGATCTACGCGTATGTTTATCAAATGCAGACAGATTAGAACCGACAAACTTCGGTCCCATTTCCGTTAATCAAAACATGGCAAATTTTTTCAAACCATTACAATTTGAGCAACATTGTCAACAAAGACTCGGATCTTCTAACATTCTCTTATTGCTTGTTCCAGGCATTTTCAACATGCAATCAAGATCGTTTACGTAAAAATAGCCTAATGTGCGAAAGCTGTAGTTGAGCAGATTTGTTTTTGAACCTTAGATTTTAACAGTTGCTTAGTTTGTAATATATGGTAATAAGGAACTGTTGGTAAAATTCACGGTTAAAAGGTCATTTTGAAAATTAAGGATTGTATGCAAGTCCCTTCTACCTACCTAAACTATACACCAACCATCTAACTATCAGACCATCCTCGCCCGCTACCCCGCTAATCGAATCCCCCACCTAACGCTAATAAATACCTACTCCTCCCAGCTCTCCTAACCCCTGGTCACCTATATAACTTACCACCCACCCCTCTATCGTGCAATCTGCCCCTCAAGCTTTCCCCATCGCCTACATACCCCCTCCCAACTACATACCACCCATTTTACGTAATATACTGCTGTTTTTTGAATTGCTAGTTTGAGTTTCTATCGTACGACGCTTCCAGTTTTGCCGTTTTTTATGCCGGCTATTTTTAACTGAATGAAGTTTGTTCGTGACCTGATTTTTGGTTTTTCTTTTCAATTATTTACTTCTGTTTTTGAACGTTGAGTTCTGGTTTAGAACATTGGATTCTATCTGTGACTTAGTTTGTTATATATAGTAATCGGGAACTGCTCGTAATATGTGACAGGGTCATTATGAGAACTTTCGATCCCATATAAATCATTACTACCTATATCAGCTGTAAATTAAAGACCAACCTAGCAAACCCCGGCCTACCCTATGCCACCTAATTACCCCCATTTCACGAAAAATTAATTGTTTCTAATTGTATATTGCTTTGTTCTTTTCTTTTGATATTTCTTATATTTATACGGTTAGCTAAGTTTTTATTGCGCGACTCTTCTGAGTCGTCTCCGGTCTGGTCTTTGCAACATTTTTGCTTTACGGATCGAGTTACTTTTTCGGGTGACTTTTGATCTAAGTTTCCCTCTCGCTCAAAAACTTCAGTAGCTGAACTCAATTGGAGGCAGTTTGTGTTCTTTTTTCACTTTATATCATTAGTCGTTTTTGTGGCGTATAATATCCTTTATTGACGTCATTTGAAGCTGCGCTTAGTGAATATAGTTGCCCCTCCCCTAACTGAAGTGAGCTGTAGTAATTTTCAGCGCCAATTAGTTGTTCGAGAGGAATTCTTCCGACGTTAATAGGTTGTTTTTTTGCAGGTTGTTCTGAAAAAATACTAATTGCTTCATGAATACGTAATAATTGGAGATCTGGGGACCAGGAAATTTTCAACTAGTACTTGGGATTGCTGCTTTTCAAGTGTTTTTTTAACAGGCTTGGATTGTGGGGAGGCGAAATTTCATACCTGTCACCAGAAAAGGTAGAATATATAATCAGCAGAAACCGATTTTTTAAACCTGCTTGGGCCTTAAGAAATTGAAAATTGTCGAACTTATTAACAATTGTCAATTGATGTGTGAACTAAACGATTTGTTCTGATGTTTTGATCTACGCGTATGTTTATCAAATGCAGACAGATTAGAGCCGAAAAACTTCGGTCCCATTTCCGTTAATCAAAACATGGCAAATTTTTTCAAACCATTTCAATTTGAGCAACATTGTCAACAAAGACTCGGATCTTCTAACATTCTCTTATTGCTTGTGCCAGGTATTTTCAACATGCAATCAAGATCGTTTACGTAAAAATAGCCTAATGTGCGAAAGCTGTAGTTGAGCAGATTTGTTTTTGAACCTTAGATTTTAACAGTTGCTTAGTTTGTAATATATGGTAATAAGGAACTGTTGGTAAAATTCACGGTTAAAAGGTCATTTTGAAAATTAAGGATTGTATGCAAGTCCCTTCTACCTACCTAAACTATACACCAACCATCTAACTATCAGACCATCCTCGCCCGCTACCCCGCTAATCGAATCCCCCACCTAACGCTAATAAATACCTACTCCTCCCAGCTCTCCTAACCCCTGGTCACCTATATAACTTACCACCCACCCCTCTATCGTGCAATCTGCCCCTCAAGCTTTCCCCATCGCCTACATACCCCCTCCCAACTACATACCACCCATTTTACGTAATATACTGCTGTTTTTTGAATTGCTAGTTTGAGTTTCTATCGTACGACGCTTCCAGTTTTGCCGTTTTTTATGCCGGCTATTTTTAACTGAATGAAGTTTGTTCGTGACCTGATTTTTGGTTTTTCTTTTCAATTATTTACTTCTGTTTTTGAACGTTGAGTTCTGGTTTAGAACATTGGATTCTATCTGTGACTTAGTTTGTTATATATAGTAATCGGGAACTGCTCGTAATATGTGACAGGGTCATTATGAGAACTTTCGATCCCATATAAATCATTACTACCTATATCAGCTGTAAATTAAAGACCAACCTAGCAAACCCCGGCCTACCCTATACCACCTAATTACCCCCATTTCACGAAAAATTAATTGTTTCTAATTGTATATTGCTTTGTTCTTTTCTTTTGATATTTCTTATATTTATACGGTTAGCTAAGTTTTTATTGCGCGACTCTTCTGAGTCGTCTCCGGTCTGGTCTTTGCAACATTTTTGCTTTACGGATCGAGTTACTTTTTCGGGTGACTTTTGATCTAAGTTTCCCTCTCGCTCAAAAACTTCAGTAGCTGAACTCAATTGGAGGCAGTTTGTGTTCTTTTTTCACTTTATATCATTAGTCGTTTTTGTGGCGTATAATATCCTTTATTGACGTCATTTGAAGCTGCGCTTAGTGAATATAGTTGCCCCTCCCCTAACTGAAGTGAGCTGTAGTAATTTTCAGCGCCAATTAGTTGTTCGAGAGGAATTCTTCCGACGTTAATAGGTTGTTTTTTTGCAGGTTGTTCTGAAAAAATACTAATTGCTTCATGAATACGTAATAATTGGAGATCTGGGGACCAGGAAATTTTCAACTAGTACTTGGGATTGCTGCTTTTCAAGTGTTTTTTTAACAGGCTTGGATTGTGGGGAGGCGAAATTTCATACCTGTCACCAGAAAAGGTAGAATATATAATCAGCAGAAACCGATTTTTTAAACCTGCTTGGGCCTTAAGAAATTGAAAATTGTCGAACTTATTAACAATTGTCAATTGATGTGTGAACTAAACGATTTGTTCTGATGTTTTGATCTACGCGTATGTTTATCAAATGCAGACAGATTAGAGCCGAAAAACTTCGGTCCCATTTCCGTTAATCAAAACATGGCAAATTTTTTCAAACCATTTCAATTTGAGCAACATTGTCAACAAAGACTCGGATCTTCTAACATTCTCTTATTGCTTGTGCCAGGTATTTTCAACATGCAATCAAGATCGTTTACGTAAAAATAGCCTAATGTGCGAAAGCTGTAGTTGAGCAGATTTGTTTTTGAACCTTAGATTTTAACAGTTGCTTAGTTTGTAATATATGGTAATAAGGAACTGTTGGTAAAATTCACGGTTTAAAGGTCATTTTGAAAATTAAGGATTCTATGCAAGTCCCTTCTACCTACCTAAACTACACACCAACCATCTAACTATCAGACCTTCCTCGCCCGCTACCCCGCTAATCGAATCCCCCACCTAACGCTAATAAATACCTACTCCTCCCAGCTCTCCTAACCCCTGGTCACCTATATAACTTACCACCCACCCCTCTATCGTGCAATATGCCCCTCAAGCTTTCCCCATCGCCTACATACCCCCTCCCAACTACATACCACCCATTTTACGTAATATATTGCTGTTTTTTGAATTGCTAGTTTGAGTTTCTATCGTACGACGCTTCCAGTTTTGCCGTTTTTTATGCCGGCTATTTTTAACTGAATGAAGTTTGTTCGTGACCTGATTTTTGGTTTTTCTTTTCAATTATTTACTTCTGTTTTTGAACGTTGAGTTCTGGTTTAGAACATTGGATTCTATCTGTGACTTAGTTTGTTATATAGTAATCGGGAACTGCTCGTAATATGTGACAGGGTCATTATGAGAACTTTCGATCCCATATAAATCATTACTACCTATATCAGCTGTAAATTAAAGACCAACCTAGCAAACCCCGGCCTACCCTATACCACCTAATTACCCCCATTTCACGAAAAATTAATTGTTTCTAATTGTATGTTGCTTTGTTCTTTTCTTTTGATATTTCTTATATTTATACGGTTAGCTAAGTTTTTATTGCGCGACTCTTCTAAGTCGTCCCCGGTCTGGTCTTTGCAACATTTTTGCTTTACGGATCGAGTTACTTTTTCGGGTGACTTTTGATCTAAGTTTCCCTCTCGCTCAAAAACTTCAGTAGCTGAACTCAATTGGAGGCAGTTTGTGTTCTTTTTTCACTTTATATCATTAGTCGTTTTTGTGGCGTATAATATCCTTTATTGACGTCATTTGAAGCTGCGCTTAGTGAATATAGTTGCCCCTCCCCTAACTGAAGTGAGCTGTAGTAATTTTCAGCGCCCATTAGTTGTTCGAGAGGAATTCTTCCGACGTTAATAGGTTGTTTTTTTGCAGGTTGTTCTGAAAAAATACTAATTGCTTCATGAATACGTAATAATTGGAGATCTGGGGACCAGGAAATTTTCAACTAGTACTTGGGATCGCTGCTTTTTAAGTGTTTTCTTAACAGGCTTGGATTGTGGGGAGGCGAAATTTCATACCTGTCACCAGAAAAGGTAGAATATATAATCAGCAGAAACCAATTTTTTAAACCTGCTTGGGCCTTAAGAAATTGAAAATTGTCGAACTTATTAACAATTGTCAATTGATGAGTGAACTAAACGATTTGTTCTGATGTTTTGATCTACGCGTATGTTTATCAAATGCAGACAGATTAGAGCCGAAAAACTTCGGTCCCATTTCCGTTAATCAAAACATGGCAAATTTTTTCAAACCATTTCAATTTGAGCAACATTGTCAACAAAGACTCGGATCTTCTAACATTCTCTTATTGCTTGTTCCAGGTATTTTCAACATGCAATCAAGATCGTTTACGTAAAAATAGCCTAATGTGCGAAAGCTGTAGTTGAGCAGATTTGTTTTTGAACCTTAGAATTTAACAGTTGCTTAGTTTGTAATATATGGTAATAAGGAACTGTTGGTAAAATTCACGGTTTAAAGGTCATTTTGAAAATTAAGGATTCTATACAAGTCCCTTCTACCTACCTAAACTACACACCAACCATCTAACTATCAGACCATCCTCGCACGCTACCCCGCTAATCGAATCCCCCACCTAACGCTAATAAATACCTACTCCTCCCAGCTCTCCTAACCCCTGGTCACCTATATAACTTACCACCCACCCCTCTATCGTGCAATCTGCCCCTCAAGCTTTCCCCATCGCCTACATACCCCCTCCCAACTACATACCACCCATTTTACGTAATATATTGCTGTTTTTTGAATTGCTAGTTTGAGTTTCTATCGTACGACGCTTCCAGTTTTGCCGTTTTTTATGCCGGCTAATTTTAACTGAATGAAGTTTGTTCGTGACCTGATTTTTGGTTTTTTTTCAATTATTTACTTCTGTTTTTGAACGTTGAATTCTGGTTTAGACAATTGGATTCTATCTGTGACTTAGTTTGTTATATATAGTAATCGGGAACTGCTCGTAATATGTGACAGGGTCATTATGAGAACTTTCGATCCCATATAAATCATTACTACCTATATCAGCTGTAAATTAAAGACCAACCTAGCAAACCCCGGCCTACCCTATACCACCTAATTACCCCCATTTCACGAAAAATTAATTGTTTCTAATTGTATATTGCTTTGTTCTTTTCTTTTGATATTTCTTATATTTATACGGTTAGCTAAGTTTTTATTGCGCGACTCTTCTGAGTCGTCTCCGGTCTGTTCTTTGCAACATTTTTGCTTTACGGATCGAGTGACTTTTGATCTAAGTTTCCCTCTCGCTCAAAAACTTCAGTAGCTGAACTCAATTGGAGGCAGTTTGTGTTCTTTTTTCACTTTATATCATTAGTCGTTTTAGTGGCGTATAATATCCTTTATTGACGTCATTTGAAGCTGCGCTTAGTGAATATAGTTGCCCCTCCCCTAACTGAAGTGAGCTGTAGTAATTTTCAGCGCCCATTAGTTGTTCGAGAGGAATTCTTCCGACGTTAATAGGTTGTTTTTTTGCAGGTTGTTCTGAAAAAATACTAATTGCTTCATGAATACGTAATAATTGGAGATCTGGGGACCAGGAAATTTTCGACTAGTACTTGGGATTGCTGCTTTTTAAGTGTTTTCTTAACAGGTTTGGATTGTGGGGAGGCGAAATTTCATACCTGTCACCAGAAAAAGTAGAATATATAATCAGCAGAAACCGATTTTTTAAACCTGCTTGGGCCTTAAGAAATTGAAAATTGTCGAACTTAACAATTGTCAATTGTTGAGTGAACTAAACGATTTGTTCTGATGTTTTGATCTACGCGTATGTTTATCAAATGCAGACAGATTAGAGCCGACAAACTTCGGTCCCATTTCCGTTAATCAAAACATGGCAAATTTTTTCAAACCATTACAATTTGAGTAACATTGTCAACAAAGACTCGGATCTTCTAACATTCTCTTATTGCTTGTTCCAGGTATTTTCAACATGCAATCAAGATCGTTTACGTAAAAATAGCCTAATGTGCGAAAGCTGTAGTTGAGCAGATTTGTTTTTGAACCTTAGATTTTAACAGTTGCTTAGTTTGTAATATATGGTAATAAGGAACTGTTGGTAAAATTCACGGTTAAAAAGTCATTTTGAGAATTAAGGATTCCATGCAAGTCCCTTCTACCTACCTAAACTACACACCAACCATCTAACTATCAGATCATCTTCGCCCGCTACCCCGCTAATCGAATCCCCCACCTAACGCTAATAAATACCTACTCCTCCCAGCTCTCCTAACCCCTGGTCACCTATATAACTTACCACCCACCCCTCTATCGTGCAATCTACCCCTCAAGCTTTTCCCATCTCCTACATACCCCCTCCCAACTACATACCACCCATTTTACGTAATATATTGCTGTTTTTTGAATTGCTAGTTTTAGTTTCTATCGTACGACGCTTCCAGTTTTGCCGTTTTTTATGCCGGCTATTTTTAACTGAATGAAGTTTGTTCGTGACCTGATTTTTGGTTTTTCTTTTCAATTATTTACTTGTTTTTGAACGTTGAGTTCTAGTTTAGAACATTGGATTCTATCTGTGACTTAGTTTGTTATATATAGTAATCGGGAACTGCTCGTAATATGTGACAGGGTCATTATGAGAACTTTCGATCCCATATAAATCTTTACTACCTATATCAGCTGTAAATTAAAGACCAACCTAGCAAACCCCGGTCTAACCTATAGCAACTAATTACCCCCATTTTACGAAAAATTAATTGTTTCTAATTCTATATTGCTTTGTTCTTTTCTTTTGATATTTCTTAAATTTAAACGGTCAGCTAAGTTTTTATTGCGCGACTCTTCTGAGTCGTCTCCGGTCTGGTCTTTGCAACATTTTTGCTTTACGGATCGAGTTACTTTTTTGGGGTGACTTTTGATCTCAGTTTCTCTCTCGCTCAAAAACTTCAGTAGCTGAACTCAAATAGCGGCAGTTGTGTTCTTTTTTCACTTTATTTCATTAGTCGTTTTAGTGGCGTATAATATCCTCTATTGACGTCCTCTGAAACTGCGCTTAGTGAATTTAATCACACTCCCCTAAGTGAAGTGAGCTGCAGTAGTTATTAGCGCCCATTAGATGTTCGAGAGGAATTCTCCCGACGTTAATAGTTTGTTTTTTTGCAGGTTGTTTTGAAAAAATACTAATTGCTTCATGAATACGTAATAATTGGAGATCTGGGGACCAGGCAATATTGAACTAGTACTTGGGATCGCTGCTTTTTAACTGTTTTCTCAACAGGCTTTTGTTGTGCGGAGGCAAAATTTCATACCTGTCACCAGAAAAGGTAGAATATATAATGAGCAGAAACCGATTTTTTCAACCTGCATGGGCATTAAGAAATTGAAAATTGTCAAACTTATTAACAATTGTCAATTGATGAGTGAACTAAACGATTTGTTCTGATGTTTGATCTACGCGTATGTTTATCAAATGCAGACAGATTAGAGCCGACAAACTTCGGTCCCATTTCCGTTAATCAAAACTTGGCAAATTTTTTCAAACCATTACATTTTGAGCAACATTGTCAACAACGACTCGGATCTCAGATGCTTCGATAATCTATTTCGTCGCACAAATGAATTCATAATGTTAATGTGTTAATAGGTTACTTAATTTAGCAACAGTTCTTAAATCAATATCTTTTGTCTTCATGTTCAAAATCTGTCGTTTTGGTGGATGTTAAATGTGATAGAAAACGTGCTAGTAATGAAATAATTAAATACAATTGATTGGTCGAAATGCCCGACCTTCTGAGAGAACATGCCCAGAGCCCTCGTTTTTCTTTCTTACCAAGAGGTTTCACGTCAAGTTTTATGATTTGTTGTCCGAAATGACTTGAATTTTGACTTCTTTCTATTCGAACATTTAATTTTGAAAGCCGACTTCTATTTACGAACCTTAGACATTAACAGCAGCTTAGTTTGTAGTGTATTCTAATAAGGACCTGGTGTGATATTCACGGTGAAAAGGTCATTATGAGAATTATGGATTCCATATGTCCCTTCTACCTACCTAAACTACAAACCAACCATCTAACTATCAGAACCTCTTCCCATCCCCTCTCCGTAACCCCATATGTGAATACCCCCACCGAACGCTCACAAATACCTACCCCCTACACTTACTAACCTAACTCTCCCACCCCATCCTACCCCCTGGGCACCTATCTAACTTACCACCCACGCCTGTCTCGAGCAATCTACCAATCCACCCTCCCCCATCGCCTACCTACCCCCTCCCAACTACATACGGCCCAAATTACCTAATATATTTGTTTTTTGAAACGCCTGAAATGCTACGGTGAGTAAGGTTATCGTACGACTCAATTTTGCCAGTTCTTTCAGTTTTGCCAGTAGCACCAACTAATAACAAACATCTCTAATCGTTTGTTGGTATAGCAAATTTTTACGGAAGAATGATTCCTGATTTTGCTACAAAAATGCTACCACCAAATGACATGAAATAGTGAGGCAACGAAAAGTCTTTGAAGATATAAAGAACGAATTATGTGCTAACCCCCTGGTACAGCCGTACAGTTTGCAAAAAGAAGCCACTGTAGCTACTGACGCCTCTGAAAATGCAGTTGGCGGGGTTCTTTACAGTAAGGAAATCCAGTAATATATGTTTCGAGGAAATTGTTTCCAGCAGAGCAAAACTACTCAAACATAGACTGTGAAGCACTGGCAATGGTTTTTGTTGTCACAAGATTGAAACAATTTCTTGGAAGACGATTTACCCTACCGACAGACCACAAACTACTCAAATATCTCTTCGACCAGACGAGGAGAGATCCCGAAAACAGCATCAGCTAAAATCACAAGATGGGCAATAGCTCTAATGGGTTTCGGACTTTGAAGTACACACCACGAGAGATATCCCACGCATATGCTTTGAGAAGAATGGATTTTGATGATGATGAATCCGACACCGAGTGTGCGTCGCAATCAGTGACATCTAGAGTGATTCGGTGAGCCAAGTAGAAATCAAAACTGAACTTGGAACAAACACTCTTACAGGACATAATGAAACGAATCGAAAGCGGCAGTTGGAAACAATGTTTAGCGAAAAAGTCTTCGAACAACAGAAGGATGCATTGACCATACACAATGGAATCATATTCAAAGGTGTTATTCCTTTCATTCCACCCAAACTACGACACTTGGTTTTAGCAAAAGCACATGAGACATCCTGGGAAGAGTGCAACTGAGGCATCAATCAGAATGATAGCATGGCGGCCTGGCATTACCCAAGACGTTCAACATTTTGTTAGTATATGTGAGAATTGTCAAATGAAGAGGCCTAGCCTGGGAAAAACAGTATATATGGCCAGAAGCCGAAGTTTGGGAACGGCTCCACATGGACTGGGGTTATGTTAAGGACCAAGGGAATGTCTTAGTAATTGTTCTATTTCTCGCTTTCCACGCGAGAAATAGAACAACAGAAACACTTAAAGTATATCTTAGTCAAATCTTTGCAAGATTTGGAATACCAAAAACTTCATCTGATAATAGTCCTGAATTTGTAAATGGCGACCTTGAACAGTGAGGTTAATCACTGGGAATTAAGAAATTGGAATCACCCGTCTATCGTCCAGGAGCTAATGGACTAGCTGAGAGAGCAGTTTGGACAGTGAAGAGGGCACTTCAAGCGTAGAGTCCCAATCTCAACGTGACATATGAAGCATTCCTGCAAAGGGCACTGATACATCGAAAGACGAGGGGCAAAACTCCAGTTATACTTCTATTGGGGCGCAGAGTGAGACTACCAGCAATAGCAGATTTTGACTTGTGCGAATCCATTCTGTTCAAGGCCAACGAAAAGACGAAGACAGTTCGTACGACTTTCATCATCAGGAAGGGCTTGAACACATCTTTCATACAACCTGAAAACTCAACTAGTGCGCGACAATCAAATTGCGAGACTAGATATCGAGAATGTGAAAACTTAACCACCAGTGAAGGGGACCATATCTTAATCAGAACAACAAGTCCAGGTTACATATGTGGGAACTTCACATCGAGACGAAGCTTCTGCAGCTACATCAACTGCAGAGCAACGACAACTCGAGTCATCAGAGCTTTCACGAACGTCAATAAGAAACAGAAAACAACCCGACAGATTTGGAGAACCTATACCCACAATCTTGCGTAAAAAGGAGAGAGGATGTGATGGTTTCAAAGAAACATCAAGAAACTTAGATGTTTTCTTTTAAAGCTTCAAAGAACAAAAGAACTTACCTGGCGAACTCTGCTGCTATGCCGATTAGTAATGGCCACAAAACTGAACTCAATTCTATTTTTGTTTTGGTGCTATCATTATCTTTTTGACCTTAATCAGATATCAGAAGTAAATTCTCTCACACTTAGAAACCTGATTCTAACATCCACCGAACTTTGGCAATAAGTGGAAAATATTAAAAACAGCATTTTTCCACCATATAAATGATAAGCCTCACAACTAGGTACGATGCAAAAGAATGCGTTGTATCCATGGTTGGCTTAGGGTTTACCCTGATCACTTTCTATAGCCTTTGTTCACTCCTGGTTTCCCATCCCTAAATGAGGGAGTGGACAAACTTTCGGTTCCAACTTGTAAATTTTTCAGTTTTGGTCATTTTTCGTGTTTTCACAAATTCTTAAGTTTTTAATTTTAAAAAGTTATTCATTGCTTTTTTATTGATTTTGCTGCTGTTTTGAAGTGTCCGTAAAAATTGTCTCTGGGTGATTATAGTTTAGAAAACAGTCACATTTCAAAAACAATTTCGAGCTTTGCAGCTTTCCAATATATGTCCAGTCATCAATTATGACAAATTTATCGAATTTTTCTATAGCTCTAAACTATTTAGAATAAAGTGTGAAAACTTTTTCTGGTATTTTCTCTCCTCCCCCCTCGTAGTTTTTGCGAACTCTTTTGCCCTAATATTATACCGAGATTTAATTGCATTTTGCATGTGCTTTGTTAAATCATTTTCATGTAAAGACAATCGTTAGGGACGCATGACTACTTTATAGCGTCAAGTGGATTTTGGAGTACCGTCTTTAGGTGTTTTAATTGGTACTCGCTTAATGTTCACAAAACTTGTTCAAAATTTTTGCCAAAAATGGTGGTCACATAATCGAGTTTTCGTCTAATGTCCTCAGCCTCAGATTATTATTATCCTTATTTTGTAATAATTGGTTATTGCTCTCGATGAAAATTCGAAGCGATTACTTGTTTCTGCACAAGAAGCAGAGAATAAATAATACAGCTGAGTCTACACAAGGGGTCCCTCGGTGTTTTATGTAAACAGATTAAGAGGTATCACAAATGATATATCAGACTTAAAATTGCAAAGTTAAGCGACGCTTTTATTTCAAAACTTTCATAACGTTCATCCTTTTTGTTTCTGAAAAAATTGTGAAGTTTTTATTTGCTATCAAATCTTGAAATTAGTCTACTACTGAAGTTCAAGTTTCTCGTTGTTTTAGGACTGTTCAAAATTCGGTCGGCGATTGAACAGTTCGAACTTAATGTGCAATCCCACATCACCGACACAACAGATAAAAAATGATATCTTACATGTCCATCACATGTCTTACATGTCCATTGTTTGAAATGATGTATTACATGTCCATCAAAAGGGGCTTTTAATTCTTTCAATTTTTAAAACTCAGTGCAGCGAAACAAAAGTTAACTGTAGTCACTTCACAGAGTGAAATGGTGCCAATGGCTACACAAGGGTTTTGTTACTTCTTTACATTGTTACTGCCGGTCTTTGTTCCGGAAATTTCCATCAAGCGTAATTTCTACAGGAGAGGATGGGTGTGTGAAGTTCCTGCGATATGACAACACGTATCTGCAAGTGGGGGAGCCCTGGATATTTCCATGCAGCAGTCCAATAACAGCCAGTGCCAAGAGTGATAGATGGATTCTTTTGGGACAGCAGAAGGGCGATGTCCGACTCATTTCGATCCGGTTGCAGGCACGCTTTTCACTCCGCTATCCATTAAACTCTAATTTTGCTCAACCTTTGATGCCGCTGTTCAAAAAATCAGCAGCGGGGAGGGGTTTGTTTTTGGCTGTGTATATGAAAGTAATTGGGCCCCTTATTGTGGTTAAACGATTATTTTTGTGAAGTTTTTTGTCCTTTATCTACGGACCTCTATCTATCTTTAGGCGGTTTTGGCTGCTCTCAAACGAAATTTAAAGCAGTTGTAGTCGTAAACTTTCATGCAAAATTTTTGTTCAACCGTTTTAACTCCCAGTTGAGATTTATGTCCCTAAACGGACTCATACTAGCCGCCCTCATCTTCTCAGCCGGCTGTAATATCCTCTATTGACGTCCTCTGAAACTGCGCTTAGTGAATTTAGTCACACTCCCCTAACTGAAGTGAGCTGCAGTAGTTTTCAGCGCCCATTAGTTGTTCGAGAGGAATTCTCCCGACGTTAATAGTTTGTTTTTTTTTGCAGGTTGTTCTGAAAAAATACTAATTGCTTCATGAGTACGTAATAATTGGAGATCTGGGGACCAGGCAATATTGAACTAGTACTTGGGATCGCTGCTTTTTAACTGTTTTCTCAACAGGCTTTTGTTGTGCGGAGGCAAAATTTCATACCTGTCACCAGAAAAGGTAGAATATATAATGAGCAGAAACCGATTTTTTCAACCTGCATGGGCATTAAGAAATTGAAAATTGTCAAACTTATTAACAATTGTCAATTGATGAGTGAACTAAACGATTTGTTCTGATGTTTGATCTACGCGTATGTTTATCAAATGCAGACAGATTAGAGCCGACAAACTTCGGTCCCATTTCCGTTAATCAAAACTTGGCAAATTTTTTCAAACCATTACATTTTGAGCAACATTGTCAACAACGACTCGGATCTCAGATGCTTCGATAATCTATTTCGTCGCATAAATGGATTCATAATGTTAATGTGTTAATAGGTTCCTTAATTTAGCAACAGTTCTTAAATCAATATCTTTTGTCTTCATGTTCAAAATCTGTCGTTTTGGTGGATGTTAAATGTGATAGAAAACGTGCTAGTAATGAAATAATTAAATACAATTGATTGGTCGAAAAGCCCGACCTTCTGAGAGAACATGCCCAGAGCCCTCGTTTTTCTTTCTTACCAAGAGGTTTCACGTCAAGTTTTATGATTTGTTGTCCGAAATGACTTGAATTTTGACTTCTTTCTATTCGAACATTTAATTTTGAAAGCCGACTTCTATTTACGAACCTTAGACATTAACAGCAGCTTAGTTTGTAGTGTATTCTAATAAGGACCTGGTGTGATATTCACGGTGAAAAGGTCATTATGAGAATTATGGATTCCATATGTCCCTTCTACCTACCTAAACTACAAACCAACCATCTAACTATCAGAACCTCTTCCCATCCCCTCTCCGTAACCCCATATGTGAATACCCCCACCGAACGCTCACAAATACCTACCCCCTACACTTACTAACCTAACTCTCCCACCCCATCCTACCCCCTGGGCACCTATCTAACTTACCACCCACGCCTGTCTCGAGCAATCTACCAATCCACCCTCCCCCATCGCCTACCTACCCCCTCCCAACTACATACGGCCCAAATTACCTAATATATTTGTTTTTTGAAACGCCTGAAATGCTACGGTGAGTAAGGTTATCGTACGACTCAATTTTGCCAGTTCTTTCAGTTTTGCCAGTAGCACGAACTAATAACAAACATCTCTAATCGTTTGTTGGTATAGCAAATTTTTACGGAAGAATGATTCCTGATTTTGCTACAAAAATGCTACCACCAAATGACATGAAATAGTGAGGCAACGAAAAGTCTTTGAAGATATAAAGAACGAATTATGTGCTAACCCCCTGGTACAGCCGTACAGTTTGCAAAAAGAAGCCACTGTAGCTACTGACGCCTCTGAAAATGCAGTTGGCGGGGTTCTTTACAGTAAGGAAATCCAGTAATATATGTTTCGAGGAAATTGTTTCCAGCAGAGCAAAACTACTCAAACATAGACTGTGAAGCACTGGCAATGGTTTTTGTTGTCACAAGATTGAAACAATTTCTTGGAAGACGATTTACCCTACCGACAGACCACAAACTACTCAAATATCTCTTCGACCAGACGAGGAGAGATCCCGAAAACAGCATCAGCTAAAATCACAAGATGGGCAATAGCTCTAATGGGTTTCGGACTTTGAAGTACACACCACGAGAGATATCCCACGCATATGCTTTGAGAAGAATGGATTTTGATGATGATGAATCCGACACCGAGTGTGCGTCGCAATCAGTGACATCTAGAGTGATTCGGTGAGCCAAGTAGAAATCAAAACTGAACTTGGAACAAACACTCTTACAGGACATAATGAAACGAATCGAAAGCGGCAGTTGGAAACAATGTTTAGCGAAAAAGTCTTCGAACAACAGAAGGATGCATTGACCATACACAATGGAATCATATTCAAAGGTGTTATTCCTTTCATTCCACCCAAACTACGACACTTGGTTTTAGCAAAAGCACATGAGACATCCTGGGAAGAGTGCAACTGAGGCATCAATCAGAATGATAGCATGGCGGCCTGGCATTACCCAAGACGTTCAACATTTTGTTAGTATATGTGAGAATTGTCAAATGAAGAGGCCTAGCCTGGGAAAAACAGTATATATGGCCAGAAGCCGAAGTTTGGGAACGGCTCCACATGGACTGGGGTTATGTTAAGGACCAAGGGAATGTCTTAGTAATTGTTCTATTTCTCGCTTTCCACGCGAGAAATAGAACAACAGAAACACTTAAAGTATATCTTAGTCAAATGTTTGCAAGATTTGGAATACCAAAAACTTCATCTGATAATAGTCCTGAATTTGTAAATGGCGACCTTGAACAGTGAGGTTAATCACTGGGAATTAAGAAATTGGAATCACCCGTCTATCGTCCAGGAGCTAATGGACTAGCTGAGAGAGCAGTTTGGACAGTGAAGAGGGCACTTCAAGCGTAGAGTCCCAATCTCAACGTGACATATGAAGCATTCCTGCAAAGGGCACTGATACATCGAAAGACGAGGGGCAAAACTCCAGTTATACTTCTATTGGGGCGCAGAGTGAGACTACCAGCAATAGCAGATTTTGACTTGTGCGAATCCATTCTGTTCAAGGCCAACGAAAAGACGAAGACAGTTCGTACGACTTTCATCATCAGGAAGGGCTTGAACACATCTTTCATACAACCTGAAAACTCAACTAGTGCGCGACAATCAAATTGCGAGACTAGATATCGAGAATGTGAAAACTTAACCACCAGTGAAGGGGACCATATCTTAATCAGAACCACAAGTCCAGGTTACATATGTGGGAACTTCACATCGAGACGAAGCTTCTGCAGCTACATCAACTGCAGAGCAACGACAACTCGAGTCATCAGAGCTTTCACGAACGTCAATAAGAAACAAAACAACCCGACAGATTTGGAGAACCTATACCCACAATCTTGCGTAAAAAGGAGAGAGGATATGATGGTTTCAAAGAAACATCAAGAAACTTAGATGTTTTCTTTTAAAGCTTCAAAGAACAAAAGAACTTACCTGGCGAACTCTGCTGCTATGCCGATTAGTAATGGCCACAAAACTGAACTCAATTCTATTTTTGTTTTGGTGCTATCATTATCTTTTTGACCTTAATCAGATATCAGAAGTAAATTCTCTCACACTTAGAAACCTGATTCTAACATCCACCGAACTTTGGCAATAAGTGGAAAATATTAAAAACAGCATTTTTCCACCATATAAATGATAAGCCTCACAACTAGGTACGATGCAAAAGAATGCGTTGTATCCATGGTTGGCTTAGGGTTTACCCTGATCACTTTCTATAGCCTTTGTTCACTCCTGGTTTCCCATCCCTAAATGAGGGAGTGGACAAACTTTCGGTTCCAACTTGTAAATTTTTCAGTTTTGGTCATTTTTCGTGTTTTCACAAATTCTTAAGTTTTTAATTTTAAAAAGTTATTCATTGCTTTTTTATTGATTTTGCTGCTGTTTTGAAGTGTCCGTAAAAATTGTCTCTGGGTGATTATAGTTTAGAAAACAGTCACATTTCAAAAACAATTTCGAGCTTTGCAGCTTTCCAATATATGTCCAGTCATCAATTATGACAAATTTATCGAATTTTTCTATAGCTCTAAACTATTTAGAATAAAGTGTGAAAACTTTTTCTGGTATTTTCTCTCCTCCCCCCTCGTAGTTTTTGCGAACTCTTTTGCCCTAATATTATACCGAGATTTAATTGCATTTTGCATGTGCTTTGTTAAATCATTTTCATGTAAAGACAATCGTTAGGGACGCATGACTACTTTATAGCGTCAAGTGGATTTTGGAGTACCGTCTTTAGGTGTTTTAATTGGTACTCGCTTAATGTTCACAAAACTTGTTCAAAATTTTTGCCAAAAATGGTGGTCACATAATCGAGTTTTCGTCTAATGTCCTCAGCCTCAGATTATTATTATCCTTATTTTGTAATAATTGGTTATTGCTCTCGATGAAAATTCGAAGCGATTACTTGTTTCTGCACAAGAAGCAGAGAATAAATAATACAGCTGAGTCTACACAAGGGGTCCCTCGGTGTTTTATGTAAACAGATTAAGAGGTATCACAAATGATATATCAGACTTAAAATTGCAAAGTTAAGCGACGCTTTTATTTCAAAACTTTCATAACGTTCATCCTTTTTGTTTCTGAAAAAATTGTGAAGTTTTTATTTGCTATCAAATCTTGAAATTAGTCTACTACTGAAGTTCAAGTTTCTCGTTGTTTTAGGACTGTTCAAAATTCGGTCGGCGATTGAACAGTTCGAACTTAATGTGCAATCCCACATCACCGACACAACAGATAAAAAATGATATCTTACATGTCCATCACATGTCTTACATGTCCATTGTTTGAAATGATGTATTACATGTCCATCAAAAGGGGCTTTTAATTCTTTCAATTTTTAAAACTCAGTGCAGCGAAACAAAAGTTAACTGTAGTCACTTCACAGAGTGAAATGGTGCCAATGGCTACACAAGGGTTTTGTTACTTCTTTACATTGTTACTGCCGGTCTTTGTTCCGGAAATTTCCATCAAGCGTAATTTCTACAGGAGAGGATGGGTGTGTGAAGTTCCTGCGATATGACAACACGTATCTGCAAGTGGGGGAGCCCTGGATATTTCCATGCAGCAGTCCAATAACAGCCAGTGCCAAGAGTGATAGATGGATTCTTTTGGGACAGCAGAATGGCGATGTCCGACTCATTTCGATCCGGTTGCAGGCACGCTTTTCACTCCGCTATCCATTAAACTCTAATTTTGCTCAACCTTTGATGCCGCTGTTCAAAAAATCAGCAGCGGGGAGGGGTTTGTTTTTGGCTGTGTATATGAAAGTAATTGGGCCCCTTATTGTGGTTAAACAATTATTTTTGTGAAGTTTTTTGTCCTTTATCTACGGACCTCTATCTATCTTTAGGCGGTTTTGGCTGCTCTCAAACGAAATTTAAAGCAGTTGTAGTCGTAAACTTTCATGCAAAATTTTTGTTCAACCGTTTTAACTCCCAGTTGAGATTTATGTCCCTAAACGGACTCATACTAGCCGCCCTCATCTTCTCAGCCGGCTGTAATATCCTCTATTGACGTCCTCTGAAACTGCGCTTAGTGAATTTAGTCACACTCCCCTAACTGAAGTGAGCTGCAGTAGTTTTCAGCGCCCATTAGTTGTTCGAGAGGAATTCTCCCGACGTTAATAGTTTGTTTTTTTTTGCAGGTTGTTCTGAAAAAATACTAATTGCTTCATGAGTACGTAATAATTGGAGATCTGGGGACCAGGCAATATTGAACTAGTACTTGGGATCGCTGCTTTTTAACTGTTTTCTCAACAGGCTTTTGTTGTGCGGAGGCAAAATTTCATACCTGTCACCAGAAAAGGTAGAATATATAATGAGCAGAAACCGATTTTTTCAACCTGCATGGGCATTAAGAAATTGAAAATTGTCAAACTTATTAACAATTGTCAATTGATGAGTGAACTAAACGATTTGTTCTGATGTTTGATCTACGCGTATGTTTATCAAATGCAGACAGATTAGAGCCGACAAACTTCGGTCCCATTTCCGTTAATCAAAACTTGGCAAATTTTTTCAAACCATTACATTTTGAGCAACATTGTCAACAACGACTCGGATCTCAGATGCTTCGATAATCTATTTCGTCGCATAAATGGATTCATAATGTTAATGTGTTAATAGATTCCTTAATTTAGCAACAGTTCTTAAATCAATATCTTTTGTCTTCATGTTCAAAATCTGTCGTTTTGGTGGATGTTAAATGTGATAGAAAACGTGCTAGTAATGAAATAATTAAATACAATTGATTGGTCGAAAAGCCCGACCTTCTGAGAGAACATGCCCAGAGCCCTCGTTTTTCTTTCTTACCAAGAGGTTTCACGTCAAGTTTTATGATTTGTTGTCCGAAATGACTTGAATTTTGACTTCTTTCTATTCGAACATTTAATTTTGAAAGCCGACTTCTATTTACGAACCTTAGACATTAACAGCAGCTTAGTTTGTAGTGTATTCTAATAAGGACCTGGTGTGATATTCACGGTGAAAAGGTCATTATGAGAATTATGGATTCCATATGTCCCTTCTACCTACCTAAACTACAAACCAACCATCTAACTATCAGAACCTCTTCCCATCCCCTCTCCGTAACCCCATATGTGAATACCCCCACCGAACGCTCACAAATACCTACCCCCTACACTTACTAACCTAACTCTCCCACCCCATCCTACCCCCTGGGCACCTATCTAACTTACCACCCACGCCTGTCTCGAGCAATCTACCAATCCACCCTCCCCCATCGCCTACCTACCCCCTCCCAACTACATACGGCCCAAATTACCTAATATATTTGTTTTTTGAAACGCCTGAAATGCTACGGTGAGTAAGGTTATCGTACGACTCAATTTTGCCAGTTCTTTCAGTTTTGCCAGTAGCACCAACTAATAACAAACATCTCTAATCGTTTGTTGGAATAGCAAATTTTTACGGAAGAATGATTCCTGATTTTGCTACGAAAATGCTACCACCAAATGACATGAAATAGTGAGGCAACGAAAAGTCTTTGAAGATATAATGAACGAATTATGTGCTAACCCCCTGGTACAGCCGTACAGTTTGCAAAAAGAAGCCACTGTAGCTACTGACGCCTCTGAAAATGCAGTTGGCGGGGTTCTTTACAGTAAGGACATCCAGTAATATATGTTTCGAGGAAATTGTTTCCAGCAGAGCAAAACTACTCAAACATAGACTGTGAAGCACTGGCAATGGTTTTTGTTGTCACAAGATTGAAACAATTTCTTGGAAGACGATTTACCCTACCGACAGACCACAAACTACTCAAATATCTCTTCGACCAGACGAGGAGAGATCCCGAAAACAGCATCAGCTAAAATCACAAGATGGGCAATAGCTCTAATGGGTTTCGGACTTTGAAGTACACACCACGAGAGCAGATATCCCGCGCATATGCTTTGAGAAGAATGGATTTTGATGATGATGAATCCGACACCGAGTGTGCGTCGCAATCAGTGACATCTAGTGATTCGGTGAGCCAAGTAGAAGTCAAAACTGAACTTGGAACAAACACTCTTACAGGACATAATGAAACGAATCGAAAGCGGCAGTTGGAAACAATGTTTAGCGAAAAAGTGTTATTCCTTTCATTCCACCCAAACTACGACACTTGGTTTTAGCAAAAGCACATGAGACATCCTGGGAAGAGTGCAACTGAGGCATCAATCAGAATGATAGCATGGCGGCCTGGCATTACCCAAGACGTTCAACATTTTGTTAGTATATGTGAGAATTGTCAAATGAAGAGGCCTAGCCTGAGAAAAACAGTATATATGGCCAGAAGCCGAAGTTTGGGAACGGCTCCACATGGACTGGGGTTATGTTAAGGACCAAGGGAATGTCTTAGTAATTGTTCTATTTCTCGCTTTCCACGCGAGAAATAGAACATCAGAAACACTTAAAGTATATCTTAGTCAAATCTTTGCAAGATTTGGAATACCAAAAACTTCATCTGATAATAGTCCTGAATTTGTAAATGGCGACCTTGAACAGTGAGGTTAATCACTGGGAATTAAGAAATTGGAATCACCCGTCTATCGTCCAGGAGCTAATGGACTAGCTGAGAGAGCAGTTTGGACAGTGAAGCGGGCACTTCAAGCGTAGAGTCCCAATCTCAACGTGACATATGAAGCATTCCTGCAAAGGGCACTGATACATCGAAACACTCGAAAGACGAGGGACAAAACTCCAGTTATACTTCTATTGGGGCGCAGAGTGAGACTACCAGCAATAGCAGATTTTGACTTGTGCGAACCCATTCTGTTCAAGGCCAACGAAAAGACGAAGACAGTTCGTACGACTTTCATCATCAGGAAGGGCTTGAACACATCTTTCATACAACCTGAAAACTCAACTAGTGCGCGACAATCAAATTGCGAGACTAGATATCGAGAATGTGAAAACTTAACCACCAGTGAAGGGGACCATATCTTAATCAGAACCACAAGTCCAGGTTACATATGTGGGAACTTCACATCGAGACGAAGCTTCTGCAGCTACATCAACTGCAGAGCAACGACAACTCGAGTCATCAGAGCTTTCACGAACGTCAATAAGAAACAAAACAACCCGACAGATTTGGAGAACCTATACCCACAATCTTGCGTAAAAAGGAGAGAGGATATGATGGTTTCAAAGAAACATCAAGAAACTTAGATGTTTTCTTTTAAAGCTTCAAAGAACAAAAGAACTTACCTGGCGAACTCTGCTGCTATGCCGATTAGTAATGGCCACAAAACTGAACTCAATTCTATTTTTGTTTTGGTGCTATCATTATCTTTTTGACCTTAATCAGATATCAGAAGTAAATTCTCTCACACTTAGAAACCTGATTCTAACATCCACCGAACTTTGGCAATAAGTGGAAAATATTAAAAACAGCATTTTTCCACCATATAAATGATAAGCCTCACAACTAGGTACGATGCAAAAGAATGCGTTGTATCCATGGTTGGCTTAGGGTTTACCCTGATCACTTTCTATAGCCTTTGTTCACTCCTGGTTTCCCATCCCTAAATGAGGGAGTGGACAAACTTTCGGTTCCAACTTGTAAATTTTTCAGTTTTGGTCATTTTTCGTGTTTTCACAAATTCTTAAGTTTTTAATTTTAAAAAGTTATTCATTGCTTTTTTATTGATTTTGCTGCTGTTTTGAAGTGTCCGTAAAAATTGTCTCTGGGTGATTATAGTTTAGAAAACAGTCACATTTCAAAAACAATTTCGAGCTTTGCAGCTTTCCAATATATGTCCAGTCATCAATTATGACAAATTTATCGAATTTTTCTATAGCTCTAAACTATTTAGAATAAAGTGTGAAAACTTTTTCTGGTATTTTCTCTCCTCCCCCCTCGTAGTTTTTGCGAACTCTTTTGCCCTAATATTATACCGAGATTTAATTGCATTTTGCATGTGCTTTGTTAAATCATTTTCATGTAAAGACAATCGTTAGGGACGCATGACTACTTTATAGCGTCAAGTGGATTTTGGAGTACCGTCTTTAGGTGTTTTAATTGGTACTCGCTTAATGTTCACAAAACTTGTTCAAAATTTTTGCCAAAAATGGTGGTCACATAATCGAGTTTTCGTCTAATGTCCTCAGCCTCAGATTATTATTATCCTTATTTTGTAATAATTGGTTATTGCTCTCGATGAAAATTCGAAGCGATTACTTGTTTCTGCACAAGAAGCAGAGAATAAATAATACAGCTGAGTCTACACAAGGGGTCCCTCGGTGTTTTATGTAAACAGATTAAGAGGTATCACAAATGATATATCAGACTTAAAATTGCAAAGTTAAGCGACGCTTTTATTTCAAAACTTTCATAACGTTCATCCTTTTTGTTTCTGAAAAAATTGTGAAGTTTTTATTTGCTATCAAATCTTGAAATTAGTCTACTACTGAAGTTCAAGTTTCTCGTTGTTTTAGGACTGTTCAAAATTCGGTCGGCGATTGAACAGTTCGAACTTAATGTGCAATCCCACATCACCGACACAACAGATAAAAAATGATATCTTACATGTCCATCACATGTCTTACATGTCCATTGTTTGAAATGATGTATTACATGTCCATCAAAAGGGGCTTTTAATTCTTTCAATTTTTAAAACTCAGTGCAGCGAAACAAAAGTTAACTGTAGTCACTTCACAGAGTGAAATGGTGCCAATGGCTACACAAGGGTTTTGTTACTTCTTTACATTGTTACTGCCGGTCTTTGTTCCGGAAATTTCCATCAAGCGTAATTTCTACAGGAGAGGATGGGTGTGTGAAGTTCCTGCGATATGACAACACGTATCTGCAAGTGGGGGAGCCCTGGATATTTCCATGCAGCAGTCCAATAACAGCCAGTGCCAAGAGTGATAGATGGATTCTTTTGGGACAGCAGAATGGCGATGTCCGACTCATTTCGATCCGGTTGCAGGCACGCTTTTCACTCCGCTATCCATTAAACTCTAATTTTGCTCAACCTTTGATGCCGCTGTTCAAAAAATCAGCAGCGGGGAGGGGTTTGTTTTTGGCTGTGTATATGAAAGTAATTGGGCCCCTTATTGTGGTTAAACAATTATTTTTGTGAAGTTTTTTGTCCTTTATCTACGGACCTCTATCTATCTTTAGGCGGTTTTGGCTGCTCTCAAACGAAATTTAAAGCAGTTGTAGTCGTAAACTTTCATGCAAAATTTTTGTTCAACCGTTTTAACTCCCAGTTGAGATTTATGTCCCTAAACGGACTCATACTAGCCGCCCTCATCTTCTCAGCCGGCTGTGTGAGTCCGTTTAGGGACATAAATCTCAACTGGGAGTTAAAACGGTTGAACAAAAATTTTGCATGAAAGTTTACGACTACAACTGCTTCAAATTTCGTTTGAGAGCAGCCAAAACCGCACCTAATTTATACGACCTAATTTATACGATTCGGAGAGGAGTTATGGTGATCTAATTTTGTAATCGGTGACTTCTCTTTTCTCAGGATGCAAAGTCTAATGCCGCGCGTGAAAACAAGTGTTTAGGTCAAACTGCTGAATAAAAATCAGAAGTAGAGCGAAGGGGAGAGTGGTTTTTGTTCATTCAGAGCCGTTTTTGTGTTAACTAACGTTTTCTGCCAAAACTGTTTCTGTCAGTCATTTTGGCTAGCAAAAGTATGTTTTCAAGCATTTTTTCACCACCTGAGTTAAGTGTTAGACTTTTAGATCATATTTTGAGCCTTTTTTGCCCTTCTGCACTTTTGAATGCCTATTTAGCACTTTTTGCAATCTTCTTCACTTTTATAGCAATTGGGTTATGTTGGTTGAGCTTGGTTAGTTGTTTTAGAGTATTTGGTGATCTATTGATTTAGTTGATATTGATTTTTAGTTGTGTTTGTTAAAAAGAAAAGGGAAGTTTTTTGTCAATTTCTGATTCATTTTCGTCTTCTCTGAGAATTTTTACCTATTTATTCTGATGCTGAGATTTTCGCAGTAGTTCTTTCGTTCCCTAGTTAATTGAGTGCTGTTACCAAGAGATGGCAAGTCAAGGCTATATAGTGCAGTTTATAAAATGTAATCAAGGATACACTTTTGTAATTTTGTTTTTTGTTGTTTGCTTCTTTATTTTATGGTTAGCTGGTCTGTGACAGCCATTGGTTGGATAACCAATTAAGCAGGAAAAAAGAATGGTCTCAGAATAATTGTTGGGAAGCAGTATATAGCTTTAGCATTTTGTAGGGAATTTTGTAAATCATTAATTTTGTTTCTTTTTTGTTTCTCGGTTTTCTTTGTGCATGGTTTTTTTTTGAATTGGTGTTCATTTATGGATTGACAATAATTTTAATAGGAAGTTTTTTAACCAATAATTGTTTCGAGGCTGCGAGCTGTGACTGTAATTCCAATGTCTATCATATTTGAGCAGATTTGATTGTTCTCATGTTAATTTTACTGTTATTGTTTGAAGGTAACGACCGCAAATAAGTAGAACTGTGTTTGTGAGTAGTCGGCTGGGGCAATGGAATATCTACTCAGTGGCCGTTCCGGAGTCTTCCAATAGTGTTTTTTACAACCCGAAGTAATTGGATTGTTTTTAAGATGTATTCATGCATTTTCTGATAAATTTTAGCTTTCTAAACGGGATAAACAGGTAAAATTTCGATGCGGATTAAGTTGCGATTAAATTTGGTAACCACAGGCCATCAGCTGGCTGCAGTAGTGTCTAAGGTGCTTAATGCACTGAAGTTGCTGGGATTGTCTAAATTCGAGGTGAAGAGCTCATTTTTGAAGTTTCAACCACGAAATCGTGCTGTTTTGGCAGTTTTTTGAGATTTTTTTCTAGTAGTCTTTTGATTGCTGAAAAAGTTCTTATTAACTTTTCTTGAGGTATATGTTTTGGTAATGCCAACATTAAGTTGTAATTTTTGCTATTTTCAAGTTTTTCAATGTCTGTGAGCCAATGAATCAATTTTAGGACTTAAAATTGATTTCATGGATAGCTTTTAGGTTTAATGGATTGCTTTTAGGGGCAAGGGAATGGATTTCCTCATGCTAATATCAAGCATTTTAGCAATTTTTGATAAAATTTGCAACTTTCTAGCTTTTTCTGGCATTTTTCGAGTTTTTCCAGACTCAGGGGCCAGTTGACCTCCTCCAATGTTTATACAGCATAATCTCTAGTGGCAATAGAATGGTCTTCAACATTTCAATAGCGAGAATATTTTTGAAAAACGTTTTCCAAGTTTCATCTTTACAGGCCAGTGAAAATTTTAGGCTTGTTATTAGGTACTGGATAGTTTCTGGAGACAATGAAATGGTTCTATTAATATTAATATCACGAATTTTCAGCAACATTTCAGTAAAACTTGCTAGTCTTTTCCATGTCTTTTCAATGTCTTTTCAATTTTTTGAAAGTTTTTGTCACTTCAGAGTTTATCGATCTTTAAACACTAACTGTTTAAAGTTTTTAAAATGGGTTACTGGCAGAACAAAAAATGGTTTTCTATATAGTAATTATGCAAAATGTAGAAAGTTTTAATAATTTCTGTATTTTTTGTTTTAATGTATTTGTCGTCTTGCTTGAGTTTTTTTTTCAATAAGCTGTGGCCAAAAAACCCTTTTGTGTCGTTCAATGCGTTTAATTAAATAGACCAAATTTAGCCTTCAGGATAAAAGCTTCATGATTAATGGAATTGATTATGTTTTTGTTTACTTTGTTTGATTATTTCAGTTTTACCTGTTTTTCGTTTGTTAAACATTTTGCATGAAATCTTTGTGATTTCTCTGGGTGAGTTTCATTCTTCGCTCATTCCGCTCAAAGTGCCTTTACACAGCAGTTGCTCAGCAGAATAATGTAAAGGGAACAGAATCATTACCGAAAGCGAAATCAAAATAGAAACAGGATAGATCCATAAAGCCCAATTTCAGATGCCCGCCACTTGAAATTTGTTCTTGTCTTAGTTAACATCTGTAATGCGTTTTTGCATTGATACTAGCCCCTATAACCTCTCATTAGGAGACTAGTATGCATAACTTCAAATTTCAATCACAATATTTTGCACTTTAGTAAGATTTTTGTACAACAATCAATTTTTATCATTGTTTTCCTGAGCCTTCAATCCCAATCGGTGTTATCGGAATCAATGGCGGCTATTTTGCGGAAAATTTTTCGGTATGTTTGATTTTGTGTGATCTAACTTGCTTTCTCATTCATAATTTTCAGCTGTTGGTAGTTTACTAAAATGAAAAGTACGCCAAAACTGTTCCTCTTCTCCAATTCCCCGCTTTTCCTCGTGTAAATCAGGCTACTCTAGTTGGAGCCCCGCCACTCGTTCGAGAGCTATTCGCCGGACTTTGGTATTTTTCTTCAATCTTTTGCTACTACAGGCCTCCAGATATTATTTCAATTTTACATTTGATTCTGTCTTTTTCTCGGCGGTTTTTAATCGGAGTGGAAAGGGTTCTAAAAGGGGGAAGAGACAAGTGATGAAGGAAAGCGGAGAGTGTCTGCTAACATGGCCGCCCTCTACTCTGATAACAGGAGACGCAAAGTTACTGCAGTCGCCCTCTATCAATCAATTGGAGTTGTCCAAATAGAGGGTGAGTCCAATTCTTATCAGATAGTGTATGATTAACTTGAAGAAATGAATACTTCATTTAAAAATGAATGTACATTCCTATTTATTGTTGCTTGATACGTTCATCTTTATAAATTATGTTCTGTCTCTTATAATGAAAAGAGACAGAACATGCTGCATACTTCTAATGAAAAGGGTATGTTTCGACTCTACATTTCTGGGATTCACAGTGATATACTTTTGCCGTTAAGAGGGCGAAGCAGAATAGATCTTGTTTTCTTTTGGTTTGGGAAAACTTGTATTGATGTTTCAGGATGCTCTCTTCTTGTTTTGCATATTGATTACACAGACATACCTCCTCGACTGGCCCTTAGTAATCAAATAGAGGCCTCAATAATGCATCCTTCTCTGTACATGGAAATTGAGATGGTACATTTCAATGTCTATAACCAGCAGGGTGGTGAGTAATGTTGAAAGGGTATAGATACATTTATGTATTCTCATATTGTACTTTTCACTCCCTGAATGCAGCGCATGCATTGTTTCATCATTGATTCAAAATGAAACGACAAAGCTATTTTCATCTTTAGGTGTTTTAAGATTTAGATAATGAAGTTTTAGGAGCATCGTGACGTTTGAACGTACTCGTTTAGGTGGAATTGATCTGTTTCAGATTTGCTGAAAAAGGTGTTCATCAATTTCTTCTAAGATTCAGACATTGTGCTTTTTGAAAAAGGAGCGTCCTAAGAACCCAGAATTCTTGGAAGACGTTTACAGGTTTATAAATGCACGTGTTTGGTTAATACTGAAGAACATTCAAAATATCATTTAGAACTCAAGTTAAAAAGACGGATAAGGCTCTCTATTATAAGAATGAAAAAAGAAGATTATATAAATTAGGAATCTTCTCAGTTTGAATAGCCGCAAAGCGATAGCTGGGGCTATTATTGGCCTTCTCTTGGTTTTTTAATAGCCGCAAAGAGAAAGCTGGGGCAATTATTGGACTTCTTTTTTACGACTCGAAGAGGAGTAATTGGTTTTCCTGAGTTTTTTTTAACCGGAAGCACTATTTGTTCAAATGGCGTGTTGACATAAAAGTGAAAGTGGGTAAAATTATTGTATGAATTAATTTTTTCTGAGCGATAGATGTTTTTTGATCATGCGCTACGTTCAGTAATTGACTTTTCGACTTAGAAACGTGTTTTTTGAGAGAATGGCCCATATAGATAACGTTTTTGGCCGTTTTCGTCCAATTGGCCTAATTTTTTCCCTTGCAGTTTGTTTTTTTTTGTTTAAATAGTTTTTGATCAATGCTGCATTTATATCTAGCCCCCTGAAATTGATACAAATTTTCGGAGAGCCTAATAATGCGTTTGAAGTGCAAAAGAGGGACATATTTCTCCATTTTTTAGATTTATTTGTTTGGATCTTTTCTATAAAAATTAATTGTATATGGCAACGTCGCCTTGACAAATCACTCATTATGGACTTCTCTTTAGCTTAGTTATTTTTCTAAGTTTTTTAATTAGTTTTTATGATTTCAATTAAAAACATCTTTGTGCACCGCCTAAAACTTTAATTTTGTGTTATGACTAATTAATTTATTTTGGCTTTGAAATTCTGTGAATAATTTATTTCCTAAACGCAGTTTTAACAATTTTTTTTACGATTTTTTTTGCAAAATGTTTCTGTTTCGAATCTTCGAACTGTTTCAAATCTCTTAGACAAGTGGTTGGGCATGTAATTTTCTGAGCCATGAATGCGCAGGGAAATTTTCTGTTTTTCTATTTTATGTTTCAATTTTGATTTTTCAAAATTTACGAAGTAGACTTTGTTCTTGTTCTTTTTCGCAATGTATTTGTTTTGTCCATACCCTAGCCTGTATCATTCAAGCATTCTTCTCAGATCTAGAATTTTTTGGCGCCGATTTTTTGCCTGTCAACAAGTTTCAATAATTTCATCCTTGTTAAATTTTTTCAAAAATTTTCTTGGTTTGCAATTAACTTCGTAAAATATAGCACTTTGTGGAATTAATTGTGGAAATTTTGACTGATATTTGATTTTTGCAAATTATATTGGGGCAGCTTCTTAGTAAACGATTTTCTTAGTTCTTTTTTCAAGATTGTTTTAATTTTTCAATGGTTTTGGCGCCTCATCGCGTCGTTTGGCTTCTCTTAAGTAATGTGGCACCAAAAGAAATTATTTAGTATTTTCTCGATTTTTCTTAGTTGGTTTTTGTTACTAAGAATGATGCCTGCCTTATGCTTTCCGACTGTCTCTGGGTTGCATTTAATTGCGGAGCTCTAAGTTTTTAAAAATGTATTAGTTTTTTCGTGGCAATTTTAAGCCCGGTCAGTTTTTTGAGCTTATGAATATTTTTTTCTACTCAAAGCTTGGGCCAATTTTCAACGTTACCAGATTAATACCAAAGATTGCGTTATCAAGATATCAAGGCGAGTGTCTACTGTCTAAATTTTGTCTTTCAATTTAAATTTTTAAGTATTTTTTTATGATCTCTAAATGATGTCGTGAATGTTTTTATGTTAGTTGGTTACAATGATGTCGTTGCTCAAATCTTTATCGTTGCGAGGTGAGGTATAATTTGTGTGCCAAATGTTTCAATAAAGTCTGGTGAGGTAAAGAATAAATGTTTAAGACACATGACAATGGTATCGGCTCTAATTAGGGTTTTGCTTGTGACTTCGATGCTTCGAATTTGGAATTTTTTGGCTATATCTTTGGATTTGAACAGAGAGTACAAAATGAAGTAGTTTTGTTCATGGCCGCTTTTCGTCCATTGGGCTCAATTGTTTTCCTTGCAGTTTGGTTTTGTATTAATAGTTTTTAACCAATGCTGCATTAATATGTAGCCCCTTGAAATTGATTCCAAAAAATTTTTTGGAGCCTTATAATAATGTTTTAAGTGCAAAATAGGCCCATATGTCTCTATGTTTAGTTAATTTTTGGATTTTTCATTGAGTTAAATATTTTTTGGATCTTTTCTTGAAATATATATGGCAACGTCCCCTTGACTGCATGCATTATCAAGTTATCTCAGTGAGTTTTTTCTTTCAAAATTTCCTCTTTCATTTGAATTTTTTGCGTCTTTTATCTTTAAATGATGTGCTTGTTTTTAAGTTAGCTTTTTTCGATTATGTGCTCAAATCTTTATCGTTGTGAGATATAAATTTTTTGCCAAATATTTTAATAAAATCTGATGAAGTAAAGAATAAGCGTTCTAAGACAAATTACAACGGTTTTGGCTGTAATTACAATTTTGCTAGTGATGTTCCTAGGCTTCGATTTTGGATTTTTTCCTATGTTTTCGGTATTGTACAGAGCACAAATCTAAGCAATTTTGTTCATGCGTCATTTTGATATAAAAGCGAAAGTAAGAAAAGCTGTCTTGGTGAACAGATTGTTGCTGAGCGAGAGAAGTTTTTTGATCATGCGCTGCGTTCAATGAATGACTTTGAGAAGTGTTCTTGACAGAATGGAGTGTAGAGATAACCGTTCTTAGCCTTTTTTCTTCGACCTTGCCCCCCCTTTTTTGTAATTTGGTTTTTGTGGAAATGTTTTTTGTCGATGCTTTTTGAAGATGTTGCCCACTGAGGTCAATACCACAGTGTTGTTGAAAGCCTAACAATTGTAACATGAACTCAGATTTCTCGAGTTTTGAAGTTCATTTTTTTATTGATTTCGTTTCTGTATCTTGTTTTCAAAAGTCAGTGCATACGGCAAGATGTTTGAAATCGTTCAACTGTTTTCTCTTCTTTTGTTTCTTTCATCTGTTCAGGAGGATGACTGTGTTTTTTTTTCGGCATTGAATGCTAAATAATAAAACGTGTTTGCTTTTCTAAATAAATGTTTTTTGAATTTCGTTTTTAACTTTCAAAAATAGAGTTTGCTTTTGCAATGTGTCCAAATTCTCCACGTCCCAGCGTTTTTCATTCTAGCATTCTCCTAAGAACTGTAGTTTTATCGTTCAATTTGCTCTGGCTCTATCGCTTGTTTAAAAAATTAAATTATTTTTCCTGTTTCGTAGATGTTTTTTTCTTCCTTTTTTGTTTGCTTTTTGTTTCTTTTTTAATAGCTTTCTCAGTTTATCTGCCGGCCATTATAGCGCCCCTCTTTTTATTTTGCCGAACAAAATTTTTTTTTGCTGTCCTCATATTGTCATTTATCCAAAAAACGAAATCAATATAGAAACGGGATAAACCCACCGGGGCAAAGTTTTAGATGCCCGCTAATTGAAATTCGTTCCTGTAGGTCCTAGTTAACATTTCTAATAAGTTTTGGCATTGATACTGACCCATGCATCCTCTCATTAAGATACAGGAGTGTGGATAACTACCAAATCTAATCAAAATAGATTTTGCAAAGATTTTTTTGCACTTTCAAAAAGATTTTACACAAAAATCAATATTTATCATTGTCTTTGTTTCTTCTATCCCAATCTGCCGCGTTTGATATATATTGCAGATCTGAAATTTAGCTGGAATAATGTTTGAAAGTTTGAGAATTACGTCCTGCAAAAAAATCTTGGGGCCTCAGTTTTACTACTAGACGATGTTTTGCCTTTGTATTATTCCTTTCCTTTTGTAGTTTTCTGTAAGTTGTGTAAGTCTACATTTTGTGTAAGTTATTTCCAGCAAGAGAATTACATCTAATTTTTGGTTTTAGTCGATCGGTCTCCAAAACAGAGAAAATTTTCTTGATTCTTAATGTTTATTATTTTTTTGGAAAATTCAGTTCAGTTTGAGAATAATATCTGCCTTATGATTCTATAATGTGTCTTTTGGCGCGCAGAGTTGATTGAGGAGTTCTCGTTTTTTAGGACCAGTGTCATGATTTATTTCGTGGCCTTATTCAGCCCTGTCAGGATTTTTAAGTTTATCAGTATTGGACCATCTCAAGATTTTTTTTGGCCGTTTTTCAACGTTGCCAAATGTTTCGTAATACAAAGCTTTGCGGTGTCAACATTTCAGTGCGTTTTTAAGAAAATTAGGTCTTGCCTTTTAAATTTATGCGGCGTTTTCGTACTGATACTGAATGACGTGGTTGTTTTTCTTTTATTGTTCCTATGATGTCAATGCTCAAATCTTATCTCAGCGGTGCGAATTTTGAAAAAAATTTTGAGCAGATCAGTAGAGGTAAAAAGTTACTGTTTTAACTCCAAAGGTAATTGTTGTGGCGGCAAGTAGGGTTATTGTGAATTCCTGACGCTTGGAGTTGCTGTGGGGATTCTTCCGGCTAGGTTTTTATTTCGGCCTCAAGATTTTTTTACGACCATTTGACATCACAGTGACTTCAAAATCTGCTTTTTGTTCAGTCGTTCATGAATTTTTAACTCATTTATGTGCGTTGAGTTATTTTCCAGTCGTAGGTTCCAATCATTCGCGTGAAAATTTTTTGTCACATGTGACTTACCTCACTCTCAGAGACTTCCTCAATCTGAAATTGAATTTTTCTTTGAAATAGTTGAAAGATGAGGACAAGTGAGTGCAATGTAATTGAAGGTTAAATAGAAGAAGCTATTAGGAGCAGCAATAAGGTAAACAGTTTCATGTTCAAAATATAACATCTCAGCAATTAATAAAGAGAAATTTCTTTGGTCTGTTTCTTTCACTATATTTTTGAGACAGCAGTTCACAGCTATGAAGCTAGTGGGGTTATATTGTGCAACCCGACAGATATTTTTACTGCCGCAAAGCGATAGCTGGAGCTTTGATTGACCTCGCGTTTTTTTGCGCCTCAAAGATGACTGGTGGAGCGTCGTCTTTTTGATTTGTCATTTTTCGGAGAGTAGTGGATAAAAGGGCGCTACCAACCACCAGCCAACTCGGTCCATTTTCCCTCGTAAAAACTCTGGAATATGGACCCAGCCGTCTGCTTTTTGGTACCCCCTTTTATCCACTACTAAGGCAGCCAAATACACATTACTTTATTTCCCTTTGTTTTATCTACTATATTTCCCCTTTATATTCCCTCAGAAACTGACTCCAGTGAACGTATCACAGTCTAAGTGTAATCAGTGAAACCATGCAAAATGCACGTAAACCAACTTGTGAAAAAAACTTGAACAAAAATTGAAAAAAATGTTAAATAATAAAAATTTTCATATGCCCCCCAAATCAATATTTAATCAATCTAAAACTAAAACTTTTGGTCTCACTTGCCGTAGTGGTTAAATCATCAAGCCTAGTTAAGTTGCTTTAGCAAACAGAAGGTTTGGTGTTCCTTCCTCAGTGTCTCCAGTGAACGTCCCCCGATTTTGATGAAATACTATAAAACTAAGTGAGATAAAAAACCGAATTCACTGTTCTTTAAAAGGATCAATGGAAGGGACGAAGTCCTTGGTACCCCAACTGCTGCTTTGCAGATGATACCTGCTGTGAGACTGTATATGGGTCACACTCTGATGGGTATACAGACAAAAACACTGAGATCGGTGGAAACACAGTGATTTGTGTTTTTTTTTATCAGTGTAACTAGTGAGGCCGTGTAACCACATCGTGGATAATCTGCACAAAACCAGCTTAACCCTAAACTTTATATTAAATCTTTTGACATATTCCTTGAATCTATCTTTGGTATATGTGTATCTATATCTGTTAAGATAGATGCACAATCTGCATCTTCCATTTCTAAACCTAAAGAAAGAAATATGCTTAAACTTTACACCTTACACTCTAGATATTGATCGGGATTATCATAATGTTTTCCTAAATGTTTAATATAATCTTTTACTTTAACTATATCCCTGCATACATAACAACAATATTCTAATTCTTTACAATTATCACAACACTCCCTCCTAGGCTTATTTTTACACTTATCACACTTCATTTTTTGTTTCGAAAATTTTTTTTTCCAAAAATTTCCCAAATAAAATACACCATGTCTCACTCAACAAACAGTAAAGTATCAAGTGTCAACTTCTGTGATGTCTGTAATTTATCCTTTGAAACAAAGAAGTGTTTATACAAACATCAATCATATGATTCGAAACATGAAGAATTGTTAGAGAAAATGTTTGATTCTGATGATGAAGTCCAAATTAATGTTAAACCTAAAGTTAAAGCTAAAGCTAAACCTGAAGTTAAAGCTAAAGCTAAACTTGAAGTTAAACCTGAAGTTAAAGCGAAAAGGGTTCCACCACCACCAACCCAATCTACCTGAAAACATGGAGAGAGTACAGAAGAAGAATATTACTATCTCAGACCTAAGCCTAAAGATAACACCAAAGATATTATTAAACCTAAACCTATCACTAAATCTGAACCCCAACCTAAAGATATTATCTTCTCTAGAATTAAGTTTAGATGTGAAGAATGCAATGAAGAATTTAGAAATAAATTTGCTCTAACCATTCATTCATATAGCCACAATCGTAATTATCTAGAAAACACAGAATACTTCGAAATAAACTCTAGCCAGAATATGAGATTTATATCACCAAAAATTCTGGAAACTACATTGAAGATATAGATGATGTCGTTAATAATTCTTTAGATGAAATTAAAAGTTGTTACCAGTTCAGAAAAGTTAAAAGTTTTAAATATAAGATTACAGCCGAATGTGATTATAAGAAGAGAACCAAAGAAGAAGTTAAGATCACAAAAGTTTTCTTGGTCACCGACTATATTAATAATAAAGCGATATATAATTATGGCGACTTCAAACAATGGTTAGATTTCGAAAAAGAAGTATATGAGGTTTATGGCTACGACTTTGAGTTTCTTGGTTTAAGAAGTATTCAGACAAACATTGGACCAACTAAAGGAAGTATTGGTACTTATATAGATTTACCAGCAGATCTTAAAATCTCTAAATCAATATTAAATATACGTATTTCTAAATACAATTGCTTACAACTATCTATTACTGCTTGGTTACATCCCGTTAAGGAGAATGCAACACGTGAAAGTAAATATGAGAATAAACTAATTGTACCAAGACAACTACATGAAGATGATTTAGGCTATTTAATAAGAATAAAAAAAATTATATAATATTAATATTTGGATATACACACCTTGTGGTGGGGGCAAAGTAGAATTGTTTAAACCAGTGGATGGGTTTGATAAAGATAGAAAAGATGTTAGAATATTGGTGTGGGGGAATGGAACAACACAACACTGTGCCTTAATTAAAACCATAAAACCTCGATAGAAAGACCGAATAAGAGCCAACACAAATTTTATTATTGTAATAGATGCACATATTGGTTTAACTCTCAAATTAAATACGACAATCATGTATATGGCCACTCTTTCAAACCAGAGATTGTTTGACCTAAGAAAAAACATATTACTTTTATAAATGAACATAAACGTCAAAATATAAAACATATTGTAACTGCTGATATAAAATGTTGCATTGTCTAAGTCGTAACTAATGATTGTAAATATGTAATAGCTGAACTTTTACCAATAAGAATGCATAATGAAAAGATGATATTTACAGAAGATAAATTATATCATAATGCAACAAACACTTGTCATATATGCAGCAAAACATGTATTAATTAGGTAAGAGATCACTGTCATGAAACTGGTAAATATAGAGGACCAGCATGTAAAATATGTAATCTAAGATGCAAACAACAAACTTCATTCCCGTAATATTCCATATTGGTAGTGGTTATGATTTCAATCTACTATATAGTGAATTCTTTAAACAGAATAATGATAAAAGAAAAGTAGATAGCATACCTCTAGCTGCTGGTAAGTCTAAAATGTATAGCATTGGTTGTCTTAATTTCATAGATAGTTATAACTTCTTAGCTATGCCTCTAGATGAAATGGCAAAGATATATGGTTCTAAAACTAAAACATTGTATCCATATTAATACTTTGGTTTTGATGTTTACGACAAACTTATAGGTAATCTAAATATAGAAGACTTCAAATCCTCACTATCTAATAGATTACCAACACAAGAAGAAGTCAATATCTTCAATAAATACAACAGTCATAAAACTATAAAGCTGTCATAAAACAGATCTAACTAAAGAGTATTTACAGAATGATGTGGGAAAGTTAGACTACTGCATGAATGAATATGTTAAATTAAGTGTGAAAGAATTCAGTCTCAACCCTCTACACTATGTAAGTCTCCCGGGTTATAGTTTTGATTGTTTGTTAAAGTCAAGTGGTGTTACATTAGATACATTACAAGATAAACAAATGCTAGATGATTTCGTTGAAGCAAAGAGAGGTGTTATATGTCGAATAATGGGCGATAGATATATTAATATTAACAATAGCAATAGATCTATTTGGTACATAGACGCAAACAACCTTTATGGTTATGTAATGATGCAGAAGCTTCTTAATAAGGATATCGAGTACACTACTACTATGGCGGAGCATGAACAGAGGTCCATATCTCTATATACTATATTAAATACTCCAGATGATGGTGATCAAAAAAAGATAAATGATAATGAGTTAGGCTATAGAGAAAGAGATGGAGGCAAGGCAAGATCAGAGAAATTAATCTTAGATCAAAAGAACAAATTAGAATATATGGTTCATTATAGGATGTTAAAGTTCTATGTTAAGATGGGTGTAAAAGTAACTAAAATTCATATAGTAATTAAATTTAAACAAGTTTACATATGTAGACTATATTCAAAACAATACTAATGAAAGAGCAACAGATAAAACTGAAGCGGAAAAGGATGTAAGGAAATTAATGAACAACTCTTTATAGGGAAGAATGTGCATGAATCCTCTACACTTCCTTCAAAGTAAGTTCTTACACGATGAAGAAAAGATAATGAAAAGTATAAGTAAACCAACATTTAAGAATATAACATAGATATAAGGATTATAGCGAAATTGAATATAAAACGAAAAAAATAGAATATGATTCTTCAGTATATATGTGTGTGTTACTATATTAGAATTAAGTAAATTACACATTTTTGATGTATTCTATATTCTTCAACCATCTCTCAAGGATTTACAACTCCATTATATGGATTCTGATAGTTCCGTATTAAGCTTTACTGAAGGTAATGTACCCGATGAACACATGGACTTAAGTAATCTAGAACCAGCAATCAAAACTAATAATAAAATTCCAGGTAAATTCAAACAGGAATTTTGAAGTAAAATATAACCTTATCGCCAAAGACATATAGTTTGGTTGCCCAGGAGCAGAGCCTATTCATAGATTATCCAAATAGAGAGAATAAAGCAAAAGAGAAAGGAATAAAAAATTGTAATAATGCTAAACATGATGAGTATTATAATGCATTAATGTATAATAAAGAAAGGGCTGTAGATGAATGTAGAATACAAAAGGTTGGTGATAACGTGACAAGAACAATAACAAGTAAGATAAGTCTAAACACATTTGATGATGAAAGATTCTATGTAAATAATATCCTCATGATGAGAATCTATGTCTATTCAAAAGAGATTTAAAAAAGATTAATACGACTCCAACCAGCTATTAATAAAATTAGGGTTGGATGAAAGTAAAGAGTCATTAATATATAATACTCTAGAACTAACTTTTAATGATGATTGAAAGTTAATTGAAGCTGCTATTAGATTATATAATGACCTCTGAATATGATTATGAATATGATTATGAATATGATTAGTGGTTAGTAGTTAGTAAATAGTAGTTAGTAGATAGTAGTTAGCAGGTAGTAGTTACTAAATTATATATCATCATCTCTCCTATAGAACATTTTTTTGTTATATTATGTATTATTTTTATATTATTTTATATAAAATATGACTAAGCTAGATAAACTTATAGAATTAAATAAACTGCAAAAACTAAACGGAAAGAATAGATTAGATAAATTATAACAGCAGGAATATTATGGTGACATAGAAGAGTTATTTGATCCTTTGACTAAAACACTAAATGCAAACAATGAGCAGAATCTAGCATTGGGTGAACAAACATTAAGAGCAATAGATTGGCATAATCAAGAGTTAGATAAACAAACTAAAATGATCCAGCAAGCTGGCTCACTGTTTAATGAAGCATTAATGAAATCTAATTAAGCCTTAATTAAGTCCAATGAAGCTGTAGAGGAAGCCCGAGATAAACCAGGATTTATAGATAAAGACAAAGCTCATTTTATTAATTTAATGTCAGTTCAATCTAACCCTTAATTAAAGTTATTGTTTGGAAATTTAGATATTCGTGAATTTGAAATCAATGGTGTTAAACTAACTTATCAAGAAAATTCATTTATAGTTAAGGATAATTTATGAATTTTCAGATGGGTTTATTAACTTTCTTACTAACCCAAATGTAAAATATAGTGATATCGATGAAGATGAAAACAAAGTTAAAAGGTTTTTATTTGATGTTGAATATGATGTAGGGAAAGGTGATAAGAGAATCAGTAGATATAGAATAATAACACGTATATTAGAGGATAAAGAGAGAAACTATGGCAGGGGTTTAACTAAAGATAAACTGGACAATCATAGCTGTAACTTCACAAATAGTCTAAGCTGCAAAATAGGTGGGACTTCGTCCAGCCACTTCGTGGGTTGGGGTACCAAGGACTTCGTCCCTTCCCTGATAGAAAAATTAGAATTAATTATTCTACAAACAAATGCTGGTCATGATGGATTATATGATGAAATGTTAAAAATTTCTAAACAATTATTATCAATGAATATTATTAATCAAGAAAACTAGATAATTTTGTGTTTATTTATATTAAATTAGCAAAGCTATGACTACGTCCATGAGTAAGCCTACAACCACGACCATAAGCAAAGCTATGACCAAATACATAAAGAAACAACAATACACAATTAAAAATAAACAACTACTAGCTAAAGAAGTATTTAGCACTCAAATAACAATTTTTAGAAGAGAAAGAATAATAGCATTATATAAAGATGAAACATGGTCAGCGGATTTAATTGATAAGTCATCTCTAAGTAAATACAATAATAATTATAAATTTATATCAACAGTTATAGATATATTCACAAAATATGCATGGGCTATTCCATTGAAGAATAAATCTGGTTTTTCTATAACTAATGGCTTTAAAATAGTTTTAGGCGACAATAGAAAACCATAAAAGTTATGGGTAGATAGAGGTAGTGAGTTTTACAATAAAACAGTTAAATCTTTACTTAAAGAATATGCAACAGAACTGTATTCTACTTAGTGATTTAAAGGCTGTGTTTATAGAGAGATTTAATAGAACATTAATAAACTAAATTAATAAACCAATGTTCATCAATGGTGATTGTAATTTGGTAAATATATTAAATGATGCTGTTGTAACATATAACAATAACATTCACTCTACTATTAATATGACACTTCTTGGTGCTTCTAATAATCCTGATAAGGTTAAATACTATGTTAAATCTACCAAAGCAACACCAAAGGGTAAACCTGGCTACGCCCAACTTAATGTCGGTGATTATATCAGGAGTGCTGACAAGCGTAATATTTTCTCTAAAGGATACACTTCTAATTGGAATAAAGAATTGTTTAAATTGAATGAGGTTCTAAAAACCCAACCACCAACATATAAGATAGAAGATATGAATGGAGAGATAATAGAAGGTAAATACTATGAACAGGAATTATTAAAATCTAATTTTGATTTTGAATCTAATAATAATGTTTTGCAATCATTAAATATCGACCTCCGGTCAGCTACAAAGTAGATAGTTCCTTTTTGTAAACAAATACAATGATGACAAGAAATAGATTCAGTCAGACCAAACAGCAAGGGGCATCAACAAACAACTTAACTCTAAGTAAAGCTCGTGGTTTGTTCCTAGAAGATAACGATAATATTGACTTGAAGGATACATATGAAATTAGAAATATACACCCTCCCATAGATTAAAAAGATGTTGTTAATAAAGAGTATTGTGACAATAACTTATCTTCTTCTAATAAAATCAATATTTTAAGTAGAAATATAACTGAACTAAGAAAAGGAGATTTTGATGAAGTCACTACTAAAACATTACAACTAAACAAAATACAAGTTAATGAAGAACTAGTTGATGAGTTTATTAAATCAGCAAATGAAGTTAAAAATACAGTTAACTTTTTTAATGAAGTTGCTAGTGATACCATCTCTAAGTATATCTTAAAAAGAAAATAGTAAAATATATAATTGCTATATTACTTGAAAGTAAACTTGTTGACAACAAGAAAGAACAAGCAAGACTAGAGATGCATTATGATTTTAATCATGAAGATATAATGAAAGAGATTGAGGGTTAATTTATTATATAGTTATATCTAAGTATAAGTATAAGACTATGACAAGGTGTAAGTATGAGTATAAGTATAAGTTAAGACAAGTTTAATAAACTATATACTAAATCAATGAATGATAATAAAATAGATAATGATGAATATAATGAATTAATTAAGATATATGAATAAAAAAGGAACAAAAAAAACTAAATTGAGTGTTTTTTAAACTAAAGTTATTAGTTTTTTAGTTATAATAATTTATTTAGTAATAATAATATTGGTATTAATATCTACCATTAGAGGTATCTAGTCATAGACTGACACTTACACTTATACTTACACTTACACTTATAGTCATTGTCATAGACATATTCTTATACCTACTCATAGTCATAGTCTTAGACTTAAACTTATAGTCATAGACATAGTCATGGCCATAGACAAAGTTATTATTTAAACTCTAATATAACTAATTCTCTTTTCTTTGAACCTAAATATAATCCTCTACCTTTCTGTACTACTCTTATACCTTCACCAGTAGTTGCAAATTTAATTAAATCAGGTGTGGCTGATAAAGCAGCTCTTGGTTTTCTACTTGCAGCAGCCTTTCCTATTTTACTTGCTATTTCTAATGCTCTTACTAGATTTTTAGCAACTTTCTTTCCAAAGTTAACTGTTGCTCTTTCAACACTTAAAGAAATCCTTCAATCCATCTACTTCTATTGTTGCATCAGACACTGTTATAGATTTATTTCTTCTAGACTGAACACAATTACACTTTAACACCTTAGTTCCTTTAGCTGAGACAACCCCTCTTATATTATTAGTACCACTATAATATCTGCCGCCAACACAATATGAATTAGTTTTTAAGTTTATTAATGTTACTCATATTTATATATTTATATATAAAAAATAATGGAAGTTAAAAAGTATAATCCCTTTGTTGTTAAGCCATTAGCTAAGACTAAACCTAAAACCAAACCTAACCCATTACCTAAGGCTAAGGCTAAACCAAAGCCTAAGACTAAGCTTGAAGCCAAAGGACTATCTCTAGAGAATAAAAAGAAATATTATTTTTGCTAAAGGTTTTGTTAAGACTAGTAGGAAATAGTTTGACTAGAGACATTGACTGAGGTATTGACTATAACATTGACTAAGGCATTGGCTATAACAATGACTATGGGACCTCGCCCATGTTTCACCATAACATTAACTATATCAATGACTATAACTATACTTTAACTATGAGATTATATCAACCATCTTATTACCATCACTATTAACACTATTAACCTCTCTAGTTAATACTAATGCATGACATGTAACATCTGCAAGTGCAGCACTAAATTTAAAATTAAGTTGTTTTGGTTGTGGACCTATATGATCATTTTGATATCTATTATCAAATACATATGTTCTATAACTGCTTTTGAATGTTCTGTGGTTTATATATGGTTTAAAATTATAATATGAGGTAATCCTTTATAATCTTTATTACAATTAACAATCTCTTTAAAAGCCTCACTATAATTGTAAGTACCAAAGTTAATATTTATTCTCTCCTCTGGATAAAACTCTTCACCAATCTTACAATGACATTCAGTAACATCAACCGTAACAGATGTACTTGCATCATTAGTTTGTTCATTAACATCATTATTTTCAAAACCAATTATTATATATTGTGGTCTTTCTATACCACTTTCTATACCAAGATCAAATAGGAAGTTAGTAGCATTGGGTACATTCTTATAAAATGTCTTTCTTTCATAATAACTAAAATCAATATTATTCTTTTTATTTAATCCTTTCTGTACAATAATTCTTATCATTTTTAGGATCAGTACTGGGTACACCATGATATATCTCTATTTTCTATATTACCATCATTAGCTACCCGGCCAGGATCTGCATTAACTCTTAATAGAGCTCTATCATTATTATTTCTTTTAATATTATTTTAAATCCTAGCCCATATATAATCTTTTCTAAATCATTTACAAAACCAAATAGATCACTCGTTTTAATCATCATATACATATGTGCATTTTCAGCATCTAGATGGTCACCTTTGATTTGACTATCTCTTATGTCTTAATCTCTAACAAGACCACTCTCATATTCATCATCAGTACTAGTTAATAACTTATAGACTAATAGGTTAGGATGAAAATGATCTATATATTCAACTGTCTTTCCACCACTCTATTAAGTCTTAATTGAACTAAACAATGCCATCATACCATAATTAACTAATCAGATATTTGCATCATTAGCAAATACACCACCAGCATTATTTGATACAACAAACTCTATCTCTAGATATGAATCATGTATATTTAATTGATTCTCTTCTTTGTTGAGTATGATATTAATGTTAGTATTGACTGTATTCATTGTTGCTAGTTTATTTGGTTTATATTTTATAGTATTGCTTGGTGTATATCATTATTATAACCATAAGTTGTATCCAAATTAAAGTCTTTTTATAGGGAAAGAATTTAATTATAATTAAGACTTTAACTATAACCAAGACTATAACTATGACTATAACTAAATTGTAACTGAAATATAACTAATGTTATAACTAAGACTATAACTAAAACTATAATTAAGGTTATAACTAAGACTATAACTAAAACTATAATTATAAATATAACTAAACTATAAACATAATCTAATATTTGAATATAGAAAATGACGGACAATTTAATCTTATATGAACTACAAAAGATACATGAAGCTTTAACTGAAACTAAATAAGAGCATACACTTAACCTTAGAATGATAAAACCAACTTCATTGAACCTATACTTAATACAGCAAAGTTGGGTTTAATTAGATTATCAGTTTATAATTCAGTGTTTAATGTAAATAGAAACAATAATCAATTTTTATATGCTAGTACTGTTATAGTGGATGATAGCCATGATGCATCAGCAAAGCCTCCTGCTATGGCAGAACCTCTTATCTCTAGAATTAGTCCCGACTCTAACATTACATCTGTTCTTAATTGTAATTATAAAGGAATCCCATTGTTATATTCAACTATTACACCTGGGGCATATGAATTAACTGACATAGCAGAATTAATAAAAGAAGAAACTGATGGTAATGTTATAATTGAACCTGATAAGAATACAATGAAATGTGACATGGAAATCAAGCAAGGTGCACTTAGCTTTGATGTGGAAAACTCAATAGCCTCACAACTGGGATTTAGAAAAATAGTTTATAAACAAGGCAAGTATACATCTCAAAAGATTATTGATATTATGCGTTTTAGTACTATTAACATCCACTGTAATCTTTTATATGGTGTTAAAGATAATGGCAAAGATACAGACATACTATATACTTTTACTCCAACAGAACTATCAGGCTACTTGATATATATTATACCAACTAATTTCTTATATCAAAATGTTACAAAGGATAGAATAGAATATATTGAATTTCATAATAAAGATGAGCATAGGAGACCAATTGATTCAATGGTGATGTGTTGAGTGTTGCTTTGCATTTGATTTAGATATAGTCATAGACTTAGTCATAGACTTTTACTTATACTTAGACTTATACTTAGACTTATACTTAAACTTAGACTTTTTTGACTTAGACTTAGTTTTATACTTTTTTGACTTAGACTTAGACATATACTTAGATTAGATTAAGACTTAGACTTAGACTTATACTTTTTGACTTAGACTTAGACATATACTTAGACTTAGACGTAGACTTACACTTACACTTATACTTATACTTATACTTAGACTTAGACTTATACTTAGTCTTAGCCATGGTCATAGTCATAGACTTAGACTTACACTTAGACTTATACTTATACTTATACTTATACTTATACTAATACTTAGACTTAGACTTAGACTTAGTGTTAGCCATGGTTATAGTCAAATTCTTAGACTTATACTTTTACTTACTCATAGACTTACACTTACTCATGGAATTGGGCTTACACTTACTCATAAACATAATTAAACTACAAAACTCTCAAATCCCAATTAATTCTTATCTTACCATAATTTTTTTTTATTTTTGGTTTTATCAATGACAATGTAATTATAATCCTCTTCCCACACCTTAATGCATATTTTAGCAAAATCAATATAACTAAGTTCAACATTATTAGAGAAGTCGTGATATATTGACATAAGATCTTTACCTCTTTGTTCAATTAAAATAAATAGATTACAATTTGCTAAAACTTTCTGTCTATCTGCTGTGGATGTATTTGGTTTAAGATATATCATTTCACAATTACTGTGTCTACCTCTACAGAAGTATTCATTAATACCTGCTTCCTTACCTCCAACATCATCAAATATTATTAGTTTCTTTATATCTTTTGGTAGTTCATCAGGTCGAGGTAAATCTTTTACATCTTTAATAAATACTATAACTTTATACTTTAAATCTTCATATTGATTACCAGTAGGGCCAATGATATATAACTTATCAAATTGTATAGCAGGCATAATTAGATTCTTTAATAAAAATGTCTTACCACACTCACTAGGACCCGATATTAAACATCTGAGGTTTTCTGGGAAGGGGCATCAACAGCTAAATTATATGAGCTAGCCATGATTGTAGACTCCCATTAACATCAATCTTCAGGGGTGATATCCTACTAGTAAGACTGGCGGAACTGCCTGTTATACCATTGACTGGGCCCCTTGGTTTACCAAAGATGGAGTCTGCTTGTGGACTACTTGGCATACCATAGATGGAGTCTGTATGAGTTAAAGGGGAGGGGGGTTTTCTCCATAGATATATAGCAATGTCATCTTTATCACCTTCATTATCAATATCATCAATAACATTTATATCATCTACATTAACAATAGTTTTAACATTGCTATTGGTATTACCATTGGCTTTACCATTGTTATTGTCATTGGTATTGTCATTGGTATTACCATTGGTTTTGTCATTGGCATTACCTTTGCTAATACCATTGTCTTCACCTTTGCTATTACCATCGTCTTTATCATTGATATTGTCATTGCTATTACCATCGTCTTTATCATTGATATTGTCGTTGATATTGCCATTGATATGAGACTGTCCGTATTTCACCATTGTCATTGATATTGTCATTAACTTCACCTTTAACTTCACAACACTAACATAGACACTTTTTATATCCCCGGGACATTCAATTTGATTAGCTAGAATGTTTAAGCACTCTTTATTCTATAAACATTATCAATAAGATAGATCATATACAAACAATAAGCCCTACAATAAGATTCATCATATTGTTGTGTTCTCTCATTAGAGCCTAGTTTAACATAATCTTTTAAGAATAATGGTGGAGTCTCAACACCAAAACTGTCAAAGTAATAAACTTTTCCACCTTCTCGTCTTATAACTATGGATGTTGGATGTAATTTAACAATAATATTAAAGTTGGAATCATTGATAGTAAGCGGTGACTGATCTCTCATTACTGTCTTAATTGGAGTTAGACTTATATCTTTACCTATATCTTCTATTCTGATATTATTCATAGCCTTATTATAAATACCAAATTTATTAATGAATTCTTCACAAGTTAAAGTAAGCCTTTTTATAAGATAAATTTTCATTTAAATATAACTCTTATTATAAGTCTAATTATAAGTCTAAGTCTACTTATAAGTCTAAGTCTAATTATAAGTCTAAGTCTAAGTCTAATTATAAGTCTAAGTCTAATTATTAGTCAATATTTCATATATAAAAATAATGTTGGGTTTAATAATTTTTGCTCTTATAATAGTAGCAGTGTTTTGTTATATAGTATATAAAGACTTGCCAAGTAAATATATAGAACTCGAAGAAAGCTTTGGTGGATTTATGAATAAAGGTCTAGTTAGATTTGAATTTGAAAAGTCGCCATTACATATTATTGTTTATGGTGCAACTAGAACGAGTAAGACTTTTTTTGTTAGACAATATTTGAAGTTATACCAAAACCAAATGGTTGAAGAAGACAGAAAGCGTGTAATCATAGTATGTAAAGATGATAGGGATTGGATCGATCATGAGACTGGTAGAGCTAATGATAAATTTGAAATGTGTGAAACAAAAATGATTACATCAAAAATATAGATAATTTTGAAAACAGTGTAATTGTTATTGATATTGGTAGTAAGTTAAAAAAATGATATAGCTGATTTTTTTGCAGAAGGAAGACATGATGATATTCAAATGATTGTATTGTGACATAAACCAGCTCAAATATTTAATTCGACAAGAATGAGCTGTGATACTATTTATATAACAGCTTATAATGGAGCTGATCTATTTAGAAGTTTTAATGATACATATAAATGTAAACATGACTTGCATGAAATAATCAGTGAGTTAAATAATAGTTATTATAATTGTAAAGATGGAATGGCTGAAGGGCTTCGTTATGGTATGATTAAATATAATAATAAAGAGGATACTTTTATCTTTATTGATAAAAATAGAACTAAGATATATGACTCAAGAATTGGTTTCCTAGACCTTGAAGCTCTTAGTTTAAAAGATGAACTAGAGAATAGTGAGATAGATAAGCTTATAGGTTATATTAAACTTCTAATGAGTAGTGCCACAAATAGAAATACTATTAAAACAGATAACTATGTCTTCTACTTTAATAAACTTCTTGAATCAAAAGGTATTAAGATTCAGAATGATGTTCTAACAAAAGAAAAGATTGCTGCTAATTGGCCATAGTGTAGAGGATATGCAGCAACGGCTTTGAGTTTACTCTTATCAATATATAATATTTTAAAACCTAATCCAACAGTAAAGGCAGCAGCACAAGTGACAACACATGCAAGCCATTTGATAAATAGAACGGGTTCATTAATGAGCTTTGTTTATGGTGACGATTTGTAAAGGACTTCATCTATTAAAAGCCATGAGACTTCACCAATACCTATACATAAGTCTGCACCAACCCGTTGGTCTACACCTAAGTACTGGGCTAAACAAGAAGAGTATATGGATAAAGAGACTGAAGTTTTAAAGAAAAAGGGAAGAGATGATTTGAGTGAATTATAAAATAATAATCAAAAATTTAAAGATGAATTTATAAATTTTATTGCAGATAATACTGAATTGAGTAATGCAGAGAGTTTAGATAAAAGATTTGAACATAATACTCTTAATAAGCAAGGTATGGAAACTTTAGCTAGGATAGTCTGCTCTAGTGACTATACTCGAAATTGAATTGAAGTTTTAGCCAATTATAAATAATGTCTATAAATTGTTTAGAATGTAATTATACATGTAGATCACTTTTAAAATTACCTTTTCATTATAAAATAGAACATAAAGATTAGTGAATGTGAATGTGGATATAATATATTGAGTGGTATTTGTATTAGTGGGCCGGCCTATTTCAAAGACGAGGGGCATTACTTCAAAATGTTCCAACTCCTACTCTAACTTTAGCTTTAGCTCTAACTCTAATTCTATTTCTAATTCTAACTCTGATTCTAATTCAATTTCTAGCTCTAACCCCACTTCTAGCTCTAGCCCTACTTCTAATCCAAATGTTAATGCTAATCCAAATGTTAATGTTAATGCTAATCCAAATCCAAAAGTTAATGTTAATCGGAATTCAAATGTTAATGTTAATCCAAATCCAAATGTTAATGTTAATCCAAATCCAAATCGAAAAGTTAATGTTAATCCAAATCCAAAATTTAATGCTAATCCAAATGTTAATGTTAATCCAAATCCAAAAGTTAATGTTAATCAAAATCCAAATGTTAATGTTAATGCTAGAAATAATAAAGTTTTAACTAAAAAATGTAATAGGTATAATTCTCTAAAACCATTAACTGATTTTGATGAAAGTAAGTATACATGTAGAAGTTGTACTTCAGCTAAAGTTAATTGTCTATATTTTCCTTCTGTTGCGAGATATGATGGGATAAGGGCCCTTATAAAGAAACAACACCCAGATGTAGTTTTACCCAGATGATTTACTAAAAATTTAAATGAAAGATTTGTGAATCCTCAAAATTGGGAAAGTTGTTCATGTAAATATTATAATTTAGCAACCTTTCTTATTAATAATGGCATAGATGTAGGCAAATTAAAAGAGAATATAAATTTTTTAAAGGTTATAGATAATTTAAAAATTAAGAAATTATAGTATAAATGAATATTAAATGATAGTATAAATAAAAAAAATAAATAGTATTAATAAAAAAATAAATAATAGTATAGATATAAATAAAGTAAATAAACTAAATAAACTAAAAGAGAATATAAATTTTTATCAAAGAGCATAGATGTAAATAAAGTAAATTATAGTATAGATATAAATAAAATAAAAGAGAATATAAATTTTATCAAAGAGCATAGATAAATCAAAATAGTATAAATAAAAAATAAATAATAGTATAGATATAATTTTGTCAAAGAGCATAGATAAATATAAGAATAATAGTAGAAATAAAAAATAAATAATAGTTTAGATATAATTTTATCGAAGAGTATAGATAAATAAAAAAAAATAATTGTATAAATAAAAAAATAATAGTATAAATAAAAAATATATATAAGTATAGATGTAATTTTATCAAAGAGTATTGATAAATAAAAAAATAATAGTATAAATAAAAAACATAGCAGGACAAGTCCTGACGTACAATTCAAAGAATTTTCATTGACTAGAAAAACTAGACCTAAAACGGGACTATGAATGGATTTGAAAAAACATTTAGAAAAAAATCCGATCCAAAAAATTAAAAAAACAGTTAAAATCAAAGTGAAATTGCCGCATGTGAACAAAAAACCACTAGCGAGAAAGCGAATTTTTGTTCAAACACCGTTTTCTCACTCTACTTTAAAATTAGAGCGAAAAAAAATTCACGCCGCAAAACCACCCACTTTTCCGTTCCACTTCTTGTTTCGGATTGACCAAAATCACTACTCCAATTTGACTTCAAAAATGATGCAAATGTGTAAATAGATCATGAAAAAAAGCCAGAGCCCCAATACAATTCAAATTCTTTGAATTGTAATAATAGTATAAATAAAAAATAAATAATAGTATAGATGTAATTTTATCAAAGAGTATAGATAAATAAAAAAAAATAATAGTATAAATAAAAAAAAACATAGCAGGACAAGTCCTGACGTACAATTCAAAGAATTTTCATTGACTAAAAAAACTAGACCTAAAACCGACTATGAATGGATTGGAAAAAACATTTAGAAAAAAATCTGATCCAAAAAATTGGAAAAACAGTTAAAATCAAAGTGAAATTGCCGCATGTGAACAAAAAACCACTAGCGAGAAGGCGAATTTTCGTTCAAACACCGTTTTCTCACTCTACTTTAAATTTAGAGCGAAAAAATTCCACGCCGCAAAACCACTCGCTTTTTCGCTCCGTTTCCTGTTTCGGCGTGACCAAAATCACTACTACATTTTGACTTCAAAAATCATGAAAATGTGTGAACAGATGTTAAAAAAAGACAGCGCCCCAATACAATTCAAATTCTTTGAATTGTAATAATAGTATAAATAAAAAATAAATAATAGTATAGATATAATTTTATCAAAGAGTACAGATAAAAAACAAAATAAAAAAAGATAAAAATAAAAAAACAATAATATAAATAAAAAATAAATTATAGTATAAATTTAAATAAAGTAAAAGAGAATATAAATAAAAAACAATAGTATAATTAAAAAATAATTAATAGTATAGATTTTAATATAGTAAAAGAGAATATAAATTTAACAGGAAGTATAGATAAATAAAAAATAATAGTATAAATAATATTATAAATATAGATAAAGTAAAAGAAAATAAAAATTTATTAAACTTTAATAAAAATTAGAATAAAAAATTAAAAAATTGAAAATTAAAATTTTAAAAAGAAGAAATCATTCTTAAGTGAAAAAAGGAGTGATTTTGTACTCAGGCATCGCTCCTACGAAAAAGGGGGGATTCCCTCTTAAAGGGTGATCTCACGATTAAAAGAGGGATTTCACTCTTATTTTTGTAATCAGTAAAACTTTATATAATTTTTTGAAAGTTTAGAGTTAAGCTGGTGTTGTGCAGATTATCCACGAAGTGGTTACACGGCGTCACTAGTTACACTGAAAAAAAACACTAATCACTGTGTTTCCACCGATCTCAGGGTTTTTGTCTGTATACCCATCACAGTGTGTCCCATATACAGTCTCACAGCAGGGATCATCTGCAAAGCAGCAGTTGGGGTACGAAGGACTTCGTCCCTTTCAATGATCCTTTTAAAGAACTGTGAATTTGGTTTTTTTCTATCTCACTTAGTTTAGTATTTCATCAAAATCGGGGGACGTTCACTGGAGAGTGAGGAAGGAACCCCAAACCTTCCGTTTGCGAAAGCAACTTAACTAGACTCGATGATATAACCACTACGCCAAGTGAGACGGAAAGTTTAGTTTTAGATTGATTAAATTTTGATTTGGGGGCATATGAAACTTTTTCTTATTTAATATTTTCAATTTTTGTTCAAGTTTTTTTCACAAGTTGGTTCACGTGCATTTTGCATGGTTTCACTGATTACACTAGTACTGGGATACGTTCACTGGAGTCATTGAGGATAGAACCCGAACTATCCGTCTGATAATGGATAATTAACAGCTTAACTCTCTACTAATGGATTGCACTAGTCGAGACAAGAAATGATAGTTTTTGAGGGAATATAAAGGGGAAATATACTGGATAAAACAAAGGGAAAGAAAGTAATTTGTAAATGGCTGCCTGTAGTAGTGGATAAAAGGGGTATCAACAAGCAGACGGCTTGGTCCACATTCCCGAGTTCCTACGAGGGAAAATGCACCGAGTTGGCTGGTCGTTGGTAGCCCCCTTTTATCCACTGCTTTGGAGTATTTAAAACAAAATGAAAAACTCAATGCCGCATGCAAAAACTAGGAATAACTTTTAAGGTCAAACGGCTGAACGAATTGACGATTAGAGAGAAGTGAAAGAGAGTGGTTTTCTGTTCATGTTGTTTTTTGAGAGATGTCGTGAAAAACAGGCGTGAAAAAATTTTAGCTAGGCGTGCGCGAAATTTTTTGGTGGCGTGAGGATTTTTTGAATCAGTTTTTTTTGTTTTAATTCTCAATATTTATTTGTCAAAACTCGGTTTCTCATTTATCTGATATATTTTGGTGTGTCTGGTATTATTTTTGGACGTCTAAATGAAATATTACACTTTTCGATCATTTTTCAACTTTTTGCAATCTTTCAAGATATTTTAAAGTAGTTTTGTATTCTTCAGTTTTTGGGAGTTTTTGTTTGGGGAGTTTTTTGAGAGTTGTATAGTTGAAATTGCAGTAATAGTTGTCCTTCAACTTCTCTGATTTTTTTAGTGAATTGTTTTGATTTTTTCGAAACAAACTTTGCCAATTTTTGTCCAGTTCTTCTAATTTTATGCTCTTTGTTAGTTTTTCGTAGTCATTTCTTCATTAACAGCTGTTTCATAGGTCTTACTTCTATGAAGTAACACTTGAAAGCTAGAAACGGCACTCTTCACTTAATTAAACAAACAAACAAGCAGTTTCTCAAACAATTTTTTAATTTGTCGGTCAAATAGCAGTGTTTGTTGCAAACTACTTGTATTACAATGTCTGATTAATTTTGGCCAATTGTTTTTTGAAGACCCAATAAAGAAAACTAAAATTAAATTTAATCGGATGCTGTTTCAATTTTTGTCAGCTAGTTTTCTCAAATTATTTTTCCTGCTTTTTTTAAAAATGTTTTTTGAATTTTTTCAGATGTTCAGGTCGCTGAGGAAGGTCAATTTTCTACTTTCGTTTCCGGGAGTCGTTTCCGGATTTCTCCCAGCTGTGTTTTTTGTCAAGATTTTTGTTTGACGTCACAATCACTTCCAGTCGTCTCTGTTCAATCGTCCATGCAGTTTCATCTCAGTTGCGTGTGTTACGTCTTTTTTCACTCTCCGTGGACAGAGTCTTTGGTTCATTCGCGAGATTAAGTTCTTGGTCGCACGTGACTTACCACAATCTGAAAATGGACTTCGTCACTCTGAAATTGACTTTTTTTACATTAATCCGAAGAGATAAAGTCAAGCGAGCGCACTCTAATTGAAGGTTATTTAGGCGCAGCCATTAGAAGCAGCAATTAGTTGCAACAGATTCTTAATCAAAATATTACATCTCAGCATTTAATAAGTAGAATTTTTTTGGGTCTTTCTTTTAATATCTTTTTCAGACTCTTAATATCTTTTAATATGTTATTGCTGCTTCTAATGGCTGCACTACATAACTTTTCATTTAATTTGCGATCACTTGACATTATCTCTTCGAATTAAAGTTTAAAAAGTCAATTTCAGAGTGAGGAGGTCAATTTTGAGATTCAGGTAAGTCACGTGCGATCAAAAACTTAATCTTGCGAATGAACCAAAAAAAATCTGAGATGTAATATATCTACAAAGATATTGCGGCTATTTTCTGGCAATCTGCCAGCTATGTTCTTGTTCTGTCAATGTCAATGAAAAGTTATGTGGATTGTGTGAAGAGTTCATGCTCATCTGTGATCTACACACAGTAAAGCCCACACAATCAATTTCTCAGATCGTATCCTTGTTTAATCTAATTTGATCAATGACTCTCATATTAAATCAGATTGAATTGCTATTAAAATCTGAGCTCAATGTCTGAACAAACAAAAGATGGAGAAGCTGAGAAGAGTTGAAGAGTGTGTTGGGAAGCTGAAGGAAGTAGTGAGTTTTGGTCCTATTCTGATCTGCCTGGATGAAGATAACCAACTATTCATGCTTACCATTGGACACTTGCATGACTTCCTTGAAGGAAAGACCTCTCTGGATAAGAAACCGTTGCAGACTTCTCTAACAGAGAATGTGGCTGGCGAAATTGGCAGTATGTGTTTTGGATACAGTCAGAACAGTTTCATTGTGGCTATGACTGAGTTTGGGGGGTTTAACAGAGTTGCCACTTGTGTCTTTGAAAAGTCATGAAGTTCTGTTTATATCTCTCATAGGTTACTTAACTAGGAGCTCTCAACTAACATAATGCTAGTTTTTCGTGAGATTTGCTATCCTTAGGTGCAATCTTATGTGATAGATCATTGAATTCTAATATGTAAATCAAGTGTGTAATTACAATCAATTGTGTGCCCATTGACAGTTTTAACCATTTTATTGTACAATCAACTTTTCAATAGCAGTATTTCATGCGGAAAGTTTTCTATTTTATTTGTTGAAACTCAAGCAGGGTGACCGGACAATAGATCGAAAGGACAACAGATCGAAAACAGAAAAATTGGGACAATAGATCGAAAATTAATCTCTTGGTTGAAATTAAGCATTATTTGCGAGCTGCAATATTATTACCACATTATGGCCATACTTCGCGAGCCATGGCCATACCTTAGCGGCCCGTGGGACTTGAAATGAATCTATCACAACCGAACAAAATATCACAACAGAACATGTTGTTGTATAATAAATGAGCGCTCAAATCTGATTGGCCAACACGCAACTTGAATAATTCGATTTTCGATCTATTGTCCCAATTTTCGCTTTCGATCTGCTGTCTTTCGATCTATTGTCCTAACATCCTCAAGCAGTTCCTTGACAATCTAATATGTGTACACCCTAAATAACAAATATTAGTTCATCGTCTTCTGGATTTTCCAATTGAACAGCTGTAGAGAATGATGTGCGTTTTCGAGTGGTGTCTAATTGTAGATTGTACTCGGCACTTTCATCTGGACCGTCTTGGGCCTCGTCAATATAACTGATATTGGCTTCTGGTTCGTTCACATTTGAGGGCTGAGAGTTCCCTGTTGCAAAGTTGCATCATATATATTCTCTCTAACCCTCGAAATTCCCTACCCGTACCCTAGTCCCAGGTCAGTTCAGCGCTGAATCTTTACATTCTCATACTAACTGGGCAACTCAGTTCTGAATCAGTATATTTGCAGTCCACTTATAGGTTTTTATGAGCATGAAATATTCAGAAAAACTTTTAAATCATGATATTGTACTTGACAGATTAAAACTTAGTCCAAAGATTATCACGTGCACTCTGGTGACAGTTCAGTTTCTTACTCATAAAAGAAGGAAATTCATTCTCGTGATTAACCCTAGTCATAGTAGGTTTCGATCATTCAGTTTGTCAATTACACTGCAAACATCCAGTTCAATTTTTATTTTTAATTCTGTCATTTTCCGTATAGATCTGCCACAAAATTTTTCCTAAATCATAACAGTTCAAATGATGGTATTCAAGATAGTGGATATATACAAGCTAAATTTCGGTTTGCTGTGCAAAGCAATTTTTCTAACACTGACGTTTTCTTACACGCACCACGGCCTTGTTCTCTTTTGAAATAAATTCACTTTTGAAATTAAAAAGCTTTTCATTGATACCGCTTTTATTTCTCTTCTCAAACAATGTCGATCTGCCTCAAGCCTCATAAGTTCCCCTGGCATAAAATTTTGGGTTAGTATAAACCTTGTGGGTTGGAACTAATAGTAACCTGTGCTGATAGTCATTTCATTAAGCGCTAGAAGGTCCTCGTCATCATCTTCGGGTTCAAGAGGTGCAAAAGGTATTGAGGATCGGCTCCTGGTCCTCTGTCGGTCATACTTACGGTACCCGAAGTACAAGATGAGCAGAAATGCGACAGTGCCAATCACTGCTATAATGGTTGCTTGACTCACGTATTTCGCCCTTATGGAATCATCTGATGTTGACGTTGTTTGCTGCAAACAAATTTTGCGATGTAAAAAGTTTCTAGCGGAATGCTTGACTAGATGAACGGATTGATTATGCACGTTATTAATTGAGAAAGTTAAAGAGAACAAGGAGGCTCATTAATGTGCGTTTGCACATGATGTTCCGACCCGAGCTCATCTACATTTTTGACTTAATTGTCAACCAAATGAAGAGATAACAAAAATAGATGTTTGACTTTAAAAATTCGTTACAAAGCGTAACTAATTGAATTACATAATGCCATTCCTCATAAAAACAATCACGAGATCTGCCATTAAAAAGACTTCGAGAAAAAAAACAAACAACAAAATATGCAAAAACAAATTTCAAGGCAAAAACTCAATATCTAAATTTAAAAGCACCTAGTAACGACGTCAAAATGCAATCAGATAAAACCTTAACTACACAAACTTTTTTTCCTAACTATACAGCAGATGGAAAATTTCCTTAATGAGACAAGGTAAAAATTCGACAAAGAGAAGAAAAAATGAGGCGACAGTCAAAAATCAGTTATACTATTTAAACCAGATAAATTCAAAAGTCATAAAGATCGTTAGCTTTTAACATAATTCTTAAAAAATTTAGTAAAAAAGTCATTATGAGACCAATGGGACCTGTTGTTGGTTAGACTAAGCCATGGGAACGGACTAAAGAACTCAAATATTACAAACAATTCGCGAAAACACAAATTGTTGAAGCCGTTAAAATCATTAGCTATTATCTGAATATTATGTATTTCAATTCAATTGTTATTGCTACCAATTCAGCTAACGTATTTATCCTGAGAGGTTAAATGAGTTTACCTGGACCACATTTGAAAACCATTGGGATCTGTTTTTACGCGATTGTTCTGAAAGAAGAGAAAAAGAAACACAAAAACTAACCACTCAAAAAACGTTTATAAAAACGCATTTTGTCCAAAAAACAAAATTTCACTGACTAATAATATCAGTAGATATGTTATTTTCTGAAATACAAGAAACTGGACGGGACCTCTCAATGATGAAAAAATAGGTTACAAATTGAGGAAAAGAACAACAAAAACTGAAAAATTTTTGAAAATGTATATCATAAACTTTAAGACTATTCGCTATAAACTGACTACTTCGGGTAACATCAGTCATTCAATCGACAACTTACGAGACCTTTCAGCAATTTACGGCAGATGGAATTTTTCCTTAATCAGACTAGGTAACAAGTCGACAAAGAGAATAAACAATTAGGCGACATTTTTAAACTTTTTTAAATCTTTTTTTTTAAACCAAATAATTTCAAAAGTATTAAAAATCATTAGCTTATAACGAACTAATTCATGATAAATGTACTAAAAAGTCATTATGAAACCAATGGGAAATGCTTTTGGTTAGACTAGGCCATGGGAACGTACTAAAGATGAAGAAAAACTCAAAAAATTACAAACTATTTGCTAAAACACAAATTATTGAAGCCATTAAAATCATTGACTATCATCTGAGTATTATGTTTTTTTTTATTTCAGTTTTATATTTCCACCAATTCAACAAAAAATATACTGAAAAATAATGAAAATTCATTGGGCCACATTTGAAAATCATTGAGATCTGTTATTACCCGAATGTGCTAAAAGAAGAGAAAAAGGAACATATATACCACTTAAAAATCTTTTATAAAAACTCATATTTTCCAACAATCGAAACATCAATTAGGACATAATATCAGTATCTATGTTAATTTTTGAAATACAAGGAATTGGTTGGGACCTCTCAATGATGAGAATAGGTTACAATTTGACGAAAAGAACAAAAACTGAAAAATTGCTAAATTTTTGAAAATGTAAATTATCATAAACTTTATGACTATTCGCTATAAACTGACTGCTTCGAGTAACATCACTCATTCAATACTAAATTACAAGCTAATGAGATCGATCAGCATTTTACGGCTACATAAAGAACAAAGAAAACAGGCAAAAACAACAAATTCAAAAAAATGAGCGAGAAGTGTCGAGCGAAAAGCCACTAAAAATGAAATTTTCAGTAGAACCTTTTCTATTTTCAATTAATTTGTTAACAGCAATGGGATTCTTCTTTTTTAACATTATGACTGCAAAGAATCAGAGAAATATGAACAAATACATAAAAACCACGAAATTTTTGCAAAAACCCGTAGTATCAACGCCATTGATTTCAATAGATTTCAACGGAAGCCAGTAAATACGCTAAATTATGCCTCGATAGTACAACAACAATGTTTGTCATTCATAAGTCTTCAATATGACATTACAACTAATCACTGACTATGAAACCAACAACAAATACAGGAAAAATCCAATAATTCAGTAAAAAAGTGCGGGAAGAAAATGTCGGAGCTATCTAAACCATAAGATTTTCTCTGAAAACATTATCGATGATCCATTGAACGTCTTCTTTAAGCCAATTTTAGCTATCAATAATAAGATAATGTGATAAGATTTCAAAAGTAACCGACATTACAAAAAAGTCCAAAATTAAAAAAAAAAATTATGAAAACTCGTGCATCGAAGTCATAAAACCAATAGTTAGAAGATAAAACCGCTAACTAGTTAAATTCTGGTTGAATTAGAATTGGAAGGCGTCTTGACATCACGGAGACTGACCTACAGTTCACGAAAATAAGTTTACGATTAGTTAATATTCAAAAAAATTCGAAAAAAAATATTTTTAAAGTCTCGTCAGCCATTAAATTCAATAGGTTTCAACGGTTGTCAATAAATACGTTCAGTTACGCCTCCATGGGAGGCTAAGGATAATTTTAATCTTGGTTAATCAATAAGACATCACAATAAGTCTTATCACTATGAGAACAACAATAAATATAAAAAAACCAAAAGATTCAGTAGAAAAGTGTCAAGCGGAAAGCCACTAAAAATGAAATTTTCAGTAGAACCTTTTCTATTTTCAATTAATTTGTTAACAGCAATGGGATTCTTCTTTTTTAACATTATGACTGCAAAAAATCAGAGAAATATGAACAAATACATAAAAACCACGAAATTTTTGCAAAAACCCGTAGTATCAACGCCATTGATTTCAATAGATTTCAACGGAAGCCAGTAAATACGCTAAATTATGCCTCGATAGTACAACAAAATGTTTGTCATTCATAAGTCTTCAATATGACATTACAACTAATCACTGACTATGAAACCAACAACAAATACAGGCAAAATCCAATAATTCAGTAAAAAAGTGCGGGAAGAAAATATCGGAGCTATCTAAACCATAAGATTTTCTCTGAAAACATTATCGATGGTCCATTGAACGTCTTCTCTAAGCCGATTTTAGCTATCAATAATGAGATAATGTGATAAGATTTCAAAAGTAACCGACATTACAAAAAAGTCCAAAATTAAAAAAAAAATTATGAAAACTCAAGCATCGAAGTCATAAAACCAATAGTTAGAAGATAAAACCGCTAACTAGTTAAATTCTGGTTGAATTAGAATTGGAAGGCGTCTTGACATCACGGAGACTGACCTACAGTAACGAAAATAAAATTACGATTAGTTAATTTTCAAAAAAAATTCGAAAAATATTTTTAAAGGATCGTCAGGCATTAAATTCAATAGGTTTCAACGGATGTCAATAAATACGTTCAGTTACGCCTCAATGGGAGGCTAAGGATATTTTTTAATCTTGGGTAATCAATAAGACATCACTATAAGTCTTATCACTATGAGAACAACAATAAATATAAGCAAAAACCAAAACGTTCAGTAGAAAAGTGTGAGGAAATTGTCGAAGCAGTTTAAACCATACTTATTTCTCGGAAAACTTTGTCTATGATCCATTTAACGTCTTCTCTAAGGCAGTTGTACCTATCAATATTAAGATAACGTGACAAGATTTCAAAAGGAATCAATAATACGAAATTATTCAAAAATTTTGAAAGTTTTATAAATCTTGTGGCATTGAAGCCAAAAGACCAACAGTTAGAAGATAAAACTGCTAACCATATTAGATTGAGTTGCAGTAGGAGGGAAAGGGGTCCTGTGATTTTTGAGGATGACTTACATTTCACGAAATTAAATTTATGATTAGTTAATGTTGAAAAAAATTTCTGAAAATTTAATTTCAAAGTCCTAACAGCCATAAGCTGTCCATCTAATGCACTATATAGGATTCACTTAAAGCTAAGTACGAAACCTATTGTACTTTTAATAAACGATTCTATGCCATGGGACTCCAAAAAAATTTTAAAACGTAAAAAAGAAGTTGAAAATCTCAATTAAAGTTACGAAAACTCAAGAGTCGAAGCCAAAAAAAACGTAAACGATTGCTTGTTGCTTGAAAACGAATTTTTTGGTTCATTTGGCTTCATATGACTGTAAATGAGGTTTGTCAATAACGGAACCACGATATGAAAAGTGAATAGCTTCTAGGTGACTTAAAAATATCAAGAAAATTATGAAACTTTTTGATAGTAAACTTCCCTATGAGACCACAATAGTTTTTTTAATCGAAAAAGTCTTAATTTGAACGAAAATTCTACTAAAAGTGGACAAAATCATGCCAAAGATCACGTGTTCACACAAAACTTTAAACCTCGATGACTCCTCGAAAAAAAAACGAATTTCAAAAGTCTTTAATTTTGAATTCTGCGCTGAACGTGCTTTTTAATGATACCACTAAAATTTCTGTACGATATATCGATCGGCCAAAATTGACTGAACAAAAAAACCCGTTTGAGTATATAGTTCCCCCCCCCCCCCCCAAATGGGGTCGGAACAATAAAGGTATTTCATATTTTCAGTAAGGAGGCTGTGGAATATTTACTCTCCGAAAATGCTTTCGAATTCCTAGTAAAGCGGATTTGGAACAGATACTTCATATTACAGAAAAGAAACATATTTCAGCTTTAAAAGACGTTGTAGAAATTATACAAGGTGAAGAAAAGTGGTTCTCATTTTCAGGTTTTCATTTCAAGAAAATTCCAGATTTCAAATCTTTTTCGACAGTCGAACTGATTTAACTTGATGGTAATCTAGATATTTGCTATTAAATTATTGCCAACAAAGTTGCTTGTCCATAAATTGTTTTCATTAAAAAGCGCGTCTCTTGTCGCTTTTTTATATCCGATTTTTTTACATTAATAGAAACGGAATTCAGCAAATGTTACTTCGTTTTCGTCTGGTTACATATCTTTAGAATTGCAGCTTGCTTTTACTATCCAACTAAATCCTCAACAAGTTCCCAAATAGACAAGGAGGCTCGGTAATGTGCGTTCGCACATAATGTTACGACCTAATTGTTTCTTTGTTCTAATTGTTTTTTGTTTTTTTTTTACCCATTTCTACTAGAATACTAATCATATTGTTTCCTGTGATTACGTCGCCCTATACATCTAGTATAGTTAAAGGTAATTGGATTTCTAATTTTTTTTGCAGCATTAAAATAAAGACAATAAAGGGCCGTGTACACCATCCGGCATCGATGGATGTAGGTCGAAAAATAGGGCATGATGAGTAGCACTTATTAGCCGGATGCTGCACTCCAAGCTGTTCCCCTCCAGACAGTGTAAAGACGGCCCAGTCACAAAAATAAAAAAGAAGTGGAGAGGAAAGCACCTATATATATATATATATATATATATATATATAGCACACATAGGGAACTAGAATGGTAGGATTAAAATAAAAATGAATAAGCAAATGAATAAAGATAAGCAGCCAAACACTCAGTGCAGCCTTCCCTCCTCCACGACGGCGCTAATCGAAGTCTCACTGAGAACACGAGGCTTGAGGGCACGACATCCCCTCAAGCAGAGAACACAGCTCCTCAGAAGTGCGAAGCTGATTTTCGTTCGGATGTAGCTTATAGTGTCGGCGTACGGCTCTCCGCGTTTTTCGCTGATCTTGGTTGCGAGTTGTTTCATAACGCGCGACGCTGATGGACCTGCACCACCCGAACAAGCAAAAACCAGTGCATTGAAGCTGCTGTGTTCGGTTTCGCGGATTCGCTCTTCGTACTTATTTCGCTTGATGCTCTCGTGATATTTGTATGCATCTTTTATGGTCTTAGGGCAGCTCTTCGCATGAGGGTTGAAAATCTTCACATCGAAGAAAGTGCGATTAAAGCGGGAGCCCCACAGACCGTTTGCCTTGATGTCCAGTCGAGCGTCATCATCAGTGGTGGTGGAATTACTCGAGAAAATTTCTCCATCGAGCGACTGAAGTTTTGGCTCTATCTGTACATCGTGGCAAACGTCATCCATCAGGTTTGCAAACACATCTCTAATTTTGTTGTGTCGTAGGTGCGTATAACCGCCTTTGGCGCAATGGAGGGCATGGGTGAGGCTGAATTCTTTCCCGCATGGGCATATGGCTGGTGTGTTCTTCGCTTCCCAGGTGTAGCGAAGTGCTATTCCATCACGGAAGTCTTCGTGAGGTCAAAACCATGTTTTGACAACGGAAGCGCGTTAAGCCAGCTTGATGCTCCTTTCTCCGAGACCAGCTGGATGGTATACTTCATTTCTGGTAGATTGTTTTCGATTCTGGATTTTTTCGAGATGAGTTCACGTTGATTGTCTGCTTTCTGTCTGAGACTGATCTTGGTTTGTTCTACTTCACATTGTTAAATATTATTGAATGACGCCAATGGTCTTGAGAGTTCAACTGATTGCTCAAGATTTTTGTGAAGATCTTGTGGGAGGGCGATGTTAAGCCCACCCATTCAGAGGGAGAGAAAAAAGTTCTTTCCTCTTGGATTACTTCTTTGCCGACGATGTTCGGTATGACTCGGCCAAGCCGCTCCTCCACCTTGTCCAGAACCCCGTCCATGGAAGGTGTAGTACGCGAGAGGAAGCTCAACTTCTGTTGAACCCCCTTCGTCAAACATGCATAGGCATTCTGGGGAGAGGTGAGAGCAAATTGACCAAGTCTGTCTAAACTTTTTGTGTATTTAGTTTCTGCATCTTTGAGGAAATTTTTACTGGCCTCAGAGCTTCCGATAACTGATCCCAGGACTCGAGCGCCCTGCGTGATTTCCACATTTGTGCCTGCAAACACAGTTGACGCTTGGCGCTCGCCTCCTGGCTTAATTATCAACTGACACTTCGGAGGATTGACAAGATATCCATACTTGGGACCGAGCTCAGTGAGCTTGTCGAAGAGTGCCCTGATATCTTTTAACTTACCGACGACGCTACCATCATCAGCATACCATTTTTGTGTCAAAGAGTCATTATGAAGTCTTGTTATTAGGGGTAGGATTGCGATTCCATACATTGCCATCGCAAGGGGATCGCCTTGTGTCGTACCTTCCTGAGACAGTATGGTCGACTTACCGATGTAGAGATGAGACGGGTGGCTATAGGAATTCTGTAAGGCAACATGCAAAGATGGGCATAAGGCTTTCACGTTCTCTAATGCTGTTCGTCTATTGAGCACGTTAAAAGCGTTTTTGGAATCAATTAGAAGAATTGCTTCGTTTTCGGGATCATCAAAACTGTGGCGAAGCGAATGTATGGCATGTTCTATGCCACATTTCTGGCCCAGGCACAGTTGCATGGTTCCACCGAGGGATGTTAGATCTTGCCTGATGCAGTCGACGATTATGCGTCCGGTGATGCGACGCATTACTTCACCAATATCAATAGTTCTCACACCAGCACATTTATCCAGAGCCACTAGTCGACAACCATTGTATGTAATCAAGTCATCCGGTGGTATTGTGGACGTTGCCAGCCTCTTAGCAAACTTGGCAACAAGCTTGCACAGGTTCGTGGAGGTTTGCCCGAAAGCAGAAAGTAGTCTACGCCAGTCATCGGCATCGAGACCTGAAGGCCCGGCACTGCCATGAGTCTTCATTGCATGCTTTCGGACGAGCCTGGCACTGATTTTGTCGAAGACAGCGGGGTGGTAAGGAAGCGTGCGTGGATGTTCGCTCTGAATGCAGCTGGGCTCCAAGGGTTGACCTTCGGGATGTTTGTCGCGTAATATCTCGAGGACCGGTCTACCGTCTATGAGATCGGTAGGTGCGAGCACGCCGCCTTTGTGCTCATCCGAAAGAACGCGAATAGCATTACTGATCTTACCACGAGACATGAAATCGTTGAACATCTTGAGGTCAGAGTGCTGCTGTTTGTTCCTTGAATTCATTCTCATTTGGATTGCCTTCGCTTCACAGAACAGTTCTGAGAAGTTGAAGCTGTACCATGCTTGCAGTCTGCGCTTGATGGTCTTATTGTTCGATCCATCGTGCGTGTTCTTTGTTCGACTGAGGGCTAGGTGCGGAAGTATCATACAGAAGGTCAGAGGTGAATCGGATCTATCCGTGTTTACGGCAATCAGGGAGAGGACACTGTGAAGGGCTTCGGCGAACTGTTCCCCTGTCTTGTTCTTACCGAGCGTGAAAAACGAGGGCTTCCAAGTGACGACCTCGCGGTATATTTCGCGCACTGTTACCGCGTGATGAGGCTGGAAGTGGTCCCAAAAATTATTCGATGCTGCGGCGACGGAACGTTCGGGGGCGTGCGTTGTTGCAGGATCTATGAGTGCAGTGTCGGGAACGGTCAAAGCGTTGTGTGGTGCCGGCGTTGCGATTGCTGTTTCGGTGGCTGCGGTGATCTCAGAGCAGTTTTTGCAGCTGAAGTTTTCGGTCCAATCTTTCGCTGCGGCTAGACCACTGCATTATAACATGTATGACACCAGACGCCTCCCCTACGTAGGGGACCCTTGCAGAGTGGACAATGGGTTTGATCAGCCATCAAGCTGCGGGCTAGGAGTTGGGAAGGCTGCACTGAGGGGGACTAGATTAAGTTAATTACAGGAGAGTAATAACAGCAACGATATTTAAAGTATTGAATGATGTTAAACAGAATAATAGTGAAAACATGGTTTCCATGAAAGGAGAAGTGAACGGTGTCTTTACAGAACAGCTTAGGTTCAAGAACATTTCTAAATGAGGGTGAAACAATAAACAACTTTAGGGCACAAGAATCAATATAATTATACAAAGCGTAGTTAAGGGCACTGATTTTCTTATTTATGAGGCGATTACAGCTGGTGGGTATAACTTTGGGAACAATCAAACTATTTGGGCTAAATTTAACAATAATCAGCTGAATGAGGAATTTCCAATGCTCTATGAAAGTTTCAATACTACTACGGTGATCATTGAAGCCGGCAATTACTACAACAGTGTTCAGCTTCTGGTCTGGGTATTTATTGATAACATCACAGAGATCTAGCAGTCTAGCACCTCGATAGGAGTATATTTGGTACGAGAAGTACCCAAGACCAAGTCCGAGCAGCTGGAGGGAAGAGGGTAGGCATCAAAATGTCCCATTCACAGAGCCTGCTAACATTCAAAACACAAAAAAAATGCTCTAAAAATGAAATCAATTAGAATGCTACGACCTGATGTGATGAAGGAAGATGGTTGGCATCAAAACATCCCATTCACGGAGCCTGCTAACATTCAAAAACACAAGAAATTGTTCTAAAATAGAAATCTGTTAGAATGATACGACCTGATGTGATGAGTCGGACCTTGACTCTAACGAACCATACCCGAACCTTGCCTCTAAAACCCTCCCATTGGAGGTCCCCAGTACAAGGATTTTGCCATAACAAATCTATTTAATAAGTTTATCACAACAATTAGTTAATGATCTTAATACTGCAGTTTTATCTTGTAAAGCTTGTAATGTTTTCTCCTGATACTATTTTGTTCCATGTATACTGGTTTTGTAAATTTAATATTTTAGTTAAAGAATCAAATAATTCTATATTACTGTAATATTCTTGTTGTCTAAATTTATCATGTAGTCTGTTTAATAGCCGCACAGCGATAGCTGAGACTATTATTGGCCTTCTCTTGGTTTTTACGACTCGAAGAGGAGTATTGGTTTTCTCTCGGTCTTTTTTACGACTCGAAGAGGAGTATTGATATTCTACAGGTTTTTACGATTCGAAGAGGAGTATTGATATTCTACAGGTTTTTACGATTCGAAGAGGAGTATTGATATTCTACAGGTTTTTTTTAGCAGAAAGCAAGTTTGTTCATGACTTGAATTTTGACTTCTTTCTATTCGAGCTTTTACCTCCGTTTTTGCTTGTTGACTTCTGTTTTCGAACATTGCACTTTAACAATAGCTTAGTTTGTAATGTATAGCACTTGGTAACAGTCTGTAATTCAAGGTGAAGAGGTCAATTTGAGAAAATTTGATCCCATTTAACTACGTACCCCCCCCCCAAAAAACTACCCCCACGTACATAACCTCCCCCCCCCCAACCCCAACGTACCTACCCCCCCCCCCCCTCCCCCAGTACCTACCTACCCCCCTCCCCACGTACCTACCTAACCCACCCCCCCCCCCACGCAACGTACCTACCCCCCCCCCCCACCCCACCTACCTTCCTACCAGCCCCCCGGAATGTACCTACCCCCACACCCCACCTACCTACACGCCCCACCACCACCTACCAACCCCCCCCCCCCCAACCAGCACCTACCCACACCCCTGAACTTGAAAAATTTTAACGCTTTTTATGTTATATTGGTCTACTATAATTGTTATTTCTAGTGTTTTTTCGATATTCTGATCTTGTCCAAGTTAGGGTAGAGATTATTTTGCACGACGATTCGAGTCGTTTCCGGTATTCTACTGGCTATGTTTTTTTTTACAGGAAGTAGATTTGTTCACGCGGCATTTTGACCTAAAACCGAAAGTGAGAAAAGCTGTCTCGGTGAACAGATTTTCGCTAAGCGAGAGACGTTTTTTGATCATGCGCTTCGTTTAGTGATTGACTTTTCGACTTTGAAAAGTAGTTTTTGACTGAATGGCACATAGATAACCGTTTTTAGCCGTCTTTTGGACTAAGTGGCCCAATTTTTTTGCTTTTAATTTGGTTTCTTATAGAAATTAATCTTATTCGATACTATATTGAAATGTCAAGCTCGGAAATTGATTCCAGTGTTTTGCAGAGCCTGAAAATGCGTTTCAAGTTGGAAATTGAAACAGATTTCTTGATTTTTTAGTTAATTCTTGGCTTTTTTCCATTAATTTCATTTTTGGATCTTTTAACCGTCTTTTTGTCAAAAATCAGTTAATATGGCAACTTCTCTTTGATAATTCATATACTCAACGCCTCTTTTTACCTCGATGTAATTTTGTTTTATAAAATTTACATATGCTAATCCGATTTTTTCCGTTTTCGATTTTCGTCAGTTTTTTTGTTTAATTTGGTTGTAATTGCTAGAAATAGTCTTTTTGTGAAACATGAGGGTTTTTAATTTCGTTTCAATAAAAATTCAATCATTTTTTTGGCGTTAGGTTTTTGGAAAAACAGTTAAAACTTTTTCATAAATGCTGTCTTAAAAGTTTTTTTGACCATTTATTTGCAAAATGTTTCAATTTTTCGTAATTTTGAGTTCTGCTTTTTCCTGTTTTTGGTTCTCTTCAGGAGAATAGATCTTTGTATCGGATGATTAGTTATCTTTTATATGTCTTGAACGCTGAACAATGAAATGTTTTCGTTTTTCTTGATTTTTTTTATTGAGTTTTAACTTTCAAAAATCAAGAATGTGTTTTTGTTACGGTGTTCCTTACATTGTGCCCATATTCTTCACATTTTAGTTAGTATCTTTCTATTAGCATTTGTAAAACAGTTAAAACTATTTGCAAGATGTTTCAGTTTTTCGTATTTATGAGTTCTGCTTTTCCTATTTTTGGTTCTCTTCAGGAGAATAGATCTTTGTATCGGATGATTAGTTATCTTTTCTATGTCTTGAAAGCTGAACAATGAACTGTATTCGTTTTTCTTGAATTTTTTATTCGATTTTTAACTTTCAAAAAGCAAGAATGTGTTTTTGTTACGGTGTTTCTTACTTTTTGCCGATATTCTTCACATTCTAGTTTGGATCTTCCTATCTTTGTCCTGGCATCTACATTTATTTTCGGTATATTGATTTTTTCAGTTGTTAAAAATGAATGAATTCAGTTTTTTCTTAGATTTTTGTCATTTCTTTGGTTTCCATTTGATTTCAACATAAGGCATTCAACATAAGGCAGTACTGAGAGTTTGATAGCAAGCCTTTTCCGCAATTTCCACTTAAGACTTTTTACTGCAACTTTCTTCCGGCCTTGGTATTAAATTAAAAGATTTTTTGCCTTTGAATATTCTTCTGCTGCTTATGTCTTTTCTATGATCAATTTAATTTTTATAAGATGAAGAAGTGTAACTCTAGGATTCTGTGATTAGAAGGATTCTGTGTAATCTGTGATTCTGTGTAATCTAGGATTCTGTGTAATCTGTGATTAGAAGTGTAACTATAGGTGTTTTCTGATTCTCAAATTTGAGCTTTCTCTTTTGAAAAGATTTAACTTAATTTCTAAGATTATTATCTGCCGTTTGCTTGCGCGATCTTTTTCAGAATAAAATCATGAATTATTTGAAGGCAATTGATAACCTTGTCAGCTTTTTCAGTCTATCACTTTTTTGACCACTAATTATTTCGGTTTTTTAACGTTACCAAACGTTTTCACTGATATAAAATTTTGCTGTATTTTGTTTCTCTTGGTGAAAGTGGTTTAAGTTTCACCAATTTTCAGAGAAGACCTGGAGAGGTAGTGAGTTAATGGTTTAATACAAAAAGTAATGGCTTCCGCTGCAATTACGGTTTTGTTAGTGAAGTTTTAATGCTTCGAGTAGCTTCCGGAATTCTTCCGGCTATGTTTTTTATTTCGTCGTCGCGATTTTTGTTACAACCAAATGACGTCACAACCACTTCAAATCGGCTTTTTATTCATTCGTTCATGCAATTTCAACTGAAGTGCGTGTGTGAATTCATTTTTCGCTCTTAGTGGAGCGAGTTTTTTGTGTTCATTCGCGTGATTAAAGGTTTGGTCACAAGTGACTTACCTCGCTCTTAAATATGACTTCCTCACTTTGAAGTTGGCTTTTATTTACTTTAATTCAAAGAGATAAGGTCAAATGGGCGTGTGTCACTCTGAATGAAGGCTATTTGAGAGCAGCTAATAGAAGCAGCAAAAATTTATAATGATTTTTAATCAAAATATAACATATCAGCCTTCAATGAAAAGACGAATATTTTTGGTCCGTCTTTTTTACTGTCTTTTTGAGACTGCAGATCTACAAAGCTATTGCGGCTATTTTCTGGCAATCTGCCAGCTATGTTTCTTATATTCTCTTTTTCTAGTAAATTCTTTTTCTATTAAATTTCTTTTTCTATCTACAAAGCTATTGCGGCTATTTTCTGGCAATCTGCCAGCTATGTTTTTTATATTCTCTTTTTCTAGTAAATTGTTTTTCTATTAAATTCTGTTTCTAGTGTACCCATTTTTCATAGTATATATAATTGTTTATGTTACTGATTTGTATCAGACTCTTTTATATCTGTCATGTAATACTGAATTATGTCTGCCATGTAATACTATGTTATATATAACATCTAATTTAATATTATATGTATCATGTAATGTTTACTATAATGTTATATTATAGCTATCACAATAATCTTTAAAGTGTTCTTTAGTATGTCTGAATCTGTCTATAAAGATAAAAATTTAGTCTACTTCTAATGTTTTTAAACCTAAACCCACTAATATGTTGATGTTTTTTCACCTAATATCAGTTATGTATAAATTGAGATTGTTATAATTAATGTGATTGATATAATCTCGATTGTTCAGATACTCTGCAGATGTAGCATTCAAATGGTTAATCTAAACATTTATCACCACAATTTCGCCATGTCTCATCTTTACAGTTATCACATTTAGTTGATCTAAAGTTTGTTTGATCATAGTTCACAATCATATTCAGTCATTTTTTATATATTCAAAAAATATTGAAAATTTTTACCTTTAAAATTAAAGATGGATAAAGTAGAGAACGCTAATAATTGTTGTTTTTGTATTTTTCTTATAACTTTTGATTCTGACAGAATATTATAAGCACCAATTGAGTGATGATCATTTGAAACGCTTGAAAGATCAGGTTGGGGTTGAATCTAATATTGAATCTAAAGTTGAAGTTAAACATGATCGTAAATGTTGTTATTGCTGTAAATCATTTGATAAATATATAGGATTAGAAACTCATATGAATGTACATAAAAGAGATACTTTGGCTTATAATGATAAATATAATATCGATTTTTGTAACATCCAAAGATTTATATATAACTAGGATTGGTGGTGGTTATGTAGAAAATTTAAGTTAAGCTTTTGATTATGTACTATTTATGTAGTAGAAATTTCAGATGTTAACTTTCAAACATATGGTTATATAACTAAACGTAACCCTATTGGTTTAAATCAATGGTTAGAGTTTGAGAGAAAAATGATGGTTTTGGTTGATTTTGAGTTCATTGGAGTTTAAAAAGTACACGTAAACATAGAAGAAACAAAACCATAAATTGGTAGTTATGTAGATTTACCATTATATCTTATGGCAAAAGAAAGCTATATTGAATATTTTTATTATCAAATATAATTGTTTACGTTTATGTATCATAGCTTTATTATACATTGTTAAAATTAATGACTTTCGTTAATGTAAATTTGAGGGTACATTAATTATGATTGGAATAGTGAATAGAGTTTGAGTGATTATATAATTAAAATAAAATAATTATAATATGCTGCTATATACAAACCTGCTGGTAATAGTAGTGTTATTACAAAAGAGTTCAGAATATAAAGAATATCGAATTTGATTTGAAATAACGAATCCGTTCTAATTAAGAATTTTGAAGTATTATTAGAAAGACCAATTACTACTAGACATAAATGTGATAATGTACATATTGGTTTATTCTGGTTCTAAATATAGTAAACATGAATGTAGGGTTACCATTACTTCTAAAGTTGTTTGTTCTTAGCAGAAATTTATTGAATTTATAATTGACCATAAAACCCAAAAAGTGAAGAATAAAGTTAATTCTGAAACTAAAAGTAACATTAGAGAAGTGAAACAGTCAAACAGTCAAGATATCCCAACATATACCATTTAGTATAGGCTACGGTTTCAATAATGAATATGCGTCGTACTTTGATTTAGATTGTATTTGCGTGTTTGTTGAACCTATTTTAAATGTGGAAAATAAATACCATTTTAATTTTTTTGAACCTAATATTTTTACACGAAAATATTATGTTGAAGCTAACAATATACGTCATATATGTACAAATGAATGTAAAACAAAAGTAAAATTGTCATGAAGCGGGTAAATATAGAGGTCCTGCATGTATTATCTGTAGGGGACCCTTGCAGAGTGGACAATGGGTTTGATCAGCCATCAAGCTGCGGGCTAGGAGTTGGGAAGGCTGCACTGAGGGGGACTAGATTAAGTTAATTACAGGAGAGTAATAACAGCAACGATATTTAAAGTATTGAATGATGTTAAACAGAATAATAGTGAAAACATGGTTTCCATGAAAGGAGAAGTGAACGGTGTCTTTACAGAACAGCTTAGGTTCAAGAACATTTCTAAATGAGGGTGAAACAATAAACAACTTTAGGGCACAAGAATCAATATAATTATACAAAGCGTAGTTAAGGGCACTGATTTTCTTATTTATGAGGCGATTACAGCTGGTGGGTATAACTTTGGGAACAATCAAACTATTTGGGCTAAATTTAACAATAATCAGCTGAATGAGGAATTTCCAATGCTCTATGAAAGTTTCAATACTGCTACGGTGATCATTGAAGCCGGCAATTACTACAACAGTGTTCAGCTTCTGGTCTGGGTATTTATTGATAACATCACAGAGATCTAGCAGTCTAGCACCTCGATAGGAGTATATTTGGTACGAGAAGTACCCAAGACCAAGTCCGAGCAGCTGGAGGGAAGAAGGTAGGCATCAAAATGTCCCATTCACAGAGCCTGCTAACATTCAAAACACAAAAAAATGCTCTAAAAATGAAATCAATTAGAATGCTACGACCTGATGTGATGAAGGAAGATGGTTGGCATCAAAACATCCCATTCACGGAGCCTGCTAACATTCAAAAACACAAGAAATTGTTCTAAAATAGAAATCTGTTAGAATGATACGACGTGATGTGATGAGTCGGACCTTGACTCTAACGAACCATACCCGAACCTTGCCTCTAAAACCCTCCCATTGGAGGTCCCCAGTACAAGGATTTTGCCATAACAAATCTATTTAATAAGTTTATCACAACAATTAGGTTAATGATCTTAATACTGCAGTTTTATCTTGTAAAGCTTGTAATGTTTTCTCCTGATACTATTTTGTTCCATGTATACTGGTTTTGTAAATTTAATATTTTAGTTAAAGAATCAAATAATTCTATATTACTATAATATTCTTGTTGTCTAAATTTATCATGTAGTCTGTTTAATAGCCGCACAGCGATAGCTGAGACTATTATTGGCCTTCTCTTGGTTTTTACGACTCGAAGAGGAGTATTGGTTTTCTCTCGGTCTTTTTTACGACTCGAAGAGGAGGATTGATATTCTACAGGTTTTTACGATTCGAAGAGGAGTATTGATATTCTACAGGTTTTTTTTTAGCAGAAAGCAAGTTTGTTCATGACTTGAATTTTGACTTCTTTCTATTCGAGCTTTTACCTCCGTTTTTGCTTGTTGACTTCTGTTTTCGAACATTGCACTTTAACAATAGCTTAGTTTGTAATGTATAGCACTTGGTAACAGTCTGTAATTCAAGGTGAAGAGGTCAATTTGAGAAAATTTGATCCCATTTAACTACGTACCCCCCCCCAAAAAACTACCCCCACGTACATAACCTCCCCCCCCCCAACCCCAACGTACCTACCCCCCCTCCCCCAGTACCTACCTACCCCCCTCCACGTACCTACCTAACCCACCCCCCCCCCCCCACGCAACGTACCTACCCCCCCCACCCCACCTACCTTCCTACCAGCCCCCCGGAATGTACCTACCCCCACACCCCACCTACCTACACGCCCCACCACCACCTACCAAACCCCCCCCCAACCAGCACCTACCCACACCCCTGAACTTGAAAAATTTTAACGCTTTTTATGTTATATTGGTCTACTATAATTGTTATTTCTAGTGTTTTTTCGATATTCTGATCTTGTCCAAGTTAGGGTAGAGATTATTTTGAACGACGATTCGAGTCGTTTCCGGTATTCTACTGGCTATGTTTTTTTTTACAGGAAGTAGATTTGTTCACGCGGCATTTTGACCTAAAACCGAAAGTGAGAAAAGCTGTCTCGGTGAACAGATTTTCGCTAAGCGAGAGACGTTTTTTGATCATGCGCTTCGTTTAGTGATTGACTTTTCGACTTTGAAAAGTAGTTTTTGACTGAATGGCACATAGATAACCGTTTTTAGCCGTCTTTTGGACTAAGTGGCCCAATTTTTTTGCTTTTAATTTGGTTTCTTATAGAAATTAATCTTATTCGATACTATATTGAAATGTCAAGCTCGGAAATTGATTCCAGTGTTTTGCAGAGCCTGAAAATGCGTTTCAAGTTGGAAATTTAAACAGATTTCTTGATTTTTTAGTTAATTCTTGGCTTTTTCCATTAATTTCATTTTTGGATCTTTTAACCGTCTTTTTGTCAAAAATCAGTTAATATGGCAACTTCTCTTTGATAATTCATATACTCAACGCCTCTTTTTACCTCGATGTAATTTTGTTTTATAAAATTTACATATGCTAATCCAATTTTTTCCGTTTTTTTCCGATTTTCGTCAGTTTTTTTGTTTAATTTGGTTGTAATTGCTAGAAATAGTCTTTTTGTGAAACATGAGGGTTTTTAATTTCGTTTCAATAAAAATTCAATCATTTTTTTGGCGTTAGGTTTTTGGAAAAACAGTTAAAACTTTTTCATAAATGCTGTCTTAAAAGTTTTTTTGACCATTTATTTGCAAAATGTTTCAATTTTTCGTAATTTTGAGTTCTGCTTTTTCCTGTTTTTGGTTCTCTTCAGGAGAATAGATCTTTGTATCGGATGATTAGTTATCTTTTATATGTCTTGAACGCTGAACAATGAAATGTTTTCGTTTTTCTTGATTTTTTTTTATTGAGTTTTAACTTTCAAAAATCAAGAATGTGTTTTTGTTACGGTGTTCCTTACATTGTGCCCATATTCTTCACATTTTAGTTAGTATCTTTCTATTAGCATTTGTAAAACAGTTAAAACTATTTGCAAGATGTTTCAGTTTTTCGTATTTATGAGTTCTGCTTTTCCTATTTTTGGTTCTCTTCAGGAGAATAGATCTTTGTATCGGATGATTAGTTATCTTTTCTATGTCTTGAAAGCTGAACAATGAACTGTATTCGTTTTTCTTGAATTTTTTATTCGATTTTTAACTTTCAAAAAGCAAGAATGTGTTTTTGTTACGGTGTTTCTTACATTGTGCCGATATTCTTCACATTCTAGTTTGGATCTTCCTATCTTTGTCCTGGCATCTACATTTATTTTCGGTATATTGATTTTTTCAGTTGTTAAAAATGAATGAATTCAGTTTTTTCTTAGATTTTTGTCATTTCTTTGGTTTCCATTTGATTTCAACATAAGGCATTCAACATAAGGCAGTACTGAGAGTTTGATAGCAAGCCTTTTCCGCAATTTCCACTTAAGACTTTTTACTGCAACTTTCTTCCGGCCTTGGTATTAAATTAAAAGATTTTTTGCCTTTGAATATTCTTCTGCTGCTTATGTCTTTTCTATGATCAATTTAATTTTTGAATTGGTATGATATCATGTTGTCTAGCATATGTACAACAAGGAACAGGTGTGTGTTGTTTTTGTCTTAATTGCAGTGATTAGAAGTGTAACTATAGGTGTTTTCTGATTATCAAATTTGAGCTTTCTCTTTTGAAAAGATTTAACTTAATTTCTAATATTATTATCTGCCGTTTGCTTTCGCGATCTTTTTCAGAATAAAATCATGAATTATTTGAAGGCAATTGATAACCTTGTCAGCTTTTTCAGTCTATCACTTTTTTGACCACTAATTATTTCGGTTTTTTAACGTTACCAAACGTTTTCACTGATATAAAATTTTGCTGTATTTTGTTTCTCTTGGTGAAAGTGGTTTAAGTTTCACCAATTTTCAGAGAAGACCTGGAGAGGTAGTGAGTTAATGGTTTAATACAAAAAGTATTGGCTTCCGCTGCAATTACGGTTTTGTTAGTGAAGTTTTAATGCTTCGAGTAGCTTCCGGAATTCTTCCGGCTATGTTTTTTATTTCGTCGTCGCGATTTTTGTTACAACCAAATGACGTCACAACCACTTCAAATCGGCTTTTTATTCATTCGTTCATGCAATTTCAACTGAAGTGCGTGTGTGAATTCATTTTTCGCTCTTAGTGGAGCGAGTTTTTTGTGTTCATTCGCGTGATTAAAGGTTTGGTCACAAGTGACTTACCTCGCTCTTAAATATGACTTCCTCACTTTGAAGTTGGCTTTTATTTACTTTAATTCAAAGAGATAAGGTCAAATGGGCGTGTGTCACTCTGAATGAAGGCTATTTGAGAGCAGCTAATAGAAGCAGCAAAAATTTATAATGATTTTTAATCAAAATATAACATATCAGCCTTCAATGAAAAGACGAATATTTTTGGTCCGTCTTTTTTACTGTCTTTTTGAGACTGCAGATCTACAAAGCTATTGCGGCTATTTTCTGGCAATCTGCCAGCTATGTTTCTTATATTCTCTTTTTCTAGTAAATTCTTTTTCTATTAAATTTCTTTATCTACAAAGCTATTGCGGCTATTTTCTGGCAATCTGCCAGCTATGTTTTTTATATTCTCTTTTTCTAGTAAATTGTTTTTCTATTAAATTCTGTTTCTAGTGTACCCATTTTTCATAGTATATATAATTGTTTATGTTACTGATTTGTATCAGACTCTATTATATCTGTCATGTAATACTGAATTATGTCTGCCATGTAATACTATGTTATATATAACATCTAATTTAATATTATATGTATCATGTAATGTTTACTATAATGTTATATTATAGCTATCACAATAATCTTTAAAGTGTTCTTTAGTATGTCTGAATCTGTCTATAAAGATAAAAATTTAGTCTACTTCTAATGTTTTTAAACCTAAACCCACTAATATGTTGATGTTTTTTCACCTAATATCAGTTATGTATAAATTGAGATTGTTATAATTAATGTGATTGATATAATCTCGATTGTTCAGATACTCTGCAGATGTAGCATTCAAATGGTTAATCTAAACATTTATCACCACAATTTCGCCATGTCTCATCTTTACAGTTATCACATTTAGTTGATCTAAAGTTTGTTTGATCATAGTTCACAATCATATTCAGTCATTTTTTATATATTCAAAAAATATTGAAAATTTTTACCTTTAAAATTAAAGATGGATAAAGTAGAGAACGCTAATAATTGTTGTTTTTGTATTTTTCTTATAACTTTTGATTCTGACAGAATATTATAAGCACCAATTGAGTGATGATCATTTGAAACGCTTGAAAGATCATGTTGGGGTTGAATCTAATATTGAATCTAAAGTTGAAGTTAAACATGATCGTAAATGTTGTTATTGCTGTAAATCATTTGATAAATATATAGGATTAGAAACTCATATGAATGTACATAAAAGAGATACTTTGGCTTATAATGATAAATATAATATTGATTTTTGTAACATCCAAAGATTTATATATAACTAGGATTGGTGGTGGTTATGTAGAAAATTTAAGTTAAGCTTTTGATTATGTACTATTTATGTAGTAGAAATTTCAGATGTTAACTTTCAAACATATGGTTATATAACTAAACGTAACCCTATTGGTTTAAATCAATGGTTAGAGTTTGAGAGAAAAATGATGGTTTTGGTTGATTTTGAGTTCATTGGAGTTTAAAAAGTACACGTAAACATAGAAGAAACAAAACCATAAATTGGTAGTTATGTAGATTTACCATTATATCTTATGGCAAAAGAAAGCTATATTGAATATTTTTATTATCAAATATAATTGTTTACGTTTATGTATCATAGCTTTATTATACATTGTTAAAATTAATGACTTTCGTTAATGTAAATTTGAGGGTACATTAATTATGATTGGAATAGTGAATAGAGTTTGAGTGATTATATAATTAAAATAAAATAATTATAATATGCTGCTATATACAAACCTGCTGGTAATAGTAGTGTTATTACAAAAGAGTTCAGAATATAAAGAATATCGAATTTGATTTGAAATAACGAATCCGTTCTAATTAAGAATTTTGAAGTATTATTAGAAAGACCAATTACTACTAGACATAAATGTGATAATGTACATATTGGTTTATTCTGGTTCTAAATATAGTAAACATGAATGTAGGGTTACCATTACTTCTAAAGTTGTTTGTTCTTAGCAGAAATTTATTGAATTTATAATTGACCATAAAACCCAAAAAGTGAAGAATAAAGTTAATTCTGAAACTAAAAGTAACATTAGAGAAGTGAAACAGTCAAACAGTCAAGATATCCCAACATATACCATTTAGTATAGGCTACGGTTTCAATAATGAATATGCGTCGTACTTTGATTTAGATTGTATTTGCGTGTTTGTTGAACCTATTTTAAATGTGGAAAATAAATACCATTTTAATTTTTTTGAACCTAATATTTTTACACGAAAATATTATGTTGAAGCTAACAATATACGTCATATATGTACAAATGAATGTAAAACAAAAGTAAAATTGTCATGAAGCGGGTAAATATAGAGGTCCTGCATGTATTATCTGTAATTTTCGTTATAAACAAGAAAACTTCATAGCAGTTGTATCAGTTTAAAGATAAAAGAAAGGTTTCTGTTTTACTATCAGGTAATGGTAAAGCTAAAATGTTGTGTTGGTTGTTTAGATAAGATTTTGTATACATTAGCTGCCTTTAGATAAGATAGCTAATGTATACAAATGTAATGTGAAATCATTATATCCATATGAATAATTTGATATAGATTTATATGATTAAGTTATAGGTAGTTTAACTAGAAAAGACCTCAAATCTTTACTGGCATACAAGTTATCATCACAAGATGTTGATGAGTTGAATAGAAATAATTGTAAGAAGATAAGTAAAGAGTATATACATTAGATAGTATGGAAATCGATGTTAAATTATTAGTTTTGTTTTTACGAATGTTAAATTAAATATAATTATATATGACCTAAACGCTTTACATTATTTTGGTCTTCCTGGTTGTGGTTTAAATTGTTCGTATAAGTTAAGTAGTGTTAATCTAGATACTATTCAAATAGAACAAATGAAAAACGATTTTTTCAAGCTATCAGACATATTTGTAATTGTGATACATGCAAAATATGATATATAATTGCTGATAGTTTATGGTTATCCATTAATGCAAAAGTTACCTTATAAGGGCTTTGATTATGTTGACTTAGCACTAGATGAAGTACTAAATACGAGTGATCGTTTTGATTGATTATTGGAATATTTGAGATTGAGTGTATAGTGATGGACATAATGATAAAACTAGAAACTTAGCATTATTACCAATAAAAAGAACGTGCAGAAATTGAAGAATTGGGGGTTTGTGAAGAGACAAGGATCAGTGTAAGAGTGAGAAACTGGTTTTAGATAGGAATGATGAATTTGAATACCAAATACTCAGAATGTTAAAATTTTTGATCCGTATAGGTATAATATTAAATAAAATCCATGAAATATAATTAAGGTCATGTAATGAGACAAATCTATTCGACCCAATAGTCATAAAAGAGCTGAATTTGATCTTTCACAATCTAATATTGTTTATATTTGATTATTATATGGATTTCAATTACTTTTATACCTATACGGATAACATGTTTCAACATTCTATATTCATTAAATACTTAATAGCAAGAACGGAGCCAAACGATAATTATAAGTTTTTGAATAGTGGTCTGTTTGAAAAACCTAATAATTTATATTTAAAGTAAATTTTTGAATGTTGAATAGAAGATAACTTAAAGTGTTAGGAAACCCAAGTGTATAAATGTCATCAGATATAAAGATTATACTGTAGCTGAATATGTTAAGAGAATCGTAGAATACGAAACCAATATATCTTGGTGCTACAGAATTGGATTTCATTAAAATACATGTTTGAGTTTTTCGATGATATAATTCAAGCTTCACTTAGAAATTTTAAATTACATTAAATGGATACTGATAGTTTTGTATCAAGTTTTAGTTAAGGTGAAGTTGATAGTAAATATTTAGATTAAGTAAAATGGATATCCCAGATAAGACTAATAAATGTTCCAGGTAAGTTTGAACGGAAATTTAGTAGTGACGTTTTGGAAGAATTCATAGTTTTAAAACCAAAGACATATACTTTTAAAAGTGGTTTATCAAAAGAAAAAGGAATAAAGCAAAAATAAGGGTAGACTTTTTCTTGCATGCGTTAATGTTTGATAAAGAAAGGGCTGTAACTGAAAATAGAATTCAGAAAGTAGATGATACGTGGCTACAACTAGTCGAACTAGAAGGTGTTTGATTAACTTTGATGATAAAAGTTTTTATGTTAATATTGTTTTAAACTACCATCATGATTAAAAATTATTACTTTTTTAAAGAAAAATTTGATAAAGCTAACAATGATTAAAGGATCAAAAAATACAGAGATAATAAACAGATTTCAAGATATCAATATTATAATAGAAATAATGGTAATTTTTTTTGTATAATGAATTATTAGAAGTAGGATCAAGGTTTTTGAAAATCTTGATATTCGAAGAAGTTAACTTTTATTTGTGTACCGAGTTCTTTGATGTTTTCCAATCTCTCGGTTACAAATTTGACAGCTATTTATAGTTATTTTTTTTTAGGAAAAAGTGAAAATAAATTCAATAAATAACTTGCTTTGTGTATAATTTTGTTAATTGTTAGTTTAAGTGATTTTCCTGTTAATTACTTTTTTTGCATAGTTTCAAGCTTATTCTCTTTCAATTTAACAAAGGATCGTTTAGAATTGTGCCCAGTTTTGCCCTAAATGTTTAAGTAAAACTAACCTGATTTGAAAGGGTAAATTTACTGTAACAGGTAATTGTAATTATAGTAATTAAACTAACATATATATCAGTGAAGCTGTTCAACGAAATTATAGAGTTAAACTGGTTTTTGTTGTTAATTTATTTTAGTTGGTTTTACTTGTTTTTTACACGGTCTCTTTACTTACACTATATCTGGGATACATTCACTGGAATCAGTGAGGATAGAACTCAAACCATTCATCTGATAATGGCTAATCACCAGCTTAACTCTGATATACTAATGGATTGCACTAAATGAGACAAGTGTTAGTTTTTTACGAATGTTTTATAGTTGACACAATATGTTATTCATAATGTATTATGGATCATATCTTTCATTTATAGTTGTGGATTAAATTTGCTTAAAGTGTGGATAACGCAGTTTTGCCACTACATGTGAGTCTAGATATGTGAGTCTGGATATAAGTTTTCTTTTTTTAGTTTATTTGGTTTTTTGTGCTAAGTATTTCATTAACTTATTCGTTTTTGGTGTTAAGTGTTTCCCTAATCTAATTGCTTCGAGTTGTTTCTTCCGGACCTGTTTTTTTGTTTTTAACTTTTCAAAGAATTTTAATTCTCATGGGGCGCTTTTCTTTTTTTCGAATGTCTGCTCACAATATTTAGAGATTTTTGACGTCAATTTGGATTGATTTGGATCAAGCAAAAGTGAGCAAAAAGCGAGTGCTTTTTGGACGTCCATTTTTTTCACTCTAATTCTAAAGGCGTGAGAAAACGGTATTTGAACAAATTTTCTGTTCAAAGTAAATTTTTGTTCAAATGCAGCTATTTGACTTTTTCACTGTTTTTCCTAGCTTTTCATCGGAATTTTTGGCAAATGGTTTTTAAATGTCGTTTCCAAGTCAGTTCAGGCTCTAATTTTTTGGTTTCGTCAATGAATATTCTTTGATTTACCTCATTTTGCCGCTTTTTGGACATTTTGCATAAGATATTTTTGACTTCGTTCATTCTGCTCGAAGTGCTCTAAGCAGCAGGTGCTCAGCAAAACAACCTAGAATGAACGCAGTCATGAAAAATCGAAATAAAAAAGCCCTATTTTAGATGCCCGCTACTTAAACTTTGTTTCTATAAGTCTTAGTTATCATCTCTAATTCTTTTTGGTATTGATACTAGCCCCTCTAGCCTCTCATTAAGGAACATGAGTATGTCTAACTATGAAATGAAATAAATGTTTTTGTACATATTTTTTTCCATTTTTGTCTGTTTTTTCAATCCCTATCCGTATTATGGGAATCAACGGTGGCTTTTTTTCGGCAATCTGAAGGTATGTTCTTACTGAATCCTGAAAACATTTCCAGTGAAAGTGCCGGACACTTTTATACTGAGAAGTAGCCTTAACCAACAACAATTGTTTACTTTGAAAAGGATGAGCTTACCTCTGCTGTTGGTAGTGATGGAGTTGGTGTTGTTGTAATTGTTGTGGTTTGGAAAGATGTGCTCGATGTATGTGTGCTAGTCTGTGAAATTGAAGTATTTGACGTCGTAGCAGAATGTGCCTCTGCGGTTGTAGTCTTGCAGAATGTTTTTCCGACCGCATTTATAATTAGCACTAATGCAAGCAATCTTCTCATGCTTCATGAATATATGGTTTGCACTTTGGTGTTACTGAAATTCAGTTTGAATAATGGTGCCTTAAAATGATCATCCTTTGAGTATAGAGAATAGAGAGCTAGAGAAAAGCTAAATGTTATTTTGTCCATGTTTGTTTAGTTTACAACGTGGTAGTCAACAAATTTATGAAATCATCTTAGATCATGTTTCGTTTCTCAGTTTATTTATAATAACACTTGCTGGGTTCAAATAATGGTTATAAAATTTGTTGCCCCAAAGATTAATGTCTGGTTTATTAATTCAGTTAAGGCAAGACATAGTTTCTATGAGAAAATGAATTATGAGAAGGTTTTGAAGTGGGAAATTGTTGGAGCCTCGTTTTTTCTAGCGCTCTCAAACGAAGTTCGTAGCTTTTATATTAGTCATGTGGTCTTTTTATACAATTTTCCGCTTGACCAATTTTTTGTCTCACCCCTGTGACTTTTCGTGCTCACAAACGGGATAAAAAAGTAACACCCGGTTCGTTACAAGGCGTGAAGTCTTAAAGCTTTACGCCTTTCTAGACTCAAGTAGCCGATTCACCGAAACTGTTTTGTAGACATAAAATAATGTCTTGGTATGAAGGGGGGTCTTTAGAGTTTGACCCCAAGAATATGAATTATTTGAATGACCTAAATTATTATTCTAAATCGCATTAAACAGGTTCACAGAACTGGTTCTGAATTGGTTCAGATCTCAACATTACTTCAGAAAAGTTTTTTAGTCATGAAAAATATTTTAGCTTCTTTGGTTTTTAAACCATTTTTCGGTCAACAATAATTGATTTTAGTCAACATTTTAGTTCAGAGTTTTATACTTTGAGGAGAATTGTTTTACAGTTATTTGTTTTCAGCTCAGGCTTGATAGGTAGGTGCTGATAAGAAAAACAATTGGGCGTCAATGCGCTTTTGACATTATCTTTGTTAACCATTTAACTTTTTTTATTTGTTGGTTTAAGAAGGACGAATTCTGCAGTAGTTTTTTGCAATCGTCATCACGTTGTTTTTTTTTTCAAAAAACGGGGTGGTTAAAACAATTTTATGGCTACTTAAATACCATACAGTTTATAATTTTTATTGATATTTGGAAAAATTGGTCATAAATTGTTTTTGCGCTAAACTTATAGGAAACATGTCTACATTTTTCTATAAAATTTACATCACTGACCAATTTTGAAATGTTACGGGGAAATTGCATAAAAATTTAGTTAGTTTTTGTTGCATCTGCTTTTCATTTTTGGACTCAAAAATACAATTCGGTGCTATGCTTAGAATTTTATGAGTTACGGCTTTTCATAGTGTGTTTGCAGTTCACGGTTTCTAAATTGCATTTCGTGCTCCATTTTTATGTTATAAATCAAACGAAAAATTGAAGGTCTCATCGGTCTGTGTTATAGATTTTTAATTCTAAGAATGTCAATTAATCTATTCATTTAAAATAAATGTGTTCCTTTCTGTTGCCTATTCGTTAAAGAATCACGCAAATTTTGTGGTCGAGAGAATAGGAATATTTTTCACCGCACTTTTTATTGAGCCTCTTTTTTTCTGAATTAGATCTGATTAGTCGGAAAAAAAGATTGACAGTAGGAAAAAACAGAGGAAACCGCTACTGATACCTTTTTTTTACCTCATCAATGATAGGGGAGGTTGGTCAAAGCTTACGTTTTTTTTGAAAAAAACGCAAAAATAGAAAAGGGAATCCAAATCCCTCTGGGTTTTTTTATAATTCCAATAAACTACGATCTTGCAACAAACAAAGATTTGCTCAATTTCGGTCTCGGTTTGGTTCCCATTTATTCGTTCCATTATTGTGATGGAGAAGTTAACTAATTTTCGTGAATGTTTTTTAACTATTATTATTTCGAACTTTATTTATTAGTGCTTAGCGGGGTCTCCTGGGTACGATATAATAATAATTGAATTCGTCTTGAACAATTAAAATTACAAAAATTAACATCGATAGGTATATACATAGTCAAGACTGGACTAGCCGGAAAGCCTGCTATAGGCTTGTTGAAGGTAGCCTAAGAGCATTTGATTCAATTTCAATTATCACAAAAATTAAGCATTATTATTAAATTTAACATGAAAATTGAACAAAATATGAAACATCATGAGGATGAAGATAAACAGAGAAAACTAAAAATAAAACGAGAAAAAAACAGATTAAGGTTAAATAAATTCTATTTCAACGATGCAGTCCAGGACAGCCTCAAGCCCACGAGAGACATCTCCCAGCGCAATGAGGATGAGTAGTCTAAGTACAGTTCTTGAATGATAAGAATGACTTTCGAGTGCTCATTAAAGGCCCTACAACAGTAGTTAGTTCCACACCTTGAGCACTGAAAGGCATCTCACACAAGCAAGAAGCTGTCCAAGACTGCAAAATCACAACAATATGATAGAGGCAATTTGATACTACTTGGATTAGTTCTTATTAAAGATAATATTTGCCAGCTCTAGGTTCCCTATTGTGAAATTATCACGGAAGTCGTGTAAATATGCGTTTTTTGAATTTTCACTTTTAAAGCTTGTCTGGAATTCTATGTTTGCTTTTCTCAACAGGTTCGCAAGACAAGTTGTCCTAAATTGTACAGAGTTGTTTCGCTTTGCATTTGTTTATTGGCAGAGAGTTGATCCCGCTTTATTTTGCTCTGGTTACATAGCACTTTCCACCCTGTGAGATTTCTTTTTTATTAACCACTCGTTTGAACAACTCGTATGTGTAATTCAAACACCAATGCAATTTTTAATTTCTCAAGTTTATCAGAAATGCTGTCACGATACCTTTTACAAAAAGCTTTTCTAAAAAACCGTTTTTGACTTTTGTGAATTACATAGAGATTGCTTTTCTTCACGCAACCATATATGAGAATCCCATATTGGAAGACCGGTTGTACATACGTTTTATAATAATTTATAAGCTGATTAATTGTCATTACGTCACGCAACTTATAGACAATTGCGCAGAATTTATTCATCTTTTTCCGTATATACTCAATGTGTTGTCTGAAAGAAAGTTTGTTATCCAACCATATTCCTAAATATTTGCAAGAATCCACACTTATTAAGAATTCATCGGAAAATTTTAGTGAGATGTCGTCTTTAGCAATGCAAAATCTGAGCAATTTAGATTTCATAGCCTTTACGGTTACTTTGTTGTATTTCATCCAATGATCAACTCTTTCGATATCTTTCTGAAACCCCTCGTTGCTTGCAAGTGGATTTTTTACTATTGCTGTATCATCAGCAAAGAGTGTTACTGAAGAATTGAAAACAGCATGCGGCAGATCATTGATATATATCAAAAACAGTAGTGGACCCAAAACTGAGCCCTGGGGAACCCCACATTTGACCTGGCGTTTTGTACTCAGTGTTATTAATATGTATATACTGATACCTCTCTGACAAGTAATTTTTGAGCAGGCAAAAGTTACAACCTCGAATTCCGTAGTTCTCAAGTTTTCCTATTAAAATAGAGTGATCAACGCTATCAAATGCTTTCTGCAGATCAAGTAAAAGCATCAGTGGATCTTTTTTCAGGTTTTTCATAATTCTGATCTCTTCAACTAACCTCAGAGCGACATCTACAGTGTTCAATTTAGACATAAATCCAAACTGATTAGCATTGAGCAACTCTAAATGTTCAAAATAATTAATAATTCTGTTATAGATAATACGTCCAAACACTTTTGCTAATGATGGGAGTAATGCAATTGGTCTGTAATTTCCATACTCATTGACATTAACATCTTTGTGGAGGGGATCGGGAAAATTCCAGTTTTAACACAGTTATTGAACACATTAGTTAGTGGTTCACTTATAAGGGGAAAACAAAGTTTTAACATTTTGGAGGATATACCATCGTGACCATAGCTGTTTTTACTTTGCATGTTTATAATTACGTTTTCCACCTCATTATAGTTAATTTCACTAAAAAACAAAGATTGTGGTTGCTTTTCTATGGGTACTTTTCCTACTTTTTCAATTTTGGCTTTCAGTTCTGTGCCAATGTGTGCAAAAAACTTATTCACATCATTTGCGACATTTGAGTCAAAATTATCCGGCAAAATCAGTTTTCTTTTTGATCCAATTATATTCCTGATGGTATTATGATATTGTTTTGGATCTGCATTTTCCAATTTAGTTCTCCAGTAAGCACGATATGCTTTACGAGATAGCGCATTACATTTATTCCTTGAAATCTTACACTGCTCAAAGTTGTCTATTGTCGGATTTTTAATATATATTTTGTAGAGCTCATTCCTTTTCCTTGATGCACGCAGTACTTGATTTGTTACCCAGTTCTTACGCGACCTTTTGATTTTTGTAAATGGACAAAATCTGTCGAAACAATAGGTAATTACCTCATTAAGCTTTACGATTGCTGTATTGGGATCGGTATCACTAAACGATATATTTTTTTATCTTTTATATGTTTCTCTGAATCAGAGTGGAATATTTACATGCGACAATCTGATTTTTTAAAAGAAATGAATTACTTCTGATTACAGTCTAATCTTTTTTTCCAGTTCTGGTATATTTACTTTTCAAAATGTAAATGAATAAAAGCAAAATTACGTATTGAATATAACTGGTATTTTAGTAACCGTTTTTTCAGTCAATTTCGGCTCATCTACATAAATGTATCGTGAGAGGATGTCATCGGAAGATGTCATCGAGTGATGTCACCGGAAAGCCTGTCGAGTATAGTTAGAGGTTTGATTACCCAATAAAATATACAATTTAACAGTTCAAAAGGCATAGCAATTTCGCTTATTTTGCAAGAACTCGGCCTTTCTCCCTGAAAGCTTGCTCAGACACGTTCATTTTCAGGTTAGTTGTTAATATTCAATACAGATTTTCTCATGAATTACCGGCTTTATCCTTTATCAGTTTCTGCAGAATTATCAAATTTTAAGTTTCTCAGGCTTTGTGCCATTGTGTTGAAATCTGTTTATCTTGTCAAAATTTTCTCTCGTTGCCTGCCGTTTTCCTCCTTTAAGTCTCTGTCAGGTTCCAAAAGCCAATTTTGAAGCTGATTTCAAAAATCGTTCAACTTTTTTTCTTTTTAATAGCCGCAAAGCGAAAGGCTTTTTTTATTTCATCCATTAGATTTTTGTTACTACCATGAGTTCATGATCATTTCAAATCTATTTTTTATTCATTCATACTTGCTAGTTTTGACCGAATTTTGTTCGTTCGCTTCATAAAATTTTTGGTCTCACGTGACTTTCCTCTCTATTTTATTGACTTTCCTTTACTTTAATTCAAGAAGATAAGGTCAATTGAGTGTGTGTCACTAAAATTTAAGATCAAAACCAGCTAATAGAACCAACAAAAAGTCACGCAGATTCTTAATCAAGACATAACGCTTATGCAGGAAAAATAGAAGAGACACGTTTTTTATTCTTTCATTCTTTTTGAAATTGCAGATCTACAAAGCTGTCGCGGCTAATTTCTGGCAAATTGCGAGCTATGTTATGAAAATAGTAAAAAATGAACAATAAAAAATTTTAAACAAAGTTAATTTATCTGCTTCTCTCAGAGTATTAGAAGTGCAGAGAGAAACAGATTAAAAAACTTGATTGACTGTATAATTTTTTGACAAAGTTTAATTTTTGAAACAAAAACTTCCACAATTAAGATTTTTGGGAAAAAATTTGGAATTCCTCTAAAAACTTTTAAATTGAGCTTCCATTGATTTCATATTCCAGGTAAATTTCCTATTGTTAGTTATAAATTTTAATCATAATTTATCTTTATTTTCAAGGCTTTTTGTAAAATTAAAGCTGAAGTTTTTTTTGCAGGATTTTATTTGAATTAAAGTTTGTGTCCATTTTGGTGCCAATTTGGTGAATTAAAGGCGTATTGATATTGCGGATTGAACAACTGATATTGCGGAGTAAGAGAGATGTGCGATGCTCTGCTGAGAAACATAGCGGAGCTTTATTGTTTGATTCTGTAGACGGAAAGCATAGCTCAACATTCAGCTGTATAAATTATTTTGGTCAATTTTCTGAGAAATTGCCAGAAATACAAACATATTGGGTTTTTTCGAAAATTTAGTGTTAGAAAAACAAGAATCATTAACCCTGTTCTGTTTTTCGTAGGGTTTTTATTTACATAAGCTAAATAGATAAATATTTTTTTCAAAAAAATAAAGGTTTTTTATCGTTTCGAACCCACTTAGTAAGCGAGCAACTAGATGCTCAACCTCTTTTGGGAATTTGCTGGGCACGATAAGCTTCAAGTGAAAGGTATCGTTGGTTTAGTTATTGAGTAAAATTTGTTTATTATCGATTAGACGTGATGCGTTTTGGTATGGTACAGTTCTTTTAGCCGAAGCAATTTTTTTCGTGACTTCTTAATTTTTGAAAATTGACTTCTATTTGAGAACGTTAACTTCTGTTTTCGAGCATAGACAGTAGCGTTTAGTTTATATTATATACCAATTAGGAATTGCGGATAAAATTCAGGGTCTTAAGTTCAGTGAGAGGTCTATATGGAACATGAACATTTTTTTTCGAATATCTAATGGCAAAAAAACCGAAAATGCCTCACTTTTACACTCTTGTATCTCGATTTTTGCGTTGCTTTATCTTTGTGTGCTCTTATGATAGGTCTCAACAGTCTAGTTCGTGGTGTTATCCAGCAATATGGTGGCTGCGTTAGCAATTGACACATCACTCTTTTTCAAGGCATATTTTGTTGTTTTTTTGGCGGTGTTGAGTTCTTTTAGGCAATGCATGGTCGCTGACGAATGAAGAAAAGGTCATTCTTCTTTTTTGCTGTCAATTGCACTATTTACTATGAGCTAAGCGCTTGCAGTGGTCAAGCGCATCAATTCATCAAGCTTCTTTTCAACAAAAAAAAATCAGAACACCCATCTATGGGGTTTGAATTAATAATTGTAACAAGGAGGCTCGCTATTATGCGATGGCATATTGTTTCGACCTCGCTAATCCACAATCTTGTCTCCATTGTCTGCCTATTGAAGCAGAGATTGACTGCCTCTAATGAAAAATTTCAAATTTTATTTGAACTTTGATAGAATCTTAAAAAAGGACTGACGTTTATTCAAAAACGGATTCATGCAAGTGATAACATTTTTTTATTTCAATAGAATGAACTCTCTACCTAACAGAATGACAGATGAAATCGAATCTCTTGCAATCAAGTACAAAAAAATATTTTTATAAAGTAAACAACTAATTTTACCAAAAACATTGAGCTAAAAAACAAACGTTTTTCTCGTTTTCAAACTGAATATCAAACTGCTTCTTTTAAGAAGCAGTTGGCCTCTTCTTAAAAATTTGGATATACTTTAAATTCTCAATGAGCGGAAAGTGGAAAATTTTGACCTTTGAAGATTTTGACCTTTGACCATCTAAATTGAGTGTGAAAAATCAGGTCAAATTGAAATAGAGGTTACACCAGCTATATAAACACGATGTAAATCATGATTCAAGTAAGTCTTGGTTGCCCTAGGTTTTTTTGGTGAAAATATTGTCTAAAAATTTTTTGAAATTGGTTGTCAATTCATGAACATTAATGTATGCGGAAATAAAAACAGAAGATCCTGGAATATAATTCTATTTGATATTTTTAGTGCTAACCAAATGCAACCGCAGAGGAAATTCTAAAAACTAAAACCACTAAGCAAAGCACATAGGATTGATTTTGAGCTGGGGTATCTTGCTAATGAGATTAGTTTACGAGTGCCGTATCGAAAGGCCAAAATTATTTTTATCTCTTGAAGGCCAAAATTTTTATTTTCTCATGAAACTTCAATAATTAGATTCAAGAGCAAGGCAACAAAAACAATGAATGCAAAACTCATTCGTTTTAAAAAACATAGTAAAATACATATATAATTAAAAATTGTCCAATCATAAAAACTTAGCTAATAACACCAGCCGTCTTTTAATGCTACTTCTGCAATCAATGAGATCTTTCTTTAATCTTACTGTAACAGACCTAGCAAAAATTTATCTTGGTCAATATTTTACCTTTGTAGTAAAAACAAATATTTTCATAGTAATCAATAACATGTGCTATGAAATAGAATTTATGTAGGCGTATTAGACCTCGCTAGATGCCATACACAATTCTCTACGATAAATATATCAATCAGCCAGATCTGACTGAACAAAAATTCAGTTCGATCTTATAGTAAATGGGTAGGAACAATAATTTATAATTGGTGTGTTTGATCTAGATTTACATTTTAGTGAAAATGTTTAGTGTCCAAGTCAATAAAATCATTAGCTGCCTGTAGACCAATTCAGACAACAGAAGCTAAGCACCATTAGGAGCATGCAGAAAAAGCTGTTTGCAGACATTGAGTCAACTTCAATGTATTCACATGATGTATGAGCACACTTATCAAGTAAACGACCATTTTTTTCCAGATAAAAAATGAGATCTGGAAATCAACATCTATTCCGTTTTCAAACTGAAGTTCAAACTGTAGAAACGCCGAAGTAACAACTTTTTATTATTCAGCTTGCTTGGCTTCTAATGGTTTTTGATTAGACTATAAAAGCTCATTGTGGATATATAGGTGAATGCGGAAGTTTAAAAATGCGGACCTTAATCTGTTATTTTTTAAAACATTTTAAAACAATTAGCTGTCAGAGGCACCTACTCAGAGCTTTCAATTATGAGCTTTCATTAGACAAAAAAACAATTAGATCGCAAAGTAAGATCTTACAGTTAGATCTGAACATTTTAATCAATAAGATTGAAGGGCAGGACAACAAACAAACAACCAAAACGGCCAATAACTAAAAAGAGTCCTTTTAGAAAAAAAAACTTTTTAGAAAGAGTCCTTTTGGAAAGAGTCCTTTTGGAAAGATTGAAAACAAATGGCGTCATATTTATATCTAGATTAGCTATCGTTTTAGAGGGAAACCTAGATTCAGGTATGAATCATTTTTGATATATGAAGACTTTAAATGAGATTGAAGGGCAAGACAACGAAAAAAAAACGGTAAAATTCAGAACTAAAAAAATCTTATTTTTTGAAGACATTTAGTTGGTCGCTTGTCATTAAAAACAGCTGCTATGAACACAGGCCATTGATGAGCTTCTTTTATGCAAATGCCAAAATCAATGAGACTTTTCGGTACTCCGACTGTGACGAAACTACTGAAAAAAAACAGTAAGTAATGCTGTTTTAGTGTAATCAATGCCATAAACTATTTTTATGTTTATTTGTTCTTCATGAGAACTTCGGTGATATCTGTCAGTATTGGGACTCAGTAACAATACAATATAAGGAACGAAAATCAGTTAGTGAAGTTTTAATTAATGTCAACAAAATCGTTAGTTTCCCATAGACCAATTCTGGCAGCAGCATTTTCACCAATAAAACAATAACATTGGTTTTTACTATACTTCACCAGAAAAATCACGAGAAAACTGCAACAGAAATCAAATGCCACAAAAAGTGACTCTAAAAACCGAAAATTCGAGATCCAAAAAATCTATTTTGTATACATCCATGATGAGACAAAAAATAGCCTCGATTTTATTTCACGGTTACTTAAACCCATGAACAATAAAGACGTTAATTTAGTTCCGCAAAAAAAAAACAAAAAATGGACGAAAAGGCGAACAAAATCATTGGGAAAAATGAAATGTTTACAAAACTTTAAGCCTCTATAAAGACAAACTTTTGAAAAAGCCTATTAATTTCAAATTCTACGCTGGACGGGTTTTTTAAGGATGCAAGCACAACTCTCTACGATAAATATATCGATTGGCCAGAATTGACTAAACAAAAAGACAAGATAAGCATATAGGTCCTCCCAATAAGTGAGGTTGGAACAATCATTTATCATTGATGTGTTTGATGTAGATTTAGGTTTTTGACTATTCATACTGTCCTCGGTAAATGTAACAGCGAAAGCTAACTTCTATAATTGAAATACTTTCACAATGTTCCAAAATGCAAGAAACGATCTCTTTTGAATTAATTGTTGACAATGGCACAATTTAGGATACATTTTGCCAGTCGCAATCTTAACCAAGCGCTTACTGTGTTCAAGCGCATCTCTTCACCAAGCGCATCATTTTACCTGAAAGCAAATATTAGCTGTGCCATTCTCTTCTTTTTTAGGTTAAAATATTCGAATAAAAGGTTCTGCTTTTTAAAGGCTCCGAGGGTTGTCAAATGGTGATAAATTGCGAACTAAATATGTAGCTTATATTTGGCTCCGTCTTCGAAACGTCTGAAACGAGGCAATAAATGTTCTTATCGGAGTCATTAGTCTTATCTGAGTTAATATAATTAGGATCACGAAGGCAATATGAAAGCAGTTATTGCGTTCTGGTTCTTTTTGGATTTTTTCTCACTGAAGACGGCGCTTCGATCAATTTACTTGGCGTGATTTTTAAAAAGACACAAATTTTTATCAATACCATTTGAACTTTCAACTTTGATGTTGAGTTTTTGTGAAGATGATTACAGTAGCTGCTTGCTGAATGAGATCAGATTTTGAGCTAGTTTTTCTCATTGAATGGGATTTAGTTATTTTTCAAAAGAACGCTGAAGCAATTGCACTATCGCACTTGTTTCACATTTATCCTTGAGTTATGTACTGTGCTATCTTTGTTCTCACGGCGCTGAGTCTTGACATTAAACGCGTCGGCACAAAAGACTATTTCCACTCTTAAAGTGTCTTTGAAAGCGTCAAATGGAAGAGTGTTTGTGTTTTAATGGCATCTTGACATCTTACGGAGTCTTTGATTGAGCTGTAGATTATAGACTCGGAAAACTAAAGAGTGGAAAAGATGGAAGAAAACGGCTGTGATGAAAATGTTTCAGTTTTAGCCAAGTAGAAAAAAAAGCATGAAAAGAGTGTAAAAGATCGGACTGCAGAGTAAAAACGGTGGTTATAAATTGTTTGTTGTAGCTGCAAATTTTTCAAGTAGGAGGTGCTCGAAATGTGATAGGCTGAGGCGAGAAGGACTTTTAGCTGTTGTTTTTGTGTTGCTAGCCCAAACAAGTGACATGATAGGTTGGTATAGCTAGTGTGTGTGTGTGTGTGTGTATGGGTAGACAGGGATACGGGCACCCTGATGTCTGATGTGTGATATTCAACAGAGGGATTGTTCTCCACAAGAGAAAGAGGGAAAACAAAAGCTTTTTCGCTTCTATTCCTTGCCCTCATTTAGAAGTATTTCACTTTTATTTTTCATTTTTCCAAGTTGCCCCAAGCAAACTGAGCGACATTAGCTAGCTCGCTACCTCTTAGCTCCTTTTCTTCTTTCTGCCCCGCGAACCTGTATAATTACACTTGTGATGATAGTAAACTGATATTTGTTTGTGTGTGCTCAACTGTTTCCTATCCTAGTTTGTATTTTTTTGTTTTAAGTTTGCTCCTCGTCTGTTATCCTGATGTATCCTAACTTCGTTACCATCAACAATACTTAGCACATTGTTTGGCCCGTCCCCTTTAATTAAAAAAATGGATTTGAATGGTTGAGCATTCTACTATTTGAAAATATTGATTCCTTGCTTTACTGGGTAAAGTTTAATGTGGTAGCCTGCAACAAGTGCAGACTATTCGGTTTTGTGTTCAGTTTGTTTAGCCTCTCTAGCACTTGTAAAACAAACAATTCAGTCTGGCCCATGTTAAAGTTTCCATATGTTTGGCAATTTTTCCTATAATCTGCTTTTCCACTGAGTTTATCTTTTTCGTTTCTAACTTCAAAAATTGCATATCATTGTTGAAAAATTCTTACTACCCGATTAGTATATCATTGTTCCGACCGCACTTTAGTGGCGGGACTATATACTCAAACGGGTTTTTTGTTCAGTTAATTTTGTTGGCTCATCGATATATTCATCGTAGAGTTGTGAGTGGTATGATTAAAAAGCCTGTCCAGCGTGGAATATATAATTAAAAATATTTTTGAAATTCGTTTTTTTCCAAGAATTTACCGAGGTTAAAGGCTGGCTGTTCCAAACAAACATTATCTAATAGTAATATGTTTTAGTTACATGGTTTATAATTTCTCATAATTTTAATGGTTTCAATACTGTAATTTCTTAAAATTGTTTGCGAAATTTCCACCCGCTTTCGGTGAATTGCTTATGGTTTTAACGGCTGCGACACTGTTTTTTTTAAATTGTTTGATTTTTTTTAATTTGACCTTTTCGTTCTTTTTGTAGTCGTATGACATTTTCTGGATAATGACATCTCAAATGATTCCTCAAGAGGTATAAATGAAAAGGTATCAATGCCTTCCATAATTATACCTCAAGGCGAATAAATGAACCTTTCTAAGGATTTGAGTTGATACCTAATTGTTCCACAAATAATTTTTTCCAGAAATGGAGACTTTTTTTAAACTTTGCCCTTTCTACTGTATTTGTCAAACTTTGTCTTGTCTCATATACTCCGTAATGGCAGGTCTCTTCGGCCATCTAATGCGGCATTAATTTATTAATTTGGTGGTTTGCTGAAAAATATGTGAATTTTTGAAAGTTTTCTATCTCTTCCTCATTGGGTAGACAATGAATTCGAAAATATGGATGAGCAGTAGCTGTCTCAAAAAGAGTCGACATAAATACACAGTAGTTTGTTTTGTTTTTATCCATGCCATTGTTTAAAGAAAATTTGAGGAAAAACTCTATAGAATGTTCTATGTTGAGTTCCCTACGATTTTGTTTCAGTTGAGTGATTTGGTGTATTCCCCTCAATTATCTGATTGACATTTCTTAAACTGAATTCACAGTTTCCCCACAGCTCAACCGATTTAAAAATTTTTGCCGATGTTGACCATTTTACTTACATTCAAGAAGAGTAACGTATGAGAGTGTGCCAGCAGCCAGTTACTGTTTCTTTAATTTTTCGCAATCTATCTTAGTTCTTTTATTACCTTCGGTTTTATGTTTATAATTTGTCACCGCTGTAAAAGGTATTCAATCCAAAAAGTGCAGAGTTCTATCGAAAGAGTACTGCTATTTTAAAACGGCTCTGGATTTTTTGTTTTAAGCCAAGACATGGATTATTTTGGTCCTGTCTTTTTTTCTGCGTTCCGTGTTTAACTTGTGACACGTTCAGCAGAAATGGGAGAACTGTTGAAACCCAAGGGCTTTAATTAAGTTGTGGTGCGATTTCATCTAATTGCCGTTGTGTAAAGAGTGCAGAGTGTGGTCAGGTAATTTGCAGAAGGGGTAAATGCAAGAGGGAAGAGAACGTTATTATAGTTTTGAGTCTAGTCTGGTTCATGTTCTCAGTTGTGTTGGAATTCTGCCAATTTGTTTTTAACACTAGTGGGTGACCGATGATGTAGGTATTGTCAATTTATTGCTCTGGAACGAAAATAATTGCTAACATATGTTTTCCATGCAAAAATCGCCTGAGCATTTGTTTTATTCTAAAATATTCTTTTGCTCGTTTTAGTGATTTGTATTCCCTTTGATAGAAAGGGGCCGTGCCGTAATCAGTCTATATTTGAATTGAACCACCGCCAGTTGTTCGTAGAAGATACAAAGGGAGAATGTCCCTCAAGTTCTCTCGTCAAAATGTCATCTTGACATTCAAAATTACCTTTGTTTTTTTTATTGAAGGAGTTAAAGGCAATGGAAACTAATCAATCTAATGAATGATATCTGATAATCATTCTAATCGAATGATATTTGAGAAAGCTTTTATACAAAAAACAAATCAAAATGAAATTAAAGCATCTCAGCAATCGTGTTCATGGTATTTTAAGACTGAAGGTCGACAAATAAATCGCAATTATTTTCTACCAACTTGACCCCTGTTTTTGATATTGTTTTGTATTTGCAGTTGTATTCTTTTGCTGCACAAGACATGAAATTATCAATTTCAAACCAAGATTCACTAGCGTTTGTTTTTTTTTAAAATTTTATTGTTCTCTTTTTATTGTTAACGTAGCGAGTGGTTGCTCACTGATTATTGAAATAGAAGTTGTGCAATAAGTGGAACTCACTTGTGTTCATTGGATAAGAAGAATGTTGTTTTTTTACAAAAAAGACTGTGGATTTTGTTTCTGTTCACGCTAGTTATACGAAATTACTACCTAGTTCTCTAATTTTACGCGTTTCTTCTTTGTATAGTTTGAATAAAATTTTTCCTTCAATTGTGTTTTGTTCAGGTCTTTTCTAGAGTTAACTCCCATTCTAAACTTATTTTAACGCTTTTTTAAATGGCAAATCATACTTTACATCAGAAGAACGTGTTTGAATTATCCCTTTAAATTTGTTTTTTTTTTGCGTTTGAAGAAGTATTTCGGTTCTTCAAACCGTGTAAAAACTTATTATTTTGTTGCATTGTATGTCAGCGTTTTTTTTTTGTTTTGCCTGTTCTTTTGGCAAAAATTTTCTCAAGCGTTGATGAATTTATCCAGGCTAAATTGTATTTCAAATACGAATGAAGTAGCCTACCCTAATGCAAAAACCATAGCATTTTTACCGCCCTATCGTGCGGCTGTTTTTTTGTTGTTGTTGTTTCAGTCAGGTTATAATTGATACGATACTCGATTTAGTCTGATTTAATCTATTAAAATCTGATGAAATGGATCAGTGTAAAAGAACTCACTTCTTTGCAAGAGAAATCTCACTTCTTTAGAGAGCTTCATCTATGTTATTAGGCAAATTTATAGTGTATTAGGCCTTTCTAGTGTCTGAGTTTTGATGTTTTTTTTCAGTAAAAATGTGCCGCCGCTACGCTTTATTATTTCCCGATGAACGTTGTAATCAAATTCTATATCGGTAGATGGCAAGAATGGTTGATCTAAGTTTTTTTTTCAATTTTTGAATTCGAGATGTTCTTTTTTAGCCAAAATTTTTCCCTTGTTTTCCCACAGAATTTGCCTTTGATGTGTTTTCAATGGAAATCTCCATATTCTTTCGGTCGTAAGACGAGCATTTTGAAACGCTTGTTCTGAACCCCTAGCTGAATTGTGTTTAAGCAGAATTGAGATCTTTTGCTTAAATTTGATCTTCAAGGATAGAGAGCAATATTGTCCAGCTTGCTTATTGGTTAATTGTTTTGAAAGGAAAATATTCATGTATGTAGTTTGTTAGCTATTATATTGCGTGCACTATAATTGTGCGATATCAAATATATAATGAGGAATTTTGAGCTGGCTTCTCGGCTTTATAAGCAATCCCTAACGTAGGAAGCATCCAAGTAGGAAAATTGAGAGTTGCCTTTGTGGGTGAACATGGCACAGATTAATATTTAAAAGAGAGCTCTTTCATTATTGACCATGTTTTTGTCCACTGTCAAGCCTCCATGCATGTTCAGCATATTGTTACTAAGTAGAAGAATTTATAATGGATCCATGCACTGCTTGAGTTCTCACTGTTGCCAAGTGCTCTTCTTATCCGTTACTAAGTAGCACATATTGACAAATGTGGAAGACATGTGCTAACGTAAATGGAGCATTAGTTGTGTAGTTCGAATAGCGAACAGTTTGAAATTGAGTTCGCTGATCTTTGAAATGGGCAGTAGTCTAATTAGATTTAATTATTAATACTTGAATTTATTTGTTTGTCAACAAGAGATTGATCACCTGACTGTTATTCTTCTTTTCAGAGTACTGCATGTTTAGATCTAAATGCATGATATTGTTGTTGTGTATCGCCGTTCTTCCCAGATTTGTGGTTACGCCTTCCCGCTTTTCCTCCCAATTAATTCCCAGGTATATAGAAGAGGAGCGAGTGCTGTGGTAGTGTTGATTTGATCGCCTGTATTAGAGTAGTTTGTAGTGAATGCTAGTATAAAATCAGTACACTATTATTACAGCTACCTATCTGTGTTGCCTTGAATAAATAAACCACCCGACCAATCAACCTACCAACCAATACCAACTGCAGTAGAGTGAGTGAGTGAGCATTGTGTGTGTCTGTGTGTCGAAATGTGTCTAACAAAGTAGTGAAAGAGTTCTTCCACCAAATTGCAACTGGAGAAGAGAACTTGTTGATAATATTTTTAATTTACATTTTAGCGCAGTCCTTTATTTACATACTTGTTACCTGTAGTACACCTCCTCTCCACACCAATAGTAGAAGTATTGTTGCTAGTGGGCGGTGTTAGTGGTGCTTCCACATTGTTCTACTCTCGCTTCGCTCTTCCATTAATACTACCGTTGACCAAGATTACAACAACAATGGCTATAGCCCTGTTACAACCACACTTGTTACTCTATTCTGGTGTGTTATGGCTCCTTATAATAATGGACGGGAGAGGGGTGGTGGTCTTTGGACGTGTCTCCGAGAAGAACTGCAACAGAGGATATTACTACCAACCCTTCACTGCTGAGTGTGTCGAATGTGAGGATTGTCCACCTGGGAAAGAGCCTCGAGAGGTCAGTTTCCTAGCTATGTGTACAGATTTTATCAGCCATTATTTGGTAAAGATCTCTAGCTTAGCATCGACGAATTCGTTACTATATTAGGCTCTTTTCTTAAGTTTTTGAAGGCTTGACTAATGAGATATATTTGATTCTAAAGTTTTTCCATGATTCAGTTGTTCTTATTGTTCTACTTTTGCTTGCTTATCAATTTTGTCCAGTTACGAAACCTCTCAATAAAATGTCTAGTATTTACCTTTGCCTGCAACAAGCTTCAGGAATGGGAGATGAACCGCTTCTATGCAATACCATTCTTCTGATGATTCGATGGATGAACGATAACACGAAGTTAATTTTATCTGACGCGGCCAATTGACATACAACCGTATTGAGATATTAATTGTGCGGTCGCGATTCAAGACTCATATGAAATTGAACAGACCGTTGAGGTATCAACATTGGCCAAAATTTATTATAACCAAAACGGTTATTATTCAACGTTTAAAACGTCTGTTTAAGTTTTCACGATTTGCAGGGACTGCAGCTTGTTATTGTGATAAGAGTTAAGTGTTTAGGAACTTCTGTTGTTTTTAATAGCCGCACAGCGATAGCTGGAGCTATTATTGGCCTTCTCTTGGTTTTTACGACTCGAAAAGGAGTAAAGGTTTTCTTAAGGTTTTTTTTTACCGGAAGTAGTATTCGTTCAGACGCTGTTTTGACCAAAAAGTGGAAGTGAGTAAAATTACCGTGTGAACTAATTTTTTCTGAGGGAGAGAAGTTTTTTGATCATGCGCTGCGTTTAGTGAATGACTTTTTGACTGAATGGCACATACATAACCGTTTTTAGTCGTTTTTCGTCTGAGTGGCCCAGTTTTTTCTTGTAATTTGGTTTTTAGTAGAAATAATTTTTATTCGATGCTATATTGAAATGTAAACCCTGGAAATTGATACCACAGTGTTTTGCAGAATGCGTTTCAAGTTTAAAATTGCCACAGATTTCTTGATTTTTTAGTTAATTTTTGACTTTTTTTCTATTCATTTCTTCATTTTTGGATCTTTCTGCCGTCTTTTTGTCAAAAATCAGTTAACATGGCAACTTCTCTTTAATAATTTATATACTCAACGCCTCTTTCTACCTCGATGTCATTTTGTTTTATAAAGTTGTACATATGCTAATCCCGTTTTGGTAGTTTTTCCAATTTTTGTGAATTTTTCTTTTTGTTTTGTTGTTTGTGTTTTTGTGCAACATGATGGATAATTTCTTTTCAATGAAATTTCTTTTTTTTGCCGTTATGTTTTTGAAAAACAGTTTACTAATTTTTTCATAAATGCGATCTTAAAAGTTTTTTTGACCATTTGCATGCAAAATGTTTCAATGTTCCGTAATTTTGATTCTGCTTTTTCTTTTTTTTTGTTCTATACAGGAGGATGGATCTTTGCCTCGGATGACTCTTTCTCTTTTCAGTGTCTCGAATGCCGAACAATGAATGTATTCGTTTTTCTTAATTTTTTAAATTTGATTTTTAACTTTCAAAAATCAAGAGTTAGTCTTTTTGCTACGGTTGCCCTTATATTGTGTCCACATTCTTCACATTCTAATTGGTATCATTCTAGGTTTGTCCTGGCACTTACATTTATGTTCGTTATATTGATTTTTCAGTTGTTAAGAAAATTGAAAGATTTCGGCTTCTTCTAAGGTATTCGTCATTTCTTTGGTTTGCAACTGATTTCACTCAATATAAGGCAGTACTGAGAGTTTGCTAGAAAGCCTTTTCAAATTTTCCGCTTTTCACTATTTATTGCAATTCTTCCGGCGTTGGTATTTTTTTAAAACAATTTTTTGCCTATGAATACTATGATGTTTTTTATGTCTTTCGTATGATTAATTTAAGTATTGAAATGGTATGATGTCATGTTGTCTAGCATTTAACAAGGAGGATCGATAATGTTGCACATAAGGTTCCGACCCCGCTCATCCACAATTTTGGCATAACTGTCTACCAAATGAGGAACAGATAGAAAAACTCAAAAATTCAAGTATTTTTTAAAAAAAATTGTGTATGAACGATGATAGCCTTCAAAGCAAATAATTCAGTGGAGTAAGAATGATGCATTAGATTGACGAGATATGCTAATATTAAGAAAGCGAGTCAAGACGAACAGCAAAATCAAACAACAATAACAACCATTAATTGCATCAAAAACTTTGTCCGTTTAAAAAAAACTTTTTAACAAAGTCAAAATTGCGCCAGATAAAACTGAAACTAAACAAAATAACTTGTAATTCATATCAAAAGATATGGGGCCAGTTCATCATAAGGCTTGGTAACAATTTGACAAAGAACAAAAACAGTGAAGTTAAAAAATTCGCTTATTTTTTTTTTAAAACAATTAATTTCAAATTAATGAAATCCATGAGAAATCTACGAAAATATCCCTTAGGTTTACTGCGATTATCAATGCTTCTAGAAGGGAATTAAGAACTGTCGGTATTCAATTTTTTATGCGTTTACATAAAGAACAACAAATAGACAACAAACAAAAATTCAATTAGAACTTTCCAGAAAACGCTTTCGAAGCCGTAAAGCCATAGTTTGGCCCTCAAAAACTGTTTGATTGCACCTTTTTCGAGCACCGATACTGCATTATGTGACCTCGCATTTTTGAAACTAGGTTACAAGTAGACAAAAAAGAAAAACTGCAAAATGAAGTAATATTCGTTGTTTTCAAAAAAAAATTATTTCCAAGTCATGAAAGACATTAATCACCAAAGAAAATAATTAAACGAGTTCGTTTATTCTTCCAAAGGAAGACTTTGGGACTTGCAATTATCCAGAATATGTCTTACGTTGACAAGAAGAACGTCAAATATGGCAAAAAACATTAATCTATTTTTTCTGCGAAAAACCCGTGTCGAAGCCAGTAAAGTCAACGAATCCTTTATAAACATTGGGTTTCGTGATACCAATCCCTTTTGACACCTTCCGTTGACACCAATAATGTCATATTTAGGCGGCAATGAACGAGACTAGGTAACAAACAGATAATAAAAGGAACAAAATTGCGAAATTAAAAAGTGTTTCAATTGTTTTCAAAGTCATGAAAGCCATCAGCTATCTACTAATATCAGAATATCGGCTCACCTATTCTTCCATGGAAATCCAGTGAAATGGGGCTGTTGTACAGGAAATTTCGTGCGGCTAAAAGACAAAGTAAAAACGACAGTTAAAGGCAAAATTGGAAAATTCAGTTAAATTCTGCGAGAGAGTAGTGTCGAAGCCGTTAAAAGCATAATCTATCTTTAACGATTTTAATATCAATTTGTTTTTTTTTGACCGCCAATAATATGATATATGAACTGTCAAAAACGTGATATTGTGACAAAACTGGAGAACCTGAAAAATGGGCAAATACCCAAAAAAAATGTGAAATCTAGTATTATCAAAGCCAGAAAACCATAACTTAAGGAGTAAAACCGCAATAGAATTTGAATTCTAAATCAGTAGAAAGAAGAAGCATTCTTTCTTTGATGACACTACGCTATAAGTTAACAAAATTAAGAAAAAAATAGGCAAAGTTCAATAATACATTATTTGTAAATCAAATATCTTTAAAAGTCAAAACGACCATGAGCTTTCAAGTAAAAATCTAGATGAATTTGGAGCTGCTTAGGAAGCCAATTGGACCTATCACTACTGAGCATTCATTTGCAATGTTCTGTTCTTTTTTACTGTAAAGAGGAGCGACTAATTTAAAAAGAGACCGACTGATTACAATGCGAAGTATCTTTGGATTGTAACAGTCCAAGATTGGTCCAAAACTAGCCCTGTTAAAGCTGTTCGTCCATTAAGAACAATTATTTGTTTGATTGTTATAGATATAGATAATTTTTTATTAAAAAATGCTGCATTTTTGATAATCAACTAGTAAAGTTAGAAAAAAACGGCAATGTTTTAATTACAGAGCACTCTAAGTGGAAGTTGATGTAGAAATAGCCCCATTTTGAGTCTACAATGATTGTGTTAGTGGTTTTTGGGTGTGCATTTTATTCGAATTTCATCAAAGTGGACTAAAGTAACTTATTTCGCGTTGTTTTTGATGAAAATGTCTGAATTTTGAAATATTTAGCCAGATTTTTCGACAAAAAATTAAATAAAAATAGTCGACAATGTTATTTTGTCTTTAAAAATCAACAACACTTTTTTAATGAATTTTAACAGTTTTTACCAAAATAGACCAAATTTTTGTAAAAAAATCCGGAAAATGTGAAAAAAATCAACGGAATTCACTCTATTTTCTCAGTTCTAAGTTTATACCTCAATAACTCCCTGTAAAAAACGAAAATCTGAAAAAAATTCATAATTTCATATTCTACGCTGGACGGGCTTTTTAATGGTATCACTCACAACTCTCTTCGATGAATATATCGATCGGCCAAAATTGTCTGAACAAAAAAAACCATTTGAGTATATAGCTCCTCCCCCCTCGAGAGGAGTCGGAACAACAACGAAGAAGTATGTGTCGTTGTTGTCTTATTTGCAGTGATTAGCAATCTAATTGTAGTGGTTTTAATATTCTCAAATATGAGCTTTCTTTGAAAAATTTAACTTAGTTTCCAAGACTATTATCTGCCGTTAGCTTTCGCGATGTTTTTGCGATTAGAATCATGAATTAATTAATAACCCTGTCGGTCAGTTTTTTCAGCCTATTAGTATTTTGACCAACCCAATTTTTTCGGACTTTTTTAACGTTACCAAACCTTTTCAATAATAACAAATTTTGCTGCATTCTGTTTCTCTTGGTGACAGTGGTTTAAATTTCACCAATTTTCACGTCAGACCTGGGGAGGTTGTGAGTTAATGGTTTAATACAAAAAGTAATGGCTTCAGCTGCAATTACGGTTTTTGTTTTTGCGAAGTTTTGACGCTTCTAGTCGCTCCCGGAATTCTTCTGGCTATGTTTTTTTTATTTCCATCCATATCCCGGCGCAGCGCGCTCATCCCCACGCACGATCGCCCCCATCCACTCACCGCTTTCACCCCACTCCCCTCCAATTCAGCCAGTCCAATCGACAGTCGTTTGAGATCAATTCGCCCGACGGTTGTTTATAAATATGGTTGCCGATGTTCAGTTATATTTATCTTGTGGTGCGTTTTTTCTGCTTCAGACCATCGTTCTTGTGTGTGATTCATGATTTTGCGCTTTTGGTCCTGTTTTGATCCTCAATATTACTGCAGTAAGAGCCAGCCTTCGTTTGTGATGAGGAAAATTTCTATAATTCTTGTATTTTTCGTACACTGTGATGGCCGAAACAAAAATGAGAAGATGTTTACTATAAAAAGATGTTTGTCTCTTTACTCAGAATCAGTGTTTAGTGGTAAAACTGATCGATGTATTTGCTTTTTGGGGTTGGATTGAGAAGTGCAGCTAAACGAATGAAACGAATTTTTAATTTGTATGAAAAAGCATATGGTATTTATTTTTATCAGTTACTGCAGTTTATAACAAGCAATGTTGAATATTATATTAAAAACTGGTCTTTCTCCGCCTTTCTGTTTCTATTTGCAATTTTTTTATTTGTTTGGAAAATGGACTTTGTATTATTGCTCTTCAAATATTCCAAAATTCAATATGATCCATAACTTGCAACTTTCTTGCAAGATAGGTATGAGGAATGAAATAGGTTAAACTTTAAGCGTTCTAAAAATAAATTTTGAAACAGTTTACTGCCCATTGGTTAAGTGTCAAAAGTTGCACAAAAAAAATCTAGTCATGGTATAAAATCTTGCAAGATTCTGGCAACTTGATATTAAATGTGAAGGAACAAGATTGAGAAGCTCGTGTAGCTGGTTGGGGGATTTCATCTGTTGAGTCAAGAGCACGTGTACTTGGTTGGGGGAGTTCAGTCGTGGAGTGCTAAGTTTGTGTAGCTAAGCAGCCGATTCTGCTTGTGGAGTCAAGAGTTAGTGGAGCTATTAAGGGATCAGCAAGGAGTGCAGAGGTTCAACTATGTAACAGAACTGTCTATATAATACAACTATATAACACAGCCACCAACAGGCAACAGATTCAAGAACGCTGCAGAAAGGAGTCTTATCTAAGTCCGATTAAGATTTTTCCCCGGCCCTACCCGTTTAACGAAAAAAATTACCGAGCGCAATACTAGCTGGGAAAAACAAAGTAAAGAGTAGTTGGGGCAGTGAAAACAAAAAAGGATAAGTCTTTAGGTCAGCAGGGAACAATTAGTGTTAAGAGTTAGTTTGAGTCGGAGACTGTCTTCCAAACATAAACTAAGAGTAAGGCGTTCCTAACATTGAGCTCAAAATTGAAAGCAAGCATTCAGCGGGCGTGAGGCTGATTTATTGTATTTTTCTGAACATTTTGAGGCTCGTATGTGCTCGTAAAAACTTGGTAAAGTTCTTAGCAGAGAAGCCACCTATGAAGATAGTATTCAAGCTGTTAGAAATAATTCTTCGGAGGAGCAACGCAGGCAGGCTATAGAAAAAGGGCTGGAAGATTTAGAGAAAGGACTTTGGTACAAGTTATTACTGGCTTTAGACAAAACATCGGTTCTTTTCTGTGAGACCACAGAACGATTGTGGCATTAGAGCTTGGGATGTTGTGTAAACGCTTCAAAAGTTGCGAGATAACTCAGCTACATAAACTGATAGCACAATTAGCAAGCCCTCAAAAGAATTCAAGTAAGAGTATTGTAGATTGTCACCAGAGCACATGATGTGCTTTAAAACAACACCAATGAACGAATGAATCATTAAAAAATTTTTTGTCACAATAATTCTATTAGGGCTTCCGAAGGAATATTAAAAATTTAGCAACACGTGAAGTATAGCAATGACGAAAAACTCTAGAAGAAATTAATGGAGATATAATGAATTTTGATCATGAAGATGTAAAAACGTGAACTAAGTTCGTATTCTTCATTAAGGAAGGAAAATGCTTCAACTGACGGTAAACCGGACATGTCGCAAAAGACGTACGAAAAAATTTCATGAACAAACCAAACCTTCCCCAATGGAATTTTGTAAGTGTGGTGAGCAAGGTTATACGGCCAAATTTTTTAGAATGCAACAAAAACATAATCCAACGCCAGAGAACGGCTCATAAGGTACCACAAAATTTTTTGAGGAGCAGAATTTAGAAAAGTATTTTTCCTTCTTTCAAACTACAGAAAACAACCTTGCGATTGTACTAGTTTTGGACTCAGGAGTAACCAGTCTTATGTATAAAGACGAAAGTTGGTTCTTAGATATAGACAAGAAATTTCCTGGAACAATCACTAATGCAAATAGCAGTAAATTTTAATCAGTGGGAAAGGAACAGTTGAAATCAGAGTTTTGGACTTCAATAGTTCAGAGTAAAAAATAAGATTCAGTTTTGCGTTGCTTTTGCCCAACAATTCATGAAATCTGGTAACAGTGTGAAAACTTAGAGCAACGAGCAATGAGGTCTTCTTTGGTAAGACTATAGAAATACTAAAATTTTTTGAAAGATGAGTTTTTATCTGGAACATTGACAACTGGGAAAACTCAGAGCTGTGCAACTTAGATAGTGGAGTTCCTCTTAATTTGTGCTATAAACATTTGGGCCGTAGCAATAAGGACATTTATAAGCTAAAAGATCATGCAGTAGGACCAAAATTAAGCGAGCACTTTTTAACGAACTGTGAAACATGCCAGCTAAACAAATCAAAGAAACGCAAACCAAAGGTACCTAAAAACTCAGGAACAGGGGCAAGTGATGTCCCTAAATCTTGTCCTTGCTGACATATTAGAGTCCTTACACTAGGAAGTGGTCGATGGCCACAGGTATGCAATAGGGTTCGTTGATAGTTTTATCAGGTATTAAAAACTTCATTTTTTTTGAGGTCAAGTGATTAGGCCATGGAAAAAGTTGAATAGCTCCTTGCCAATATAGGACTACCAGGAACTTTAGTCTGCTATGGAGTGGTGGAATGCATCTCAAATGAGCCATTAAACAATTATGTAGAAGAAAAAGTGTCAAGAGTAGAATTCTCAGCACCGTATGCACCACAAAATGGCAATCAAATGAGACATAAAACAATTATATAGACGAAAAGGTATCAGACTAGAACTCTGAGCACCGTATACACCAAGAAAATGGCAAGACTGAAAGGAATTGAGGAACAATAACCTCAACGGCTAGATGCCTTTTAGAGCAGTCAGGTCCAAAAAAAGCTAAATAGCAATATGCAATTATTATGTCAAGTGAGATCAAATTTTTGTTTCCATTCAGGTATCCAGAAGACAACGTTTGAGGCAATGTACAATAAGAAACCATTCTTAGGGTCTACCAAATTATCTGGTTGTTCCGTTTTTGTTTATTTTGAAAAACGTTTCCGAGGCAAGATTGATTGATCTCATCTAAGAGGATTATTTTTGGGATCTACAATATTAAGACTTATAGGTATTCTAAATGAAAAAGTGGGATATTTTTTGTTTCGGCCCCCAGTGTGTTTTACGCCCCCAGTTACAAATTATATGTTGTTATATAGCACCTTACTATGTAAGAAAATAGTGCGTGCGCCGGGGGGCGTAAAAAATCTAAGATTACTAAGCTGGGGGGGGGGGGGGGGGCGAAACATAATAGATCCATAAAGGGATCTTTCAAGTTAGAAAATCTCGTAATGTGACTTTAACGAAAATTAAATGTTGAAAGCAAATGGAATGCAATACAACTTAACGCTAGTGAACGAAGGTATCAGTGAAAAAATGTATGTTGCAACACTCGGGAAGTGTAACAAGGACGAGAAAACTAGTAGAAATTAAACGTGACCTGATAAATTTCATCATGAAGATGTAAAAACGTGAACTAAGTGCGTATTCTTCATTAAGGAAGGAAAATGCTTCAACTGACGGTAAACCGGACATGTCGCAAAAGACGTACGAAAACATTTCATGAACAAACCAAACCTTCCCCAATGAAATTTGGTAAGTGTGGTGAGCAAGGTTATACGGCCAAATTTTTTAGAATGCAACAAAAACATAATCCAAAGCCAGAGAACGGCTCAGAAGGTACCACAAAATTTTTGAGGAGCAGAATTTAGAAAAGTATTTTTCCTTCTTTCAAACTACAGAAAACAACCTTGCGATTGTACTAGTTTTGGATTCAGGAGTAACCAGTCTTATGTTTAAAGACAAAAGTTGGTTCTTAGATATAGACAAGAAATTTCCTGGAACAATCACTAATGCAAATAGCAGTAAATTTTAATCAGTGGGAAAGGAACAGTTGAAATCAGAGTTTTGGACTTCAATAGTGCAGAGTAAAAAATAGGATTCAGTTATGCCTTGCTTTTGCCCAACAATGCATGAAATCTGGTAACAGTGTGAAAAGTTAGAGCAACGAGCAATGAGGTCTTCTTTGGTGAGACTATAGAAATACTAAAATTTTTTGAAAGATGAGTTTTTATCTGGAACATTGACAACTAGGAAAACTCAGAGCTGTGCAACTTAGATGGTGGAGTTCCTCTTAATTTGTGCTATAAACATTTGGGCCGTAACAATAAGGACATTTACAAGCTAAAAGATCATGCAGTAGGACCAAAATTAAGCGAGCACTTTTTAATGAACTGTGAAACATGCCAGCTAAACAAATCAGAAACTCAAACCAAAGGTACCTAAAAACTCAGGAACAGGGGCAAGTGATGTCCCTAAAACTTGTCCTTACTGACATATTAGAGTCCTTCCACTAGGAAGTGGTCGATGCAATAGGGTTCGTTGATAGTTTTATCAGGTATTAAAAACTTTATTTTTTTGAGGTCAAGTGATTAGGCCATTGAAAAAGTTGAATAGCTCCTTGCCAATATAGGACTACCAGGAACTTTAGTCTGCTATGGAGTGGTGGAATGCATCTCAAATGAGCCATAAAACAATTATGTAGACAAAAACGTGTCAAGAGTAGAATTCTCAGCACCGTATGCACCACAAAATGGCAATCAAATGAGACATAAAACAATTATATAGACGAAAAGGTATCAGACTAGAACTCTGTGCACTGTATACACCAAGCAAATGGCAAGACTGAAAGGGATTGAGGAACAATAACCTCAATGGCTAGATGCCTTTTAGAGCAGTCAGGTCCAGAAAAAGCTAAATAGCAATATGCAATTATTATGTCAAGTGAGATCAAAACTTTGTTTCCATTTAGGTATCCAGAAGACAACGTTTGATGCAATGTACAATAAGAAACCATTCTTAGGGTCTACCAAATTATCTGGTTGTTCCGTTTTTGTTTATTTTGAAAAATGTTTCCGAGGCAAGATTGATTGATCTCCTCTAAGAGGATTATTTTTGGGATCTACAATAGTAAGACTTATAGGTATTCTAAATGAAAAAGGGGGATTTTTTTGTTTCGGCCCCAGTGTGTTTTACGCCCCCAGTTACAAATTATATGTTGTTATATAGCACCTTACTATGTAAGAAAATAGTGCGTGCGCCGGGGGGCGTAAAAAATCTAAGATTACTAAGCTGGGGGGGGGCGAAACATAATAGATCCATAAAGGGATCTTTCAAGTTAGAAAATCTCGTAATGTGACTTTCAACGAAAATTAAATGTTGAAAGCAAATGGAATGCAATACAACTTAACGCTAGTGAACGAAGGTATCAGTGAAAAAATGTATGTTGCAACACTCGGGAAGTGTAACAAGGACGAGAAAACTAGTAGAAATTAAATGTGACCTGATAAATTTCGATAATGAAATTGTTGTAAAACGAAAACTGAGAGCGTTTTCATCGATAGGGAACGGAAATGCTTCAACTATCGGAAAACATTTCATGAACAAAGCAAAGCTTTCCCAGTGAAATGTTTTAAGTGCTGTGAGCAAGAGCATATAGCTAAGTCTTCTAGAAAGTAACAAAAACCTATTCTAAGCCAAAGCAGGAGAACCACTCAGCGGGCCCCGCAAAATTTATTTGATAAGCAAAGTTTAGAAGAGGAAAATTTTTCCTTCTTTCAAACTACAGAAAACAACCTTGCAATCGAGCTAGTTTTTGGACTCAGAGTAACCAGTCATATGATTAAAGACGAAAGTTCATTCTTAGATATGGACAAGAAGTTTTCTGGTACCATCACTAATGCAAAAAGCAGTAAAAGTTTAGTCAGTGGGAAAGGAACAGTTGAAATCATTTGGATTTCAATGGTTCAGAGTAAAAAAAAGATTAAGTAATGCGTTGCTTAAGCCCAACAGTACAAGGAATCTGGTATAATTGTAAAAACTTAGAGCAATGCGGTCTTCTTTGGTAAGACTTTTGAAATACTAAATTTTTTTTTAAAGAAGATTGTTTATCTGGAACAACATTGAGTACTGGGAAAATTCAAAGCAGGGCAACTTAGATAGTAGAGATCCCCTTATTTTGTGGTATTAAAAACTTGAGCCATAACAATAAGCAGGACATTTACAGCCTAAAAGATCACGCAGTAGGACTAAAATTAAGCGAGCTTTTTTCTTAATGAAATGTGAAAAATGTCAGCTTAACAAATCAAACGAAGTTTTGGTACCAATAGACTCAGGAACTAGAGCAAGTGAAGTCCCTAAATATTGTCCTTACTCACATATTAGCGTCCATTCACTTAGTTTGTGGCATGAATGCCGGGGCCATAACAATATTGAAGACATTTACAAGCTAAAGAATCACGCGGTTGGACAGAAATTAAGCGAGCTCTAACGACTCAGGAACAAGCTAGTACCGAAACTCTCAGGAACAAGAGCAAGTAATGTCCTAGAAAATGTCCATACAGGCATATTAGGTTCCATCCGCCCGGAAGAAGTTGATGGCTACAGGTATTCAATCGGGTTCGTGGATAGTTTTGGCAGGTATCAGAAGGTTTATTTTGAGGTCATGGGATGAGGCCCTTGAAAAACATGAACAGTTCTGTGCCGATATTGGACTACCAGGAACCTTAGACTGCTTTGGGACAGGGGAATATGTCTCAAAAGCTGTCAGACTAGAATTCTCCGCACCGTATGCATAACAAGAAAAAGGCAATACTGAGAGGAATTGAGTAACAATAACCTCAATGGCCAGATGCCTTTTAGAGCTTTCAGGTCTGGAAAAAGCCTATTGGCATTATGCAATCTTTATGTCAAGTGTGATCCAAAACTTTTGTTTCCATTCAGTTATTCTGAAGAGAACTTTTGAGGACATGTACAATAAGAAACCTGACTAAGTCTATCAGATTGTTTGGTTGTTCCGCTTTTGTTCATGTTGAGAAACTTTTTTGAGGCCAGATTGATAGAACTCCCATAAAGGGAATATTTTTGGGATCTTCAGACAATAGTTAGACTTACCTCATCGGTATTCCAAATGACAAAGGGAGCTTTAAAATTATAAAATCTCGTAATGTAACCTTTAACGTAAAAGAATTTTTTAAATCAATTGATATGCAATACAACTTAACCTTGGGGAACAAAGGTATCAGTGAAAAAATGTCTGTCTCAATAAATCTACTAGGCCTTCCCAATGTATATAAAAATTTACAACACTCGTGAAGTATAGCAAGGACGATAAAACTCTAGAAGAAATTAAAGCGTATCTGATAAACTTCGATTATAAAAGTGTAAAATGAAAACTGAGAGCGTATACTTCAATAGGGAACGCAAAATGTTTCAACTGCCTGAAAATGGGACATATCACAAAAGACCGGAGGCTTAAGAAAACGTTTCTTCAACAACCCAAAGCTTCCCCAATGAAATGTTGGTTTTGTGAGCAAGTTGAGCTTCCCCAATGAAGTGTGGTGAGCAAGGACATCTAGCAAAGGTTTCCAGAAAGAAACCGAAATCTCAGCCAAAGCAGGAGGGGCTCTGAAAATTTATTTGCGGAGAAGAATTTAGAAAAACTTTTTTTCTTCTTTCAAACTACAGAAACAACCCTGCAAACAACCTTGAAACCTAGTTTTGGACTCAGGAGTAACAAGCCATATGATTAATGACGAAAGTTTATTCATAGATAGAGACTAGAAGTATTCTGAACTGTTGAAATCGTAGTTTTGCATTCCAAAGGTTCAGAGCAAAAATTAAGATTAAGTAATGCGTTCCTTAAGTAATGTTAACCTGAAACTGTCTAAATTAGATTCACGAGAAATATATAGCAGTGAGCAGAGAAATGAAATCATGTGACTAGAGGAGTATAGTTGGGTGCTTGAACTATCTCTCATTGGTAACTAGAACAGATATTACGCACGCAGCTAATTTATTGAGCAAAATTGGAAGGCGATTTTGGAATGCGGCAAAAGGATGTTTACGTTACCTGAAAGGTACAAAGTCAGAGGAAATGATTTTTAGAAAAAGTGAGAGCTTGGACTTGACAGGATTTTTAGACTCAGATTGGGCAGGCGTTATAGACAATAGAAAAAGTACAAGTGGTTATTTGCTTCTAACATCAGTTCAGGTGCAATCAGATGGGATAGTAAGTTACAAAAGTATGTATCTACTTCAACAGCTGAAGCTGAGCTTCACGCTATAGTCGAGGCAAGTAAAGAAGCCTTACATTTAGCAATACTATTGCGAGAAATCATTTCAGCATCCAGTAATCGTCTTTGTAGACAATCAAGCCTTAGTGCTCTTAGTAAGAATGATCTTTGAATCACGGAAAAACAAAGCACCTTGCATTAAAAGTGCACTCAGTTCAACTCAGTTTACGTTACCTGAAAGGTACAAAGTCAGATGAAATGATTTTTAGATAAAGTTAGAGCTTGGACTTGACAGGATTTTTAGACTCAGATTGGGCAGGCGTTATAGACAATAGAAAAAGTACAAGTGGTTATTTGCTTCTAACAACAGTTCAGGTGCAATCAGATGGGCTAGTAAGTTACAAAAGTGTGTATCTACTTCAACAGCTGAAGCTGAGCTTCACGCTATAGTCGAGGCAAGTAAAGAAGCCTTACATTTAGCAATACTATTGCGAGAAATCATTTCAGCATCCAGTAATCGTCTTTGTAGACAATCAAGCCTTAGTGCTCTTAGTAAGAATGATCTTTGAATCACGGAAAAACAAAGCACCTTGCATTAAAAGTGCACTCAGTTCAACTCAGTTTACGTTACCTGAAAGGTACAAAGTCAAATGAAATGATTTTTAGAAAAAGTGAGAGCTTGGACTTGACAGGATTTTTAGACTCAGATTGGGCAGGCGTTATAGACAATAGAAAAAGTACAAGTGGTTATTTGCTTCTAACAACAGTTCAGGTGCAATCAGATGGGCTAGTAAGTTACAAAAGTGTGTATCTACTTCAACAGCTGAAGCTGAGCTTCACGCTATAGTCGAGGCAAGTAAAGAAGCCTTACATTTAGCAATACTATTGCGAGAAATCATTTCAGCATCCAGTAATCGTCTTTGTAGACAATCAAGCCTTAGTGCTCTTAGTAAGAATGATCTATGGATCACGGAAAAACAAAGCACCTTGCATTAAAAGTGCACTCAGTTCGGAATTTGGTCGAAGTTGACTATTAGAGCTAAGCTACTTCTCGGAACAAACACTTTACATGATAGGAGTATTGAAAATGTATATGCACCTCAATCCATGTGCTGATTTATGGAAATTTGGAAGTCATTGAATTTGAAAATGAGTGAGTATAACAATAAGCTTACACGTGCTATCTGTACCAACTTTGTGCCCATCTTTCCATTGTGTTATGTGTGAACTATTGCTTGATCTTTAAAGATGTAACTTGTCAGAGTAAAATGCTAGTAAAGATCGGATGTCATGAGAGGTCATGGAAGTTGTAAAATAAAGGTGGTCACCAGGAATGTAAAAGTGCGGTTTTTTGGGGTAATAAGGAAGGGCTGAATTTTGTGCTTATCGCCACTGTTGTCAATCATTAATTCTAATTTAAGTATTTGATTACAAGATTTGTCTCTGCGTTCCCATTAGCCGAAATTTCGGAATTCATCAAGTATCCTTGAGATCCATTACTATTATATTGGAAGTTTCTCTATTTCATTTGCAGTCAAGCCAAGAGTATGGATGAGCAGGGTTGGAATATTATGTACGAACGCACATTACGGAGGCCCCTTGTTAGCATCGTGTCTTTTTATTTCGCAATTATTGTCCTCCTTTTCATTTAATGCATAAGCTACAATTGAGCAGGAGGTTAAAATTAACGTGTAAGCCTTTTATTATGAAGCAAAGTACGAAGAGGCGCAAAGTTAAATTTGAGATTGGACTAGTAGAATGTGAAAAAAAACAGCACTGTTTTTAAAACCTTAATTTTCAAATTACTTAGTATCGATAGATAAATTTTAGCCGTGTGATGGCTACACTACATCTCAGACAGTCTGTGATGTGTGTCCCTCTAAAACGTACAAACCTGGCTGGTCCGTGGACAAGTGCAAGGAACACCAAGTCTGTCCTCAGCTGGGCTTCCCTACTCTGTCTATCGGCAACTCTTCCCACGACGCTGTCTGCAAAACTACCTGTCTCAAAGGGTACGTATCTGCGTATGCTTAATAATCCTTGTACCGTAGCTTGAGTAAGCCAGATAGTGACAGTTATATGCTAGAGTACTTACACGCCTATACGGGGAGGTGTAAAGTATTTCTCCAATTATCAGTTCAAAAACTATCCGTTGAGCTGATTGACGTAAGTATCAGAATACAAAAGACTTAAAAACCTTTGTGCTTCTTTGGGCTTTAAATAGAAGTTAGGTAGAAATGAGGTATTGTCTAAAGAATGATAGTGTTGACAATTTGTTGGATTCCAAATATCAGATTGTTTAAGCAGATACCATCAACATGTGGTGGTCCCCCAGGTCTGTTTTATTTCATTTTGCCAGTTTTTTTTATAAGTTCGGCTGTTCAAATGTCATTGGTTTTAAATTTTTATTGACAGGACCTGATCGCATTAAAGTCTCATTTTTGTGTTTCACTATGATAGCTGTTTCGCTATTCGAGTCATTATGTAATATAAATTAATTTGTTTGGCGAATATTTTGTGCTGGGTGTTAGAAGGTTGAGAGAGAACAACCTAATGTAAATTGTACATAAGATAAGCTTGAAAAGAAGCTCTACTTGTTCAACGTATACTTGGCTAGAGAAATGAAGCCTTGAGGTTTCAAATGCATAGTTCTGGAACCGACTTCAATGCAAAATTTTTCCCTGAATGTTCCGTGTATGTTTTTTATCAACAGTCCCAGAACAGCAATTTTGTTTTGATGTTAATCTGTTTTCCCGTTTGAATTGTATAGCTTTCTTAGGATGTTTGGATCACGAATTGGAGTTGTGCAAAGCAACTATTGGTGACACGATGGCATTTTTCGTATGAATTTTTTTAAACTTTTTGCTAATTTCTGACGTTTTCTTATCACGCTATAGGGCAGTGGATCAACTGAAAATGGAAGTGCAAGTTTCCCCACCCATTTCTGTTAACGTCGTCACCTCTTTGTACTGGCTGGTCATCTTCAAATTATCAACATCCAATGGCCCGCTGAGCAAGCTCATGGAAATTACAATTTTAGGTAAAAATAAGATAGTATCATTGACAAAAAAAAACGTTTAAAAACTGATTCTTAAATGCAAGCCGGCCTATAAAAAATTTGATTCTTTGGTATCGATTTGCACACTCAAAGGAATTGTGTTTGAATTTTTTGAGAACTACCAATACTCAATTTGAGAATTTTAAAAAGTATTTGACCTTTCTAATTGTTTGTTAAAAACTGATTCAGTTTATTAATAGACACCTAAGCTTCTCAGCCGGCTATTATAGCGCTCCTATTTTTTTACAATCCAAAAGTTTTAGATTGTATTGGTGTACTGTCCTTTTAAAGATCTGTGCGCGCTTTTCGGCTCTTTCACGTCAGTGAGAAGTCAAATTAGAATGGTGATATACTAAAGGGAGCGAAAATTAGAGTAGGTTTAAGGCGTGATTTGTTTTCAATTTACCTTTGAAGTGGAGTCAGAAATTTGCGAAAAGAGATTCCATTTACGAAGAGATTAATTTGAAAAAGATTCCATTTACGAAAACAGATTCCCCACTGATTTAAAACGAGCTATTGTTACACCGCTCGACAATAAAAAGGAGTCCAGACGACCCAGAAAACTACCAGCTGATTTCGGTAACAGGAGCATTATCCAAATTATTCGAGCGATGTTGAAATAATCAAATAGAGCAATATATGCTTAATGAAAAACTTTACAACGAATTACAGTTTGGCTTCAGAAAAAGAAACTCAACTACTGAAACACTGATATACTGTACAGAAAAAATCGAAAGGAAATAAACGACAAGAAATTTGTTTCTATAGCTTTTTTAGATCTCTCTAAAGCCTTGGACTCTATCAGCTATGAAATTCTATGTTCCAAGTTAAAATATCTCGGGTTTAATTAAAATGCAATTCTTCTAATTAAAAACTTCACCCAGGGCCGAATACAGAAAACATTCGTAAACAACGTTGAATCAGATTGGATTTCCCTTTATAAAAGTGTTCCTCGGGGTACTGTTTTAGGACCGCTATTGTTCAACTTATACATAATGATATCAATCAGATAAAGACATCCGAATATGAATTTTTACAATATGCAGACGACACAGTCATTCTATATGGTGATCACAGTCTGCTAAAAATGTCGAAAAGACTAGAAAATACAATCCATGAGGTCCCAAAATGCCTTGATCAACATCAACTAAGCTTAAATGCTAAAAAACCGAGTATTTAGTTTTTTTGTCGCACACATCAAAACAAATTAATTCGGAAGCAGTCAATCAAAGTTCAAAACGAAACTATTCAAGCTAAAACAAGTGAAATATCTGGGAGTGTTTTTAGACCAGAATCTTTGTTTTCAAGAATAGGTCAACAGCATATTGACGAAAATGGCTTGTGGATTAAAAACTATATCGGCCATTAAAAGAGGTTTGCCAATAAAAACGGGAATTAAACTTTTGAATGCTCTAATTCTTAGTCACATCCATTATTCGGCTACTTAGCAGTATTTCAAAAAACTTAATAATATCTTTAGAAAAACAACTAAGTTAGGCTGTTTAAACATGCTGTGACAGACGCAAATTTGATGACTCCGCAGATTTGAAACTGAAACATAAGATACTCCCAGTTAGTTTCTTTCTAAAATCCAAAATCATAGTTTATTTCTGGAAAATAAATCAAAACAAGATTGTTCCATACAGAAACCTAGACTTTCCAAACTCTCAGATTATAGAACAAAATCGTACCGGTTTGTGGTACCACCCTGTGCGGTCCAACTGCCAAATTTTCCAGAACTCAATTTTTCCTAATATTTTTTTTATGGAACAAGGTAATACTTAAATCAAATCTCAAATGAAACAATACTAGTCTAAATGCTTTCAAGAAAAGAAAAAGCCCATTTCAAGCTGTATTTAGGAAGAATTCAAAACAGATAGCGTACGGTAAACTTCCATGGAAGGAGTTAAGATTTGAAGGCTTACAGCTTTCTGATGTATTTCTCTTGTTCTTTGTAAGACGTAACTTTAACTGATAAACTATCTTTGATAAATACTAACATATCAAGATTGTATACTGCTATGCCAACTTGCTAATTGAGTGTTATTTTTTTTAAAATTAAGATTGAACAAATTTTCGGTTTTTGTGTTTTTTTCACGTGCTTCAATTTGACTTGTTTTTCGTGTTTTCCTTGAGTGCTTTTAGTATGATATTAAGTTTGCTAGAATTCATCAAGGAAAAGTTGAAACTTTTTATGACTTGAACACTCAGTTTGTCAAAAAACAGTAAAAGTATTTAATTTTGCATTTTTCAAAAATTATTTCTGTTGTCTTATGACTTAGTATCTTCCATGACAGGTCTCATTGGTTGATAAAGAGGCGCAAAGGAACCTGAATTGTGGTCTGAGTTATTTGCTTTCAGTAAGTTTTCAGTACTTTGACACTACTTTTTCTCAAAAATTTTCAGTGTTATTTTTTCAGTTTTTGTTGTACTCTTGTTATTTTTGTTGTCTTATCGTTTATTCTCATTAATAACAGGCCTCATAGGTTGCTAATAGGGTTTTTTTAGCAGAATAAATTGTTTCTGTTCAAAGCTGATGCTTTCTATGACTTTGACATCAATTGTTTTCGAGAAATATTATAGACTTTTTTAGTTTTGCGAGTTGTTGTTGTTAACTATTTTTATCTTATATCTTAGTCTCATTATTGACTGTTTTCACTGGTTTCTAAAAAGGCTTTTCTTTTTGTTTAAAAACTTTGTAATTGATAGCTTTTGTTTTCTTTGACTGATACGCTGCCCGTTTTTTTTAAAAAAAACTAATTGAGTTTTTTGAGTTTTGCAAGTTTTTATTGAACTTTTTGCTCTCTTATCACTTAACCTCATTAATGACAGGTTTCATCAGCTGATAATGAGAAACAATTGAATTTAATTAGTGGCATGAAGATTAGTTCTTAGAAGTCGTTGTTTGATTTTTTAGTCTTGCTTGTTTTTTTTGTTCTTGTGGAAAATTGCTGAATCTCAATGGTGTCAAACTAATTTTTCTCCTTGGACATCTGACACATAGCAATTTTTTGCCACGTCAAAGCTAAATCAATTCTTTGGATTGTAATTCATGACTTGTTTTGTTATGTTTTTTTTAGTTCGTCGAATAAAGTTTTTTTTGCTTTGCCTGAGTTCACAGCTTGTTCAACATTTTGCGTGAAATCGTTTTGACTTCTCTAGGCTCGTTTCACTTTTCTCTCATTCTGCTGAAAATGCTTACAAACAGCAGTTGCTCAGCAAAGCAGTCTAAAGTGAACAGAATCAGTATCAGAAATAGAAACGGAATAAAACCTTAAAGCCCAATTTTAGATGCCCGTTACTCAAACTTTGTACTTAGTTACCATCTCTAATGCTTATCGGTATTGGTACTAGCCCCTGTGTCGTCTCACTACGAAACAGGAGTTTGTTCAGCTCCGAAATTACCTCAAAGTAGTTCGCAGTTTAATATTGATTGTACAAAACTCATTTTTTCTCGTTAGATTTATTCCTCTTTCAATCCCAATCTTGGTTATGGGAATCAACGGCGGCTATTTTCCGGCAACCTGCCGTGTATGTTTGACTTTTTATTACTTTGTAATGCACGAATTGGTCTTGTGTCTCAACTTTGTCATGCAAAATAATCAATTCTTTGTAATCTTTTGTTTGCCATGCATACAGAAAAGTTAACAAGAAGACCAAGTTTTTCCTCTGGTTGCAGAATTGCATAAAAAATCGATTTTTGAGTGAAAAAATGAGTTCAATCTTAGATTGACGAGGATACAAGAATTTTGAAATTTCGCGCTATTTGCAACACCTTTACATTGTTGTCAAACGTTTTCGTCGGTACATGCGGCTTTTGAATGTAAATGGAAGTATTAAATTTGAGACTTGGGCTTCGAGTTCCGGTGTGACCACTTGACGAGAGCTCAAAATAAGTGTTTTTTGCTCGGAAAGAAAGTTTTTGGACTCAACTTGAAACCGATTGTTCAAATGCGTGTCCACAAGCATCTCATATCAGATTAAGTCATTTCCTGTATATTGTTTCCGAAAATAGATGTCGCAAAATGTGCTAATTTTTTAAATTGAAGAGAATGTTTTGCCCTTGCAACTTCTCCAAAATGTGCAATATCTAAATTAAAAGTTTTTCACCTGGGTGCCTGGTTTTGATCTGCGACTTTTTGATTTTTATATCTAATAATTTTTGGTTGTTAATGGTTCCTGGGAGGAAAATAGAGTGGAGAATCCTATGAAATATTGTCCCAAAATTGTTGATAAACAAAAAAGGCTATTATTGCGCTTCTAATTTTAAAAATTCAAAGAATTTGAATTGTATTGGTGCGCTCTCTATTTTTACGACTCGAAGATGAGTACTGATGGATCGTCTTTTTTCTCGATGATAATTTTTTGAAGTGTATTTAAAACATGATGTAAAAGTTAATGCCGCATGTGAAAAGGTTTACATCAAACGGCTGAACGAATTGAAGAGCAGAGAGAAGACAAAGGTTTTCTGTTCATACCGTTTTTGGGAAATAGTAAGAAAAGTAAAAGTAAAAAATTTCGCTAAGCGATTGAAATTTTTGACCACGTTTGGCCTTTTCAATGCAGGTATTTAGTTTTAACTCCAACTTCTTCAGTGAAAAATGTTTCTCATTTATCTGAACTAGTAGTTTTGTGTTTGGAAGCATTGTTGACCATCTGAATTGTCGCTGACTGAGCTAATTGTAGACTGATTATCATTAAATAACTAACTGTGTTTGGTTGGCAACGGCCAATTGATATTGGCTATCATTAATCCGGATTTTATTTAGATTTTCCAACTTTTGCTTCAGATCGGGTCTCAAAAGCTCTTGAATAACTCTTTCGTTAATCATCTAGATCTGGCGTCACGTTTTATGCATAGCTGCCCAGCTCCAGAAAGTTTTTTAAAGTTCATTGTTAATAGTCGCCGTCAGCCTCTCAAACGGCTATTATTTAGGCGCTCTCCTTTTTACAAAGAAATTGAATTGTTTTGGGGCGCTGTTTTTTGCTAAGATCTGTTCTAAGACATTTTTGCTAAGACAATTTTTCATGATTTTTGAAGTCAAATTGGAGTATTGATTTTGGTCACGCCGAAACAGGAAGAGGAGCCAAAAAGCGAGTGATTTTCTGCGTAAAATTGTTCACTCTAATTTTAAGGTAGTGAGAAAACGGAGTTTGAACAAAAATTCGCTTTCTCGCTTATGGTTTTTCACTTTCATTTTTACTGTTTTTCGGTTTTTGGAGAGCATTTTTGGGGTTAGTTTTGGCTGAGCCACGGATTGCACTTATGAGACATCTTGAGCTGTGTCGAGCCTGCAGGCTGTAAGCCTCTGCTGCTGATAGATTGGGATACTCTTTTCAAGATCTTCCCAACTATTTTCGAGAGTCAGCCAAAAGTTTTAAATTGAAAGAACCGATTGCCCATCTTGCCCTAGGTATTGCCCTATGTTTTCTGTCGTTAACTTCAATTAAATCAACCCCATCCCGCCTCGTAGTTTTATTGGAATCGTTAAAATTGAAGAACCTAATGCTTTGAAGGGGATTGTTTAATAGAATTGTCATCCCCTCAAATGACTATTAAATAGGCGGTTTTCATTTTCGCGTATCCTGCGCTCATACGTTTTTTGCCTGACCAAAGTTATTTTTAATTTGTTTTTAATAGCCGCCCTCATCTTCTCAGCCGGCTATTATAGCGCTCCTAATTTTTTTTACAATTCAAAGAATGTGAGTTGTATTGGGGCGCTGTCTTTTTTAAGATCTGTTCACACATTTTCATGATTTTTGAAGTAAAATTGGAGTAGTGATTTCGGTCACGCCGAAAAAGGAAGTGGAGCTAAAAAGCGAGTGGTTTTGCGGCGTGAAATTTTTTCGCTTTAATTTTAAAGTAGACTGAGAATACGGTGCTTGAACGAAAATTCTGTGTTTCGGTAGTGGTTTTTTTGTTCACATGCGGCAATTTCACTTTGATTTTTTACTGTTTTTCGATTTTTGGATCGGATTTTTTTTCTAAATGGTTTTCCCAATCCATTCATAGTTCATTCTAGGCCTAGTTTTTGTTTGAACCAAATTTCTCCTTCTCGCTAGTGATTTTTTGTTCACATGCTTCATTTTGATATTGATTTTCATGTTTTTTATTTTATCTGGTGTTTTTGGAAACGGTTTTCCCAATTCACTCATAGTCCGTTCTAGGTCTATTTTTTTCTTTAATAAATTAAAATTTTTTGAATTGTATGTCAGGACTTGTCCTGCTATGTTTTTCAATTGGCTTTACATTTTGATCACGTTTTTTCGTTTTGCAGAAGTCACGATGTTCGTTTGACTTCTGACTTATTTCACTCACAGTTTCAACTGAATGCATTTTAAATTCTTTCATGTATTGAATTACGTAATTTAGTGAATATGGTCAATGTCAAAAAAGCAAAATCAAAAGACACGGGATAAACCGATAAAGCCCGGTCTTTAAGTCTTTTTGAATTAGGTTATCAAAGTTCATTAGAGCAATTGCTAGTTGATACTAGTATTAAGCTTAATACCCTTCAGTTTACAAGTAAGTATAGGTTTAGAATCTAACTGAAACTGCACACTGAATGAGAACAGTTTTTGAAACTTAGGAAAAAATTTTTTGTCAATTTCTACCTTTTTTTGGTTTTTCTGATTCACTGTTTCAATCCCGATGTGCGTCTAGCACGTGAACGGTGGCTTTTTTCCGGCTATGTTGCAACTTGAATTATTGATCTTTAATCTGATGCCCACATTGTTGGAAACGGTGCTATTCTGCTGTCTTTTGTTCTTGGATGAACTCCTCGCTTTTGTTCTGCACTCATTGTGTAAGAAGAAAAATATAGATTTTATGAAATGATTTATCTCTATCATTCGGTGAGAAATATCACTGGGAGAGCTATAGAAGTCACCTAGCTTGCTGGGTGATCAATTGGAGCTCCCAAGAGCATTTTGGGGTTAGTTTTGGCTGAGCCACGAATTGTATGAGACATCTTGAGCTGTGCCGAGCCTGCAGACTGTAAGCGTCTGCTGCTGGTATATTGGACTACTCTTTCCGACTATTTTGTCGACTATTTTTGAGGGTCAGCCAAAAATTTTGAATTGAAAGAACCGATTGCCCATCTTGCCCTAAGTATTTCCCATGTTTTCTGTCCTTAACTTCAATCGAAGCAACCCCATCAGGCCTCGAATTTTTTTAATCATTAAAATTGAAGAGCCTAGTATTTTTGAAGGGAGGGTTTAACAGACATGTCATCCCTTCAAATGACTATTAAATAGGCGTTTTTCATTTCGGGTATCCTGCGCTTATACGTTTTTTGCCTCACCAAAGTCTTTTCTATTTACTTCATTCATATACCTTATTCACTGTTTAAACTGAAAGGAACTCGAAAGCATTCTATAAAGTTAATTTGATGCAAATACACTGAACTTTGTTCTGTGAAAGTTCTCTTAGAGTGACTGATCTAGCAGAAAATTTATTGAAAATTTCTAATAGTGCTTGGGAAGAAAGCAGGGCACTTATCACAGATTGGTTTATTGACTGATATGCGAGAAGTTGTATTTGTATTTTTTCTGCGAATTAAGCTACGGAAGTTCTGTTCAAGCATTTTGTAGAGTTTTGCGTAAATATTTTTTCGGTTATGTCCATCGTAAGCTGTCCCCTTCTTCGGTTTTTCATGAACAATTGTTTGAAATTGTCTAACAATATTTTATTACACACGGGTAATATTTTGTTACATACTACTCGTATTTAGGTTCGGTTTTTTGCCAATAGTTTTATTGGAGTCGCAACTAAAATTAGTTGCTACCAGAAGCTTATCAGTTTTTGTCTGTTAGTTGTCCCATTTTATTTTTTTTGTTCTCAACATTCTTACTATATATTATGTAGAAAGTGCAATAGGTCAGTGAGGATGGTTGATTTTTGCTTTGAGTTGTTTTCGGGAATTCCTATTTTGGGAATTTTTTATTGATTTGTTCACGAATTTTTCTATCTTTTCTTGTAATGAGAAGTCAAATTGGAGTAGTGTTTTTAATCATTCTGGAGTAGTAAGAAGAACAAAAAAGGGAGTAGTGTTAATGTGTAAACTGCTGTGAAGTGAGACATTGGTTTTAAAACAAATTTTTGGCTTTTGTGATCAAATGTTTTTCACGTGCGGCCCTTCTTCTGTTTTCACTGCTTTTCTCCATTTTCTGACCAATAGTTTTAAAAGGCGATACGTGTAATCTAATTGTGTATAGTTGCGGTTGTTTAAACACCACCAAAGGCAACTTTTTTTCAAGTCTGAGGGGCTCTTTGTTTCATGGATTGTAACTGCTTTTTCGGATGGCCCCGGTTGTGTCGTTTTGTTAGTTAGTCTCTTTAATGATAGGTCTCCTCGGCTCTTTATTGAGGTGCAGGTTAATTGATTTGGTCATATGAGTCGATATCTAAAGGTTTTAAGAATTTGACTCTACTTCTTTCCAAAAATTAGCGATTTTTTGATGGCGCCTGTTTTTGTTCTTCGTTCTGTAGCTTAGTAGTCATTGATAGTTTTTATTTGCTCTCTAATTGGGAATTATTGAATGTATTAATTCTTTGTTGTTTACTCGTTACCGATAGTTTTTTTCCTTCTAATTGGGCATAATTGAATCCAATTAGTTCGAATATTTGAGAACTTTTGATTTTGATTATTGCTTGCTTTTATCTTGTGGAGGCATTTGTTTTCTGTTAGCTTTCTATATGTGTATAGTCCGGCGGTTGTTAAAGGGTTCAATTTTTAAACGCGCGTTTCAACAGCTTTGTTGCCACTTGTTGTCAGTGACACCTTATAAACAGGTCTTAGACAAATGTTTGTTGTCCTTTTCCTTCTTCTGTCAGTAGTTTTCTACAAGGTCGGTATTTACTGTCTAAACTCACATTGTATAAATTTCTTTCGACGCCGTTGGACATAACAGTTTTCAAAACCCTGTTTTTCTGGAAGTGAAATTAAATAATTTTTATGTTTGCTTTATTGTAGTGTTCTGATTACTTTTTGTTTACTGATTTTTATAGTGTTCTGTTTACTGTTGTTGACAGCTTGGTTTAATTTTTTTTATCGAAGGCTGTTCTTTTAATGAGGTTTTTACTGTAGTCTTTAGTTTGTTAATTCTTCCAGTACTCTTCATGCCATGTTTTTTTACTTCGTCGATTAAAAGTTTGTTTCGCTTTACCGCATTTTGTCCTTTTTCGACTTTGTGTGAGTGAAATCTCTTTGTCTTCCTTAGGCTAGTTTAATTCTGCTCACAATGCTTTTAAGTAACAGCTGCTCATCTGATTAATCTAAAATGAACGGTGTCATAGAAAACGAAATCAAAATTAGAAACTGGATAAACCCATAAAACACAATTTTAGATGCCTGCTACATAAACCTTCTTCTAAGGCTTAGTTACCATATCTAATTCTTATTGGTTTTCATACTAGCCCCTGCATCTCTCGTTAAGCAACGCGGGCTTTCTTTTTGTACAAAAAACAATATTCTTTTTCAATCCCAGTGGGGGTCATGGGAATCTTTGGTGGCTAGTCCCGGCAATCTGCCAGCTGTTTCGATTTTTATTCATTTTGGGCTGTTGAATTCCAGCCAGTTTTTGACGGGAAGTTTAAAATTGTTGATTTGTGAATGCGAGTATGGTACGTTTTCTATATTTCGGCAATAGGAACATTAATTTATTTGGGTTTTTGAAATGTTAGCCAAATTTTAATACTCATTTTGTCTGTCATATCTCCAACAAGGAAGAAGACTATCTTATTTTTGTCTTAATTGCAGTGATTTGAAAACTAAATGTAGTGGTTTTTTGAGTCTTTGTTTTTAGTGTTATTTTTCTTTTGAAAAATTTAGTTGCGAAGATGATTATTTGTCTTATGTTTTCAAAAAGGTGGTTTTGGGTATTACAGTTGATTGGAGAGTTTAATTGAATCAAATTTGGCCTTCATTGTAAAATTTTCAAGAGTTTTGGCAACTATTATATTTTTGTTTGTTTTCAGTTTCTCAACTTTTGGGAATTTTTTTCTTTTGGCTGGCATTGTGCAACTGATGTGCTGGTACGGTCCACGTTTTCTATTCAAATCTTTGAATTGTATTTCAAGACCTGTCCTGCTATGGTTTTTAATTCGCTTTACCATTTGATCGTTGTTCGTTTTACATAAGTCACAATTTTCATGCTTGACTTCTGGCTTATTTCACTCACTGTTTCAACTGAATGGATTTTAAATTCTTTCGCGCATTGAATTACGTAATGTAGTGAATAGGGTCAAAGTTAAAAGAGCAAAATTAAAAGAAACGGGATAAACATATAAAGCCCGGTCATTAAGTCATAATGCTTTAGGTTATCGAAGTTCATTAAAGAGATTGCTAGCTGGCATTAGTATTATGCTTAAAAGCCTTCGGTTTAGAAGCTGAATTAAGTGTAATTTTAGAATCTAACCAAATATGCAGAATCTACACCAAATAGGAACACTTTGACAATTAGAAAATTTTTGTCAATTTCTATAACCTAATTTTTTTTTCGGTTTCAATCCCAATATGCGTCAAGCGGGTCAACGGCGGCTATTTTCCGGCAATTTGCCGGCTATGTTTTTTGTATTGCAGATGAACTTTAGAACCTTCTGCTTGAAGTTTGATGGCTATAAGTTTGAAGCGGTATGAGAGGAGAGGAATTAATTGAGCTAATTGAGATTTCAAAATGGAATTGGCTTTTGTCACGGATGGACGTGACATAGATTAGAATTTAATTGAATCGGGTAGAGCTATAGGCTGTTACAAATAGGGTTATGGTATTGAGGTGGTGGTGGTGTGGGAAACGGAATTAGATTTTGTTGCACTAATCTCCAGATCCATTGGTGCCATGAGACGACTATCTGCCCTAATTAAATTTTCTCCCTCTCCCCTCAAATTCAGCGTCAAATGCTGCCCATCAACAGCACCCAAGAGGCCTGTTACTACCCCCGATTTCTATCCTGACCTCAGCTCAGCCGCATAAAGTTAATCTAGTAAACTGCTCTTTGATATCTTTCAAGTTGTAAGTCTAAGAAAATTGTGTCGCGCGTCGAGGACTGTGTTGTGGAAAATAGAAAAGAAAGCAAGCAGTGAATGGAGGAAAAGTAAATTTTATTGTATCTGTTTCTACGCTGTTTGTGGCTGCTGGTCGGTGTCTTAAATTGTGTTCCAGTTAGCTGCCCCTTTCCATTTGTTTTATGACTCTCCATCTGCCCCTTGCTACCTTTGAAGTTACGCTCAATGACTCCTGTACTTTTCTGGGCCATGCTGCCACCACCTAATTGAACGTCTCAATCAACTCCTGCCACTCATGCAAACATGCAATGCAGCACATCTTGTTCAAGCTCTTGACCACCAGAAAAGAACCCCTGTGTCACTCAATAATCCTGACACAGATCTGTCCCTAGCAAAAACTTCTCTCTGAAATAATTTACTGTGTAACAATCAATGTATATTCTGTTGGTTTAACCCTAGCTGCCAATCAAAAGCTGCGAATCTTCTCAATGACTCCCAATTGTTCACCGGTCCCCAAGCAAACGTTTTTACCGGTCCATTTAACCACCAGTGTTAGTTAGCTACCGGCAGTTAGCAGGGAATTGTTCACCTGCTTAACAAAGTTTTCGTAACAAAGTCTCAACGATTGACGCCCTCGTTTGCTGTGCTGAAACTATAAGGTACCATATAAATATAAATAATTTCATCACTGCAGCTCTACTAGATCTGTCTAAAGCTTTCGATTCGATAAATCACAAGATCCTTCTTCATAAACTGCATGAATTAGGATTTTCCAAAAATGCCCTAAACCTAATAGAAAGTTATCTATCATACAGGCTACAAAAACCATAGAAAATCATGTGGAATCCGATTGGATTGGGTTATATCAAGGTGTCCCACAGGGAACATTATTGGGTCCCCTTCTTTTTAACCTGTACATTAATGACTTGAACAAACAAATACCTGTTAATACAAAAATAATTCAATACGCCGATGATACTATCATTCTTACATACAATACGGACCTAAAATTAGCAACATATAATCTTGAACAATCCTTAAGAAATATATCTGAATATTACGAAAAACACCGTCTAATGCTCAATCATTCAAAAACTGAATTTATTACATTCTCAAAAAATCAAATCTAGAAGAAACCAAAGGAAACAATCTGTTAATTGGTAATTACAAAATACCAAACGTCAATTGCGTAAAATACCTCGGAATATATCTTGATTGCACATTCAATTTCAAGAAGAATTAAAACACGTATTAAAACACGTAATGGCTTCATGGATAAAAACATTAAAACGTATTTCTTGCCCGGTCCCTGAGCAGACAAGATTACTACTCCTGAATGCCTTAGTGATAAGTCATTTACACTACTCAGGCCTTTTACTGGCCAGCCCAAGAAACAATTACTTTATTACTTTGGAGAAACAATTAAGCTGGGCTGTAAAGACGTGCTTCAATCGCAAAAAATACGACAGTTCTTCTGATCTAAAACTAAAACATCAAATTCAGCCAATAAAATTTTCTTGGAATACAAAGTACTAAATTATTTTATGAAACTTACCAGTAACCAGCTTCCGATTTTCGAAAAACTACACCTACCAACATCAAATCTATGCTACAGCCAGTGAACCAAAAAAACTGCTTCAATCACAAATTAAACTCACCTGCACTAGAAAACTCTACCTTGAATATCGGCTCAACCCTTCATAATAAATTTCTTAACGTGAGTTTTTTTAAAAACATAATTGAAATGGATGGAAGACCAATAGTTCTAAACAAGCATCTAAAAATGTTTTTCATTATTTAAACAAAACTCGAATAATGCGTCGTACGGCAAGGCATCATGGAAAAGTTTTAAGTTTCATTGTACCACTGTCTCAATTTAAACCGTAATATATTTAGTTTATTTCATTTATACTCTGACCTACACTGCGCATTTAGTTGTTTGCTGTTAATAACTTAATGGGAACTCAATGTGTTTTTTTAGTTATCGTCAAAACTATTGCACTGATATAAATAAACTTCCCAATGTAACTTTCAAAAACCAGTCTTGAATTAGTTTAAATTAAGAATATGGTTTTCCATAATGTGCAGACAGAAGTAGGGTAAAATATGAGAGCTTACTAAAAAATTCAAAAACCTGACATTAAGTTATATAACGTGTCTTAAAGGAACCAATTTTAAGTTACTTGTCAGCAGTTGTGAATACCCAATGCATTAATTTGATTTTTTATCGCCCGAAGACTTCAATTATGCAGAAACGAATGACAGTTTATCTTGAAAATTTTTTTGTTATTAATTGCTCTCAAACCAAGTTTTTGTTACAAATATATTATTCATGTGGTCTTTTTACATGATTTTTCGCGTGACCGGTTTTTTGTATGACACATTTATTTTTGTGTCCTCAAAAGGGGGGATAAACAGGTGGCGCCCGGAGGCCAATAATTTCTAGAGCCTTTCTCTTTACTACAATAGGAGGAAATTAAGTGTCTGAGCAGCCCTGAGCCTAATTCTTCGCTAGTCGCTAATTATGCGATTCATTGAAACTGTTTTGAGGACAATTTCGTGTGGAGGGCGCTTATTGGTCTGAACAATTCGACCCCTCCCCCCGTCAACACTCCCCGTCCAGCACCTCCTGGACCCCATCTTCTCCAGCCCTACCCCCATCGCTTGAGCCCCCCTTAATGCTAGCTGGCATCCCTAACCCCAGCTGCCTTCGACGGACGCCTGTCATTTGAGATCACTTCGCCGAGCTTAGTCGGTTATATTTAACATATATCATATTACAGCAAATGGCAGACCGAGTTTCGCGCAGAGTCGAATAGCGGGTTACATTTTTGGCTACGCTAAAGCAACTGTATTTCAAATCGTGAAAATTGTTTGACATATATGACTCCCCTTTGTCTGTTCATACAGTTCGGTTTTCATTTTTTCTCAGAATATGAAAAAAACAGTTTGTGGTATGAATACAACTGAAGCTTTTTAATATGAAGTGGCTGTACATATAAATTTTTTAAGAAAGTCTATATCATCCTTGTATAAATTTTTGGTCGCACAATATACTCCCAAATATCCTATTTTTAAAAAAGTTTTTCAATATTAAAGCAATGCGTTACTGTTTAATTGCTCTCAAACGAAGTTTGTACCAATTATATTGGTCCTGTAGTCCTGTCGGTTTTTTAATGCTGTTTTTCGCTTGACCGATTTTTCGTCTGACGCTTCTGACTTTTCGTCCTCAAAAACGGGATAAACAGGTAGCACCCGGCGGGCATTAAGTGCCCTTAGAGCCTTTCAGTTCAGTGTTTTGGAGACATACCTACGGTGTGAAGGGCGATTCTTAGAGGTTGAAGACACCCCCACTATTGCCCGCCCAACGTGCTGTTGCCCCCACCCCATCCCACTGTTGCCGCCCCCCTCTCCATTAGCACACCGGTGCACCCACCCCATTGGATACTGACGAACAACCGATCGCTAAAAACACCCATTTTTATACTAATTTTCGAATTTTTTTCAAGTTTTTCCAAAATTTTTGACATCTTTTGAGTTCTTTCAGCCCTGGATGTCTAGGAACCTCATCTGCGGTTTTATAAAAGGTTACTGCATAGTTTCTAGTGGTAGTAGAATGGTTTCAACATTTTAACATCACGAATTTTAGCATTTTTTTTTGACACAGCGTGCAAATTTTTTCTTTTTTTTGACATTCATTTTTCATTATTCATGTCTCCCAGACACAGGGGCCAGAAAACGTCCCTAGGGGTTTGATAATAAGATACTGAAAAAAGTTACTTTCAATTTTTTAATATGATAAATTTTAGCAATTTTTTGAAAATTTTGGTCGGTTTTTGGGTTCCTCAGAAGCCGAGGAACCTCCTCTAGTGTGTGACAATAGGTTACTGTTTAGTTTTGAAATGTGATAGAATGTTTTTCAAGATTTCAACACCACGAATTTCAGCATTTCCACGAAAACTTACATTTTAATTTTTTAAGTTTTTCAATATTTTTGTCATTTTTTAGGTTTCTCCTGCCTCAAGAGCCACATAACCTCCTCTAGGGTTTGATTATAGTTTACTGCATGGCTTCTAGTTATATTGTAATGTTTTCAAGATTTTAATATCCGCAATTTCTAAAAACATTTGCATTTTTTTCAAATCTTTTTGAATTGTATCATTTTTTCCGGCACGAAGGTCCTAGTGACCTCCTCCAAGGTTTGGAATGGTTATCAAAATTTTTGGAGAATTATCACGTTCACTTTATAGGCCAGTGAAACTATTTAAAGCTTGAAATAGGGATAGTCTCATGAGACAATGAAATGGTTTTGAAGATTATAATTTCTTAAATATTAGCTTGATGTTGTTAAAATTTGCGATTGTTTTCAAAATTTTGAATATTTTTGTCCTTTTCTGAGTTTAACGATCATTACTGGTCAACGAATCTTTTCAAGTCTTGCATATGGGTTACTTGACATAGCTCCAGAGACAAAAATTGGTTGTGAACAATTTCACTGCGAAATCTGGAAGCTTTTCCTTTAAGTTTTGCAATATTTTACAGATTTTTAAAATATCAGTTTTTTATTTGATTTATTTACTAACAAGGTTAGAAAACGAAATTTGCAGAGTAGAATCAAGCTAAAGCTAGCCTCACTAAACTGTGACTAGCTACTGAAGAAGCCAAACGCTCGTTGGTCGTTTGAGAGCAATTCGCCCGACATTAGTCGGTTATGGTTTCAAATATTTTCTCGCATTAGTGCAAAATGTTATAGCCATACTACTAGGTCTCCATAAATTCTCCCATTTTCAAAAGTTTGAATTCTGGAAAATGCTGCTTTAAAGGTTTAAAAATTTCACAAATTAAACCAAGGAGACATTTTGCTTAATAGGAATTGCTTAATTGAAGCATTCAAGTATGCGAATCTTTTTGAACATTTGGGTGCAAATAGAAAACAGAATTAGTGGACATTCGGCGGTGATGTTTTAGATTTTGACGAGCATTTGCACTATTTATGACTTTTTAATGTCTCTTGGGACTTTTAACAGTCAGGTTCTTCAGCCTAACAGAACATCTCCGTAAGGTTTGATAATAAGTTACTGGAAAATGTTTTTTGACCATGGATTTTTTTCAACTTATCACAAATTTTACCAGTTTTTTTGCAATTTTTTAAATATTTCAAATTTTTTGTCATTTTTTAGGTTTCTCCTGCCTCAAGAGCCACATAAACTGTAGGGTTTGATTATAGTTTACTGCATGGCTTCTAGTTGTATTGGAATGTTTTCAAGATTTTAATATCCGCAATTTCTAAAAACATTTGCATTTTTTTCAAATCTTTTTGAATTGTATCATTTTTTCCGGCACGAAGGTCCTAGTGACCTCCTCCAAGGTTTGATAAGCTGTCGCATAGTTTCTAGAGTTATTGGAATGGTTATCAATATTTTTGGAGAATTATCACGTTCACTTTATAGGCCAGTGAAACTATTTAAAGCTTGAAATAGGGATAGTCTCATGAGACAATGAAATGGTTTTGAAGATTATAATTTCTTAAATATTAGCTTGATGTTGTTAAAATTTTTGATTGTTTTCAAAATTTTGAATATTTTTGTCCTTTTCTGAGTTTAAGGATCATTACTGGTCAACGAATCTTTTCAAGTCTTGCATATGGGTTACTTGACATAGCTCCAGAGACAAAAATTGGTTGTGAACATTTTCACTGCGAAATCTGGAAGCTTTTCCTTTAAATTTTGCAGTATTTTACAGATTTTTAAAATATCAGTTTTTTATTTGATTTATTTACTAACAAGGTTAGAAAACAAAATTTGCAGAGTAGAATCAAGCTAAAGCTAGCCTCACTAAACTGTGACTAGCTACTGAAGAAGCCAAACGCTCGTTGGTCGTTTGAGAGCAATTCGCCCGACATTAGTCGGTTATGTTTTCAAATATTTTCTCGCATTAGTGCAAAATGTTATAGCCATACTACTAGGTCTCCATAAATTCTCCCTTTTTCAAAAGTTTGAATTCTGGAAAATGCTGCTTTAAAGGTTTAAAAATTTCACAAATTAAACCAAGGAGACATTTTGCTTAATAGGAATTGCTTAATTGAAGCATTCAAGTATGCGAATCTTTTTGAACATTTGGGTGCAAATAGAAAACAGAATTAGTGGACATTCGGCGGTGATGTTTTAGATTTTGACGAGCATTTGCACTATTTATGACTTTTAAATGTCTCTTGGGACTTTTAAAAGTCAGGTTTTTCAGCCTAACAGAACATCTCCGTAGGGTTTGATAATAAGTTACTGGAAAATGTTTTTTGACCATGGATTGGTTTTCAATTTATCACAAATTTTACCAGTTTTTTTTGCAATTTTTTAAATATTTCAAATTTTTTGTCATTTTTTAGGTTTCTCCTGCCTCAAGAGCCACATAAACTGTAGGGTTTGATTATAGTTTACTGCATGGCTTCTAGTTGTATTGGAATGTTTTCAAGATTTTAATATCCGCAATTTCTAAAATTATTTGCATTTTCAAATTTTTTGAATCTTTTTGAATTGTATCATTTTTTCCGGCACGAAGGTCCTAGTGACCTCCTCCAAGGTTTGATAAGCTGTCGCATAGTTTCTAGAGTTATTGGAATGGTTATCAAAATTTTTGGAGAATTATCACGTTCACTTTATATGCCAGTGAAACTATTTAAAGCTTGAAATAGGGATAGTCTCATGAGACAATGAAATGGTTTTGAAGATTATAATTTCTTAAATATTAGCTTGATGTTGTTAAAATTTGCGATTGTTTTCAAAATTTTGAATATTTTTGTCCTTTTCTGAGTTTAACGATCATTACTGGTCAACGAAGCTTTTCAAGTCTTGCATATGGGTTACTTGACATAGCTCCAGAGACAAAAAATGGTTGTGAACATTTTCACTGCGAAATCTGGAAGCTTCTCCTTTAAATTTTGCAATATTTTACAGATTTTTAAAATATCAGTTTTTTATTTGATTTATTTACTAACAAGGTTAGAAAACAAATTTGCAGAGTAGAATCAAGCTAAAGCTAGCCTCACTAAACTTTGACTAGCTACTGACGAAGCCAAACGCTCGTTGGTCGTTTGAGAGCAATTCGCCCGACATAAGTCGGTTATGTTTTCCAATATTTTCTCGCATTAGTGCAAAATGTTATAGCCATACTACTAGGTCTCCATAAATTCTCCCATTTTCAAAAGTTTGAATCGTGGAAAATGCTGCTTTAAAGGTTCAAAAATTTCACAAATTAAACCAAGGAGACATTTTGCTTAATAGGAATTGCTTAATTGAAGCATTCAAGTATGCGAATCTTTTTGAACATTTGGGTGCAAATAGAAAACAGAATTAATGGACATTCGGCGGTGATGTTTTAGATTTTGACGAGCATTTGCACTATTTATGACTTTTAAATGTCTTTTGGGACTTGATTTGAAACTCTCACAACCGAACATGGGATTATAAATGGCTATATAATTAATTGGACCGTGGGACGTATTATGAAAACTGAACATCGGATATTTGATCAAAAAAATCAAAGAGCGTGGCATTGGGTAAAATGTTATAAAACCCTTCTTGACTTTGTTGTAGATCCCTTGAGTGCTTAGCAACGTTTTAAATGTTGAAACATTCCCTTATCGTTGTTCGAGTTGTTTTTCTTTTCATTTATTGCTGTTGAATTTGGTTTGCTATCGAACTATCGTTGTTATATTTGGTCATTTCGACATTTTTCATGAAAAATGTTATTGTTACTGTTTCAAACTGTGAGCGGTTTTTCGGACCTAACGTTCTTTTCGTACGCTTGGGTGTTGCTTATTTTGCGCATCTTCATTCTTTTTTGCCTAATTTTTTGATGCCATTAGTTTCATATTTCGGTGATACAGTAAAAATTGCAGGGTGAATCCAGAACGGTGCGTAGAATTGTCTGTAATGAGGGTCTAGACTGATGCTAACTTACATTAAAATATATTTTTGCAGTATATATGTTAAAGGATTTCGGTGATATTTAATGAATCTCGAAGGAAGTTTGAAACAATTAGAGTTGTCTTGTGTGCCTTTTGTCTCAATGTAAAATTTTTGCTTAACCATTCTGTCTTTTCAAGTGAATGCTCCTCTTTACTTTTGATTTTTGTGCCATCTATCTCTCATTAACAATTTGAAGGAGCTAAACTCTATTGACCTAACGTTTCTGCTGGAATTCAAATAGGTGCGGCAAGAAATAGTATAATTTTTCGATAAAAAATAATTTTAGTGCTTCATATTTTCATATTGAGGACCCTTACTGAAGTTATTGCCCATCATGTAAGGAAATTTACTATCATTCCTTTCTTGCCTGTCGTTCGAGGGGAATTCGTCCGACTTCGATGCGCCAGATTTTGTTTTAAAATACTGCAATCTTAATAATCATACTTGGACAGCAACCATAGAAGTTTCAGTAGCTATGCAGAGAGACTTATGATATCATTGGGTCTGAAACAGGCTGAGCAGAAAGGAAGCTTGCAGCTTCACTCACCTGGAAGCCTCAGATCTCTGTGAATTGCAGCAAAATGTAGAACAAACCAATGAGCCAAACGTAGAGAAAATAAATGGGCGAGTTTACTCCCTCATATATAAACTGCAAAATAAAGCAGAAATTTCAGCTCAATAACTAAGAGCAATTATACTTTTCATTTGGCTAAAAATCTGTTATTAATAACCGCAAAAGGATAGCTGAGGCTATTATTGACCTTCTCTTGGTTTTTACGTTTCGAAGCGGAGTATTGGTTTTCTTTACATTTTTTTTACCGGTCTTTAAGTTTTATTTGGCTCAACCGGCTTTTTGATTTAAAAACGAAACTGAGTAAAATTTTTGTATGAACTAGTTTTTTCTGAGCGAGAGAATTTTCATCATGCGCTGCGTTCAGTGAATGAGTTTTCGACTTTAAAAGTGTAAAATTTTTGAGCGCCTAATAATGCGTTTTAAGTGCAAAATAGGCACACACCCACATTCTATATTTTTTAATTTAATTTTTGGAATTTTATCGATTTCTCTATTTTTTTATCTTTGAGAGGTCATTTTTCTAGAAACTGAGTATATTCGGCGATGTCTTCTTGGCAATTCATACATTAGGCACTTCTCTTTAACTAAGTCATTTTTGTTTTATAGAATTGTGCATATACTAATCCAATTTTTGCGATTTTTGCAATTACTAGAGGAAGTATTTCTGTGCACCGACACGGATTTTAATTTTGTGCTATCAATAATTGATTTGGTTTTGTCTTTGAAATTCAGTGGCAAATTTGTATCTTAAACGCAGTTTTAACCATATTTTGACTACGATATTGTCTGCAAAATTTTTAAGTTTTAAATCTTTAGTTTTAGAACTCTAAACTCATTAGTTTTAGAAAATTTGACTGATACTTACTTGTGAAATTTTCTGGGGCTAGGTTCTTAATAAACTATTTTTTGCTTTTGATTGTTGCTCTATTCCTTTTGTTTTTTTTCAAGATTTAAATTTTGCAGTGGTTTGATTTCATTTTGTCTGATATCTCCAACGAGAGAAATATAACTTTTCCTAAGACTTTTTTTCCTAATTCGTAAGTGCTTTGATGTCAAAACAAAATGTTTAGTGTTTTCTTGAGTCCTCTTCATTTTAGTTTTATTTTAAGGCAATTCGGTTTCTAAGAATGATATCCTTTCGCACTGCGTCTTTTGGGTCGAGGAGTTAATAGCGGAGCTGTGAGTTTTGAGTTTTTTTTTTTTTTAAAAAAAATTAGGTTAAGTTCTTTCGTAAAAAAATGTTAGCACGGTCTATTTGTGCCTGAATATTTCCAGTCCCAAGAATTGTGGCCAATTTTCAATGTTACCATAAAAGTTGATAGTAGTAGCAGAGTTTGCGGTAGAAAGATAACCCAGTGATTGTTTCCTGTCAAAATTCTGTCTTCACATTTAATTTTTTTGGGTCTTGTAATCTCTAAATGATGTATTTGATTTTTTGTTCAGTTTCAATGATTTCAATGCTAGAATCTCTAGTTTTGAGGTATAATTTTTTTTACCAAATAATGTCATCAAATCTGGTGAGGTAGAGAACAACAGAAGACTTAAGAAGACTTATTCTCAAATTCAGTGCATACGGTAACTTCTTTTTGATATTTCATGCATTAACACCTCTTTCTGACTTGAGGTGTCTTTGTTTCTAAAATTTGTACTTGATAATCCGATTTTGTCAGTTTTGTCCAATTTTTCTGCCTTTTTGTTTGTATTTCGGTTTTAAATACTGGAAAAAATTGGGTTTTGTGTTTTTAATAGCTGAGTAATTTTTGGGAAATGAGTTTAAGAAATTTAGTAAAAAAATGTTTGCCTTAGTGCATTTTTAAAAATACTTCTTTATTTCTTTTGCAATTATTTCAATGTTTCAATTATTGGAAAGCTGTTTTCACTTCCTCTATTTGCACAGGCGGATTGCTATGTATTTTTTTAAAGCGTCAAATGCCAAACAATGAAATGCATTTTTTCCTGCTTCAATTTTTTTAAATTTTAATTCTCAAAAATCGAAAAATTTTCTTTTTGTTTCTATAATTTCACACTGTGTCCATTTTTTCCACATTCCTGTTTAAATCATTCTAGAATTCGCGCGAGACCTATAGTTTTATTTGCTGCGGCTTTATCATTTGTTTGAAACAATTCAATGATTTAAGCATGTATCTTGGATGGTTCCGAGCTTCAGTTTTCCTATTAAACTAATTTGTGCCTTTGTATTATTCTGTTTGCTTCGTATTGTTCAGGCTTAATTTAATTTTTGCCATAGTTTGAATTAATTTTGCCAGATATTTCAAACAAGAGAATAATATCTATTTTTTTCTTAATTGGTCGGATTTGCTGTGACTCCAAAATAATAAAATCTTGAGTGCTCTATTCTAGAGTCCTTTTTAATCATAGAAATTAATTTAAATTTCTAAGAATAAAATCTACCTTATGCACAGTGTTTCTTTTGGCGCGAAGAATTGATTGTGTAGTTCTTTTTTTAGACTATCATCCCGTTTCATTTCATCACAGTTTTTAACCCTGTCTTTTTGTCAGTCTATCAGTATTTGACGACCCTAGGAGTTTTGGCCATTTTTCATTGTTACCAATGTTTAGAATAAAATTTTGCAGTATCAAGATTTCAGTGAGTTTTTTAGTCGAAATTTTCTCTTATGGTTTAAATGTAGTTGGTTTTTTGTATTGTTTCTGGACGATGTCGTGCTTTTTTTCACCTTCTCCAATGATGTCAGGGCTCAGGTATGTGTCTTTACGACAGCGGTGTAAGTTTTAACCTTTTTTTCCAATTCTGTTGAAGTGAAAAGTTAATATTTTAATGAAAATTGTTTTTGTTTCGGCTGCAAGTACGGTTTTTTTTGTAACGTCCGACAATTCGAGTCGTTGTTTTCCGTATTGCCCTACGACAAATCTGCTTTTTACTCATTCGCTCATGCAATTTCAGCTGAATTGCGTGCTTGCAGTCAAGTTTCCACTCTTATTGGAACGAATTCTTGTTTTTTTTTCGCGTGAATAAGTTTTTTGCCACACGTGACTTACTTCACTCTCAAAAATGGTTTTCTCACTCCGAAATTGAGACACTTTATTTCAAAGAGATAAGGTCAATTGAATGTGTGTCACTCGAATCGAAGGTTATTTGAGTGCAGCTAATAGAAGCCACAATAAGTTAAAAAGATTCTTAATCCAAATATAACATATCAGCATTCAGTGGAAAGAAAAAAGTCCCCTGAAAAGTTATGAGGCATGTTTTTTTCTAGAGCGCTAAACATGAGTATGTCTAAAACATAGCCGAATGGATGGAGATTGGACCGCCAAAAGTTTTGCTTGAATTCGATTTATCCTATCTTACAATTCAGTTAGTTCTGACAGATTGTGGTAAAAAAGTATTTTTGAAATTTATTTAGTGTGCGTAATAATGATAGAATAAAATCTAAACTTTTGAGGGCTGCCGAGCTATAAGCGTTCTGCAAAACACTAAACGGATTGGAGAACAATTTTATCTCAAAACTGAAGAAGGTTTTATACATAAGCCATAAAAACTGTGAGTTTTTGCTCTAAATCTTGTGAACCGTTATAACCATTATTTGGACAGTTAGCGTAGCGATTTTTATTGCTACGTAGACAGAATAAGAAAAATCCTTACGTCGTCTGAGTAAATTATGAAGAATTATCATTGTTGCCTTTTCTACTCCAGGAACGGGGATAATCAATTTTTGATCGATGACCACATCTGATCATAGTTATGCAGGTACAATAGGAAAATAGACTATTTTAAGAACGGCAAAAACCAGAATTTTGATTTATAAAGAATTGCTTTGACAGACTATGATCGCCTTCATCAGAATTTGATATATCAGTAATTAGGGATATCATGATTGTAACAATTTTGGTCAAGATTGAGTATCATTACTAGCACCCGCTAATAATTACTAAGATCATTGTCGATATGAACATCGGCTTTTTAACAATTTAACTTTGTGTTTTGGCCGTTTATAGATTTCAGACTTAATTAATTTCGGCACGGCTTGTAAACAGCCTGCCATCGAAACTCAATTCCATTTGGATTGTTTAAAATGTTTGGGTTTTGTCGAATACTTCAAGCTAAGGGCTCAGGGAAAATAGCAGTGTTTTTAAAATTAGTTGAGATAGAGATTTGGTATTGCTTATCTCAGTTGAAGGCCGTTTGCAACACAAATATGGAAGTTGTGTTAGTTGCGCTTTCTAACGTGTATGTTTGTGAGTCATGGTCGGATTAAAGTTGGAGCAACAGACCTTTGTGGTTATTATTTGTGGGCCATGGGAATTAGAAATTGTATTTACTCAAAGGCACTATAAATTTCTCAACTCAAAACTTTCGGCACTAGACTGCTATGCCCGAGTGGGTTATTGGATATATGGGGTAATTGTGGTGTAATTTATATGTACAATGGGCCTTGTTTTGTTTTGTTTGGTAATAAAAACTGAGCCGTATTATGTCACCTGTTTTGTTTGGGGGCGACGCCTCGCGCTTCCCATTTTCCTTTATTTACATGCACGTTGACGGTCTAGTTATTCACAACAGATATTAGTACCATGCAAGTTATGTTTCTTCTGTTCTGGCTAATGTACAAAATCGTGCAAGCGGGATTAATCAAGCCAGTAGACCTTAACTGGCATACCAATTGTGAATTGTGTCTACTGTAGTTAGCGGATGGGCTGTCTTTTGTGGTGGTACAATTCTTTCATCCATTTTATGATATTGATGTACTTGCTTGAGTTATACAATTCCTATTCCAGACCAAACACAAAATCATGTATGACTGACTTGTTTTCTCGTTCATGTGCACTTGTGTTTTTGCGAATATCTTGATGTATAGGTTTGGTGACTATGATCAAGTCTCTGGTCAAATGTGGCATTGATCGAGAACAACCTGTTCTTTCAAGATACTCATTCAGAATTTCCAAGTGACTTCAGCAGAGTCACGCAACCTTGCTTGAAGACATTTAAAAAAAACTTGCACGTGCGCGTTTCAAAGCGAATTTGCCTATGACTGTGTTTGACAATGCGACTTTGGACTAATTCGCCTGCTCGAAAGGTTTCGCTTTCACCCAATATTAGAGGCATGTATTTTAGCCGCGGGGTACTTAGTTTTTTAACTAAACATTTAAGGCCTTATTGGACTGTGGAATTTTATCGCAAGTGTGCTTAAAGCCATATTTGTTCGTGTTATGCCCCCTAATTCTATGTAAAGCTTGGTAAATTTTAATGTATCGTATTGAATGTATTGGAAATGGAAGTCGAATTGTCAAGTTTTATCTCTACCGTTAAAAGTCTCCTATAAAGTTAGAGAGCACCATTTTTAGCTCTTAATTTGGATCTAATTTTGCTTGGCTAATTAAAGAAATTTGATCAGTTATTAGTTTATTAGTATCGTATATCGCTTTGTAAGTTAAGTGAATGGAGAGGTTTGCTTTTTAAAATAGTGTGGGGGTTGGAACTTGGGGAGGGGGAGGGGGGAGGGTAGGGGTAAAGGGAATTGTGGGATGGTGGTGTATTGTTCACCTTTGAGCAGTATTTAGATTATGTTGGCATTGAAGGGAGGGGTGTTATTACGAAGAGGCAACTGATCAATTAGGAAGATAATTGAAGCGAAATATGAGAGCACGGCGCAAGTGCGTCTGAAATAAATCGCATTTATTTATATTAATGATCTTTATTCTATCCTCTCAAGTGGAAAATGGTAATAATAAAATGAGCAGGAGTGAAAATTTGAATATTCCCCACTTATGGGAAAGAAGGCGGGATTTGTGCGTTGATTTGTCCCAAAGTTGTTCACCTTTTGAATTGTGGATGCTTGCAATGGTGTTTAAAACTGTTTTCTTTTTAGAGGAGAGCAGCTTCTAGGCAGTGGCAGCTAAGCTCACAGGAGCGTGACTAGTTCAAATTAGCTTTCTTTCACTCTTCCTACCTCATTTGCCACTTTGTTCAAACAGGCAAAGCAGTGTTGGCCTTGCCTACTAGTGGGGGTAGTTTGAAGGAGGAGGGGGTGGGGGTAACGTGGTGGTGTAAGGGAGTAGAGCGCCCACTCTCTTCTCTTCTCAGCTTATCTCAGTCTAGGTTAAGTTAAGCTATACATCTTAGCGAGATTAAGACAGATGAAAGGACTCTAATCAATGCAAATCTATGCAGAAACTCCGCACTTAATCAATATAAGCTCAGCCTGCTCTGCTTTAACTGAATTGAGCAACTGTTTCAACCACTCAATAGGAAGATAACTTAGTCCTATCTATCTCTAAATTGCCTACATGTGTGCCTGCCTGCCTGGCTGCTTGGCTTTTCTCTCTCCATCCATGTGTGTAATCTCTAAATATTGAGCGCCAGGGGTTGTTATTAAGGAACTGGGGCAGGATATTGTACCTCGGTTATTGAGTGCTCTGTCATACTGTTTACGCAAATCCGGTCAATTAAATGCTATCCTTACAATTACCCACATTGCCGCAAAATTGGTTGCTGCGGCCAAAATATTATGTGTGATCCAATTGTTTGCGCCATCAAAACAAGTACCAACTGAAGTGGCGACTTTTGCCTTATTTTATGGGCAACAATTGCCAATAGTATCGAAAAGGATCTGAAGTTTTTACTTGGAGTTAAAAAAGTGAATTCTCAAAACTACATCAAATAAGCAACCTGGAAAAGACAGTGTAATTGAAATTAACGTATTATCTTAACATTTTTAATGGATAATTTGTAATGTATTGTTTTGAAATCTGTGCAAACTTCTCACTGGATGAGAAAATATGAAACAATTCCTCTCTAATTAGGTAACATGACCATGTTCTCTAGCTTTCTCTAACAACAGACAGCATATAATGAGGTTTCAGTCACTCATCAGGGCATGAGAAATCCTAAGTGAAGAACCATGGTAATCATGGCAACAGAACAATATTATATTGTCAAGCTTACATACTTTGAAATAGCTGCCTAAAACTTGCAGCAAACTCTTGCGGCGAATACTTCGTACCATCTCAGTATCGCTTCTTGGCAGCTCCTTTTTAAATAGCCGCAAAGCGATAGCTGGTTTGAATGGACTACACTAATGGTTTTAGGACTGTGCTGACAGCGTTTTGAATTTTTTTGGTTACTAATACGAGATTTTAATTAATTACTTAGTTTTGTTTTGAATGATATCCTTAGGAATAAAATGCGCCTATTGCTCAAAGGCGTTTTAGTTAGCAATTGATTACAGTTTTGTTATTAAAAAGCAGGTATTTGTGTTGCCAAAGTGGACAAAAAAGGGGAAATTTGCAACTATTCTATTATTAATTCTTGCAGTTTTTCAATTTTTCTTCAGATTTAGACTGGTTTGTGACCTATTATGACTTTACTATTGTTGCTTGGGCATGTTAGTAGTCTCGAATTTTTTAAAGAAAGGTTTTCTTTTTCATGTGCACTTCTAATAAACGAGGAGATAATTGAGTTCTTATTTCTTTCAATCGATTTGCAATTGCTTTTTTATTTTTCCTGAGTAGTTTCAATAGTTAGTACTTTTTTCAAACATTTTTGGAAGAGACGACTCTTCGAAATGTTTCCGGATTTCTCCCAGCTGTGTTTTGTTAATCAGTGAGCGAGCAAAGAAACCTGGGAAATCAAGAGTAAATAAAGTTTGAAATTGTTTTGGTGATCAAGATTGAAGAGCGGAGGAAAGTGAATGGATATTTTGTTCAATCCTTTACGTGATACAGAGCGAGAAATGTTGGTGTAAAAAACTTGTTCAGGCGAGTGAATTTTTTGTATTCACATGCTGCTTTTTGAAACTAATTTTGTGGTTTTAACATTCGTATGTTGTCTAAGAGGTTGTTTCAGATATTAGTACCAATATGCAGGCTGCTTTGATAGTGTTTTGAAGCTTTTTGGCGAATAGAGGGTTTTAAGCGCTAATTTGAAGGTTTTTCAACTTCTGCGGTTAAATTATTATTGCAACTTTGGCCCATTGTTCTGCGTCACTCAACTAGCGAATTGTATTTTTTAAAGGCACTGTCTGAGACAAATTGAAAAAAATTTTTTGGTACAGAGCTGCCTCTTTAATGGAATTTGACAAAAATGTAGGCAATTGTCTACATTTTTTGCAAATTATTAATTTTTTTGACACTGATTTCTACTGTTTTTTTTTCGGTTTTTATCTGATTTTTTCTAATTGTTTTTCCAATTCCATTCATAGTTCATTCTAGATATTTTTTTAGTCATTGAAAATTCTTTGAACAGTTTCAAGACTTGTCCCGCTATGTTTTTTAACATCTGTTCACGCGTTCTCATGTGTTCTGTTGTGAAGTGATGATTTTGGTCACCCCAAAACAGGAAGTGTAGTGAAAAAGCGAGTAGTTTTTGCGCCGTGATTTTTTTCACTGAAATTTTTAAGCTGAGAAGACTCTGTTTGACCAAAATTTGATTTCTCTATTGTGGTTTCTGTCCACTTAATGAAATTTCATTTACTGGTATTTTTCTTTTTTTTTGGATCGGCTGTTTTCTAATTGGTTTTCACGATACATGTATTGTCCCTTCTAGATCTAGTCTTTTCTTTGATTTATGAAAACTCTTTGAATTGTATCAGGACTTGTCCTACTATGTTTTGTGGTTTTGTCAAAAAAATTTTTGACGATCATATGACGTCGCAATCAATTCCATTCTGCCTTTTTTTCATTCACTCATGCAATTTCAAATAAACAGCGTGCTTGACGTCATTTTTCACGTACTGTAGAGTTGATTTGGTCATTCGAGTTTTTTGTCACACGTGACTTAGTTTATTCTCAAAAATGTCTTCCTCAATCTGAAATTTTTACTGAATGAGGTCCTTAATTGATTTTCAATTGCTCTTTTTGGTTTCTCTTGAGCGGTTTCAGTAATTAATAGACTCTTCAAAGTGCTTCCGGATTTCTCAGCCTGTTTTTTTAATAAGAGAGCGAACATTTTAGTAACAATATGCAGGCTGATTTGATGGTATTTTGAAGCTTGGTGATAATTGAAGGGTGTTTGGCGGTAATGTGAAGGTTTCTCAACTGTTTTGCGGTTAAATTATTATTGCAACTTTGCCCCATTGTTCTGCGTTACTCAATTTATGAATGGTATTTTTTATAGGCACTGTCTAAGACAAATTGAATTATTTTTCCGGTAAAGAAATGACTCTTTAATGGAATTTGACAAAATTTAGGCAATTGTAAATTGTATACATTTTTTGCGTTTTAGTAATTTTTTGACATTGATTTCTACTGTTTTTTTTATCTGATTTTTATTAATTGGTTTTCCCATTCCATTCATAGTTCATCTAAGTATTCTTTTTGTTTAGTCAGTGAAAAATTTTTGAACAGTGTAAAGACACGTCCTTCTATGTTTTTTAACATCTGTTCACACGTTTTCATGATTCATGTAGTCAACTTGTAGAGTGATGTTTTTGGTCACGCCCAAACAGGAAGTGAATGAAAAAGCGGAGTGGTTTTGGGGCGTGATTTTTTCCACTGCAGTTGTAAAGTTGAGTGAGAAAATTAAAGAGGTCTGAACAAAATTCGCTGTCTTGGTGGTGACTTTTTGTCCATTTAATGAAATTTTACCTTCTGCTATTTTTCTATTTTTGGACCGGAGGTTTTCTAATTGGTTTTGCCGATACATTTATTGTCCCCTCTAGCTCTAGTTCTATCTTTGGTTAATGAAAACTCTTTGAATTGTATCAGGACTTATCCTACTGTTTTTTTGTCAATTTTTTTGTGACGATCATATGACGTCACAACCAATTCCAATCTGCTTTTTGTTCATTCACTCATGCAATTTCAGATGAAGTGTGTGCGTGAAGGTTATTTTCGCGCACTGGAGCGTTGATTTGTTCATTCGCGTTTTTGGTCACACGTGACTTAGTTTAATCTCAAAATGCCTTCCTCAATCTGAAATTTTTACTGAATGAGGTCCTTAATTGATTTTCAATTGCTCTTTTTGGTTTCTCTTGAGCGGTTTCAGTAATCAATGGACTCTTCAAAGCGTTTCCGGATTTCTCAGCCTGTGTTTTTTAAGAGGGCGAATATTTTAGTAACAATATGCGGACTGACTTGATGGTATTCTGAAGCTTGTTGGTAAATGGAGGGTGTTTAGCGGTAATGAGAAGATTTTTCAACTGTTTTGCGGTTAAATTATTACTTCAACTTTGACCCATTGTTCTGCATCACTCAATTTATGAATTGTATTTTTTTATAGGCACTGTCTAAGACAAATTGAATTCTTTTTCAGGTACAGAGCTGACTCTTTAATGGAATTTGACAAATGTAAATTGTATACATTTTTTGCGTTTTAATAATTTTTTGACATTGATTTCTACTGTTTTTTTTGTTTTTTGATCTGATTTTTCTTAATTGGTTTTCCCATTCCATTCATAGTTCATTCTAAGTATTCTTTTTGTTTAGTCAGCGAAAATTCCTTGAACAGTGTAAAGACACGTACTTCTTTGTTTTTTAACATCTGTTCACACGTTTTCATGATTTATGTAGTCAACTTGTGGAGTGATGATTTTGGTCACGCCCAAACGGGAAGTGGAATGAAAAAGCGGAGTGGTTTCGCGGCGTGATTTTTTCCACTGCAATTGTATAGTTGAGTGAGAAAATTCAGAGGTCTGAACAAAATTCGCTGTCTCGGTTGTGACTGCTTGTCCATTTAATGAAATTTCACTTTCTGCTATTTTTCTATTTTTGGACCGGAGGTTTTCTAATTGGTTTTGCCGATACTTTTATTGTCCCCTCTAGCTCTAGTTCTATCTTTGGTTAATGAAAACTCTTTGAATTGTATCAGGACTTATCCTACTGTTTTTTGTCAATTTTTTTGTGACGATCATATGACGTCACAACCAATTCCAATCTGCTTTTTGTTCATTCACTCATGCAATTTCAGATGAAGTGTGTGCGTGAAGGTTATTTTCGCGCACTGGAGCGTTGATTTGTTCGTTCGCGTTTTTGGTCACATGTGACTTCTAGTTTACTCTCAAAAATGCCTTCCTCAATCTGAAATTTTTACTGAATGAGGTCCTTAATTGATTTTCAATTGCTCTTTTTGGTTTCTCTTGAGCGGTTTCAGTAATCAATAGACTCTTCAAAGCGTTTCCGGATTTCTCAGCCTGTGTTTTTTAAGAGGGCGAATATTTTAGTAACAATATGCGGACTGACTTGATGGTATTTTGAAGCTTGTTGGTAAATGGAGGGTGTTTAGCGGTAATGAGAAGATTTTTCAACTGTTTTGCGGTTAAATTATTATTTCAACTTTGGCCCATTGTTCTGCATCACTCAATTTGTGAATTGTATTTTTATTCACGGTCTAAGACAAATTGAATTCTTTTTCCGGTACAGAGCTGACTCTTTAATGGAATTTGACAAATGTAAATTGTATACATTTTTTGCGTTTTAATAATTTTTTGACATTGATTTCTACTGTTTTTTTTTGTTTTTTGATCTGATTTTTCTTAATTGGTTTTCCCATTCCATTCATAGTTCATTCTAAGTATTCTTTTTGTTTAGTCAGCGAAAATTCTTGAACAGTGTAAAGACACGTACTTCTTTGTTTTTTAACATCTGTTCACACGTTTTCATGATTTATGTAGTCAACTTGTGGAGTGATGATTTTGGCCACGCCCAAACGGGAAGTGGAATGAAAAAGCGGAGTGGTTTTGGGGCGTGATTTTTTCCACTTCAGTTGTAAAGTTGAGTGAGAAAACTAAAGAGGTCTGAACAAAATTCGCTGTCTTGGTGGTGACTTTTTGTCCATTTAATGAAATTTTACCTTCTGCTATTTTTCTATTTTTGGACCGGAGGTTTTCTAATTGGTTTTGCCGATACATTTATTGTTCCTTCTAGCTCTAGTCCTTTCTTTGGTTAATGAAAACTCTTTGAATTGTATCAGGACTTATCCTACTGTTTTTTTGTCAAATTTTTTGTGACGATCATATGACGTCACAACCAATTCCAATCTGCTTTTTGTTCATTCACTTATGCAATATGCAATTTCAGATGAAGTGTGTGCGTGAAGGTTTTTTTCGCGCACTGGAGCGTTGATTTGTTCGTTCGCGTTTTTGGTCACACGTGACTTCTAGTTTACTCTCAAAAATGCCTTCCTCAATCTGAAATTTTTACTGAATGAGGTCCTTAATTGATTTTCAATTGCTCTTTTTGGTTTCTCTTGAGCGGTTTCAGTAATCAATAGACTCTCCAAAGCGTTTCCGGATTTCTCAGCCTGTGTTTTTTAAGAGGGCGAATATTTTAGTAACAATATGCGGACTGACTTGATGGTATTCTGAAGCTTGTTGGTAAATGGAGGGTGTTTAGCGGTAATGAGAAGATTTTTCAACTGTTTTGCGGTTAAATTATTATTTCAACTTTGACCCATTGTTCTGCATCACTCAATTTATGAATTGTATTTTTTTATAGGCACTGTCTAAGACAAATTGAATTCTTTTTCAGGTACAGAGCTGACTCTTTAATGGAATTTGACAAATGTAAATTGTATACATTTTTTGCGTTTTAATAATTTTTTGACATTGATTTCTACTGTTTTTTTTGTTTTTTGATCTGATTTTTCTTAATTGGTTTTCCCATTCCATTCATAGTTCATTCTAAGTATTCTTTTTGTTTAGTCAGCGAAAATTCCTTGAACAGTGTAAAGACACGTACTTCTTTGTTTTTTAACATCTGTTCACACGTTTTCATGATTTATGTAGTCAACTTGTGGAGTGATGATTTTGGTCACGCCCAAACGGGAAGTGGAATGAAAAAGCGGAGTGGTTTTGGGGCGTGATTTTTTCCACTGCAGTTGTAAAGTTGAGTGAGAAAATTAAAGAGGTCTGAACAAAATTCGCTGTCTTGGTGGTGACTTTTTGTCCATTTAATGAAATTTTACCTTCTGCTATTTTTCTATTTTTGGACCGGAGGTTTTCTAATTGGTTTTGCCGATACATTTATTGTTCCTTCTAGCTCTAGTCCTTTCTTTGGTTAATGAAAACTCTTTGAATTGTATCAGGACTTATCCTACTGTTTTTTTTGTCAAATTTTTTGTGACGATCATATGACGTCACAACCAATTCCAATCTGCTTTTTGTTCATTCACTCATGCAATTTCAGATGAACTGTGTGCGTGAAGGTTTTTTTCGCGCACTGGAGCGTTGATTTGTTCATTCGCGTTTTTGGTCACACGTGACTTAGTTTAATCTCAAAATGCCTTCCTCAATCTGAAATTTTTACTGAATGAGGTCCTTAATTGATTTTCAATTGCTCTTTTTGGTTTCTCTTGAGCGGTTTCAGTAATCAATAGACTCTCCAAAGCGTTTCCGGATTTCTCAGCCTGTGTTTTTTAAGAGGGCGAATATTTTAGTAACAATATGCGGACTGACTTGATGGTATTCTGAAGCTTGTTGGTAAATGGAGGGTGTTTAGCGGTAATGAGAAGATTTTTCAACTGTTTTGCGGTTAAATTATTACTTCAACTTTGACCCATTGTTCTGCATCACTCAATTTATGAATTGTATTTTTTTATAGGCACTGTCTAAGACAAATTGAATTCTTTTTCAGGTACAGAGCTGACTCTTTAATGGAATTTGACAAATGTAAATTGTATACATTTTTTGCGTTTTAATAATTTTTTGACATTGATTTCTACTGTTTTTTTTTGTTTTTTGATCTGATTTTTCTTAATTGGTTTTCCCATTCCATTCATAGTTCATTCTAAGTATTCTTTTTGTTTAGTCAGCGAAAATTCCTTGAACAGTGTAAAGACACGTACTTCTTTGTTTTTTAACATCTGTTCACACGTTTTCATGATTTATGTAGTCAACTTGTGGAGTGATGATTTTGGTCACGCCCAAACGGGAAGTGGAATGAAAAAGCGGAGTGGTTTTGGGGCGTGATTTTTTCCACTGCAGTTGTAAAGTTGAGTGAGAAAATTAAAGAGGTCTGAACAAAATTCGCTGTCTTGGTGGTGACTTTTTGTCCATTTAATGAAATTTTACCTTCTGCTATTTTTCTATTTTTGGACCGGAGGTTTTCTAATTGGTTTTGCCGATACATTTATTGTTCCTTCTAGCTCTAGTCCTTTCTTTGGTTAATGAAAACTCTTTGAATTGTATCAGGACTTATCCTACTGTTTTTTTTGTCAAATTTTTTGTGACGATCATATGACGTCACAACCAATTCCAATCTGCTTTTTGTTCATTCACTCATGCAATTTCAGATGAACTGTGTGCGTGAAGGTTTTTTTCGCGCACTGGAGCGTTGATTTGTTCATTCGCGTTTTTGGTCACACGTGACTTAGTTTAATCTCAAAATGCCTTCCTCAATCTGAAATTTTTACTGAATGAGGTCCTTAATTGATTTTCAATTGCTCTTTTTGGTTTCTCTTGAGCGGTTTCAGTAATCAATAGACTCTTCAAAGCGTTTCCGGATTTCTCAGCCTGTGTTTTTTAAGAGGGCGAATATTTTAGTAACAATATGCAGGCTGACTTGATGGTATGTGTAAGTTTGTTGGTAAATGGAGGGTGTTTAGCGGTAATGAAGGTTTTTCAACTGTTTTGCGGTTAAATTATTATTGCAACTTTGGCCCATTGTTCTGCATCACTCAATTTATGAATTGTATTTTTTATGGGCACTATCTAAGACAAATTGAATTCTTTTTCCGGTGCAGAGCTGACTCTGTAATGGAATTTGACAAAATTTAGGCAATTGTAAATTGTATACATTTTTTGCATTTTAATAATTTTTTGAAATTGATTTCTACTGTTTTTTTTTTGTTTTTTGATCTGATTTTTCTTAATTCATTTTTCCATTCTATTCATAGTTCATTCTAAGTATTCTTTTTGTTTAGTCAGCGAAAATTCTTTGAACAGTGTAAGACACGTCCTTCTATGTTTTTTTAACATCTGTTCAGACGTTTTCATGATTTATGTAGTCAACTTGTGGAGTTATGATTTTGGTCTCGTCCAAACGGGAAGTGGAATGAAGAAGCGGAGGGGTTTTGCGGCGTGATTTTTTCCACTGCAATTGTAAAATTGAGTGAGAAAATTAAGAGGTCTGAACAAAATTCGCTGTCTTGGTTGTGACTTTTTGTCCATTTAATGAAATTTCACTTTCTGCTATTTCTCTATTTTTGGACCGGAGGTTTTCTAATTGGTTTTTCCGATACATTTATTGTCCCTTCTAGCTCTAGTCCTTTCTTTGGTTAATGAAAACTCTTTGAATTGTATCAGGACTTATCCTACTGTTTTTTTGTCAAATTTTTTGTGACGATCATATGACGTCACAACCAATTCGAATCTGCTTTTTGTTCATTCACTCGTGCAATTTCAGATGAACTGTGTGCGTGAGGTCTTTTTTCATGTACTGGAGCGTTGATTTGTTCATTCTGCGTTTTTGGTCACACGTGACATAGTTTACTCTCAAAAATGCCTTCCTCAATCTGAAATTTGTTCATCCAATTTTTACAGCCCTGTTCACTGTTTACGAAAACTGTACAAACAACAAGATAAACATTACTGAATGAGGTCCTTAATTGATTCTCAATTGCTCTTTTTGGTTTCTCGTGAGCGGTTTCAGTAATTAATAGACTCTCCAAAGCGTTTCCGGATTTCTCAGCCTGTGTTTTTTTTATAAGAGGGCGAGCAATGGAATCCCGAAAAACAAAATTAGTTGGTTCGAATTTGTTTTGGTGATCAAAATCGATGAGCGGAGAAAAGCGATTGGTTATTTTGTGAATTCCTTTTCTTGAAACAGAGAGAGAAAAAAGGTATAAAAAAACTTCAGGCGATTGAATTCCTTGTATTCACATGCTGCATTTTGAAGCTGTTTTTTCTCTCAAAATTGATTTCCTCAATCTGAAATACTTTATTTTAACATTAATTCAAAGAGAAGGTCGTTAATTAAATTTCGATTGCTCTTTTTTTATTTTTCTTCAGCAGTTTAAATAGTTAATGGACTCTTTGAGACTTTTCCGGATTTCATTTTTCGTTTTTTTTTCATTTTCCTAAATTGCTGAGAAACTTAAATCACTCACACCACATTCAGACTCTGAACATTGTAATCTTTAAAAATTGTCATGTTCGTCATACTTAAACTGTGACCGACCGTCAGTGTAGAACAAATATTCGACAATATGAACCAAAATATCAAAAAAGCAGCACTGGAGACGCAGAAACTTCCTTCTTCATCTTAAAATCATAACCTCGCTTAAATTTAAGTTTCAAAATCTCCTGTTTAAAAAACCTCGAAGACATCAAAAAATGTGAATAGCGCATAGTGACTCAATTGCAAATTAAAGCCGCCAGGTTTTTAACTTTTTACCCTTTATCAAAATCTCAAAGTCATCAAATGTGAGAAAATATACAAGCTTTATTGAAATATTTGAAAAGTCCCTGTACAGAAAAGTAGATCAAATGCAAAATCCAACTTCATTAAAAAAAGTTGAGATAATAAAGTCTAGACTGAAAATCAGAAAAGTTATTAAAACTTAAATTCAAGCGAGGTTATGATTTTGAAACGAAGAAGTGAGTTTCTGAGTCTCCAGTGCTGCTTTTTATACGATATTGTTTCATATTGTTGACAATTTGTTCTGCACACGACGCCGGTCACAGTTTAAGACTTACAAACATGACAATTTTTAATGATCATAATGTTTACAGTCTGTATTGGGTGTGAGTTTCAGCAATTTAAGAAAGTGGAATGGAAACTCGTTGTCTTTTGCTCCGTTGGACAAAAATCATGAGAACAATAAAATGTCTGGATAGATGATCGCGATTTAAAAACTAAACAAACCGTCACATCGTCTTTTTTTTCAGTCATATTTTATATGGGTGTGCCTATTTTAATTTTTTTCATATGAACTTATGTTAAATGTATTGTTTAGGTCAACTTTGGCAATGAACAATAGAAAAAAGTTGCTGTATGTTTCTTTTTTAAATATTTTGTGTCAGTGTTTTCGGGTTTAATGGGCCTGTAATGTTTCTTTAATGCTCGCAGATGTCATTTTAGGTATCGATTTTTTGGTCAATTTTCCAAGGTTAGCCTTTTAAATGTCACGAAGAATTTCTATCGGACTAAAAGTCACTTCGTGGCATTTGGCTTGTAGGGCTTTTTCAAGATGTTTTTGAAAATCGGAAAGGGTAATGCAATACGCCATGTTTAGATCTTTAACCTTTGTTTTCTTTCTGAAAGGCTCAAGAAATTTTTAGACCTAGCCGCGTTCGGTTCTCATTCATTAAATATAATCGTTATCGGTATCTATCACTAACAACAGCTGCAATTTTGCTCTGTAATATGTCTGTTTTTGTAATTTTCTCCTTCAGTCACAAATGGTCAAATAGGGTTTGTGATTGTTTGCAATTGCTTCTATATGTGATTTTTCTAATAAGTTGACGGAGATATTCACAATGTAAAATTTTGATTTTATTCTTTGTTTGTAATTTGTCAGTCAGTTTTCTTCGTTTTTTGCTAAGTGAGCCAAGGAGTTTTTAACTTTAAATTGGTAGTTTGTTTTAATTTTTTAGCTATTGGTATTGATTAGATTGAAAACAATGTTCATTAGAGGTTGGAAAATGGTTTTCTCATTCTACTTCGTTTTTCATTTTCAGTCTCAACTTTATTTATCTCAACTTTATTTTTCTGAAGTTGGATTTGCATTTCGTCTAACTGTCTGTTCAGGTATTTTTCACATGTTTCAATCAGTTTTGTAGATTTTCTCACATTTGATGACTTTGATGCAGGGTAAACAGTTAAAAACCGGGCGGCATTATTTTTCAATTTAGTGACTATGCGCTATTCACATTTTTCGATGGCTTCAAGTTTTTTCAGAGTTGTGAAACTGCAAGCGAGGTTATGATTTTAAGATGAAAAAGGTTTTGGTTCTTCAGTGCTACTTTTTTTGTTATTTTGTTTCATGTTTTGTACAATTTGTTCTTCACTTGACGTCGGTCACAGTATAAGGGTATCGAATATGACTATAATTATTAAAGATTTTACGTCAGTTTTTAAAGATTCTAATGTAGAAAATGGAATGGAAAGTTGATTTCTTCTGCTCCGTAGCACAAAAATCATGAACAATAAAGTTTCTCGATAGCAAATCTCAAATTAAAAACTGAACAAACTGTAACCTTGTTCTGGTTTTAACTAATAGTTTGATTAGGTTGTTTGAAAAAGCATTGGAATCCGGGTACCAAAAAGTGCCCAATATTGATTTCAGAACAGCAGCAGATTGTGTCAGTAACACATAAAACTACCGAAAAAAGATTCATTTGTTGTTTGAAAAAGCATTGGAATCTTAGGACCAACAAAGTAACCTGTATTGCTTTCGGAACAACAGGCAGACTGTTTTGGTAACACAATCTTAAAGGAGTGGAATCCAGGGACCAAAAAGTACCCATTTGGGAACATAAGGTAGATTGTTTTAGTAACACAATCCTGATTCCGATGTATTACTAAAACAGGATAGTATTACTAAAATATTCTGCCTACCGTTTCGAAATCAAAAAAGGGAACTTTTTTGGTTCCGGGATTACAATGCTTTTTCAAACAACCTAATCTTTTTCGTTAGTTTTGTTGTTTTCCCTAAAAGGCAAATCACTCTATTGGTTAAAACCAGGACGATGTGACAGTTTGTTTTGTTTTAATTTGAGATCGTCTATTAAGAAATTCTATTGTTCTCATGATTTTTCTGCTTCGGAGCAAAGACATTCCATTTTCTTAAATTGCTGAAACTCAAACCCCATACAGGTTCTAAACATTTTAATCTTTAACTTTTGTCATATTCGTAATTCTTAAAATGTGACGGACGTCAAGTGCAGAACAAATTGTGAAAAATATTAACCAAAATTGCAAAAATGCAGCTCTGGAGACTCAGAAACTCACCTTTTTATCTTAAAATCATAAACTCGCTTCAATTTAAGTTTCAAAATCTCCTGTTTAAAAAACTTTAAGCCATTAAAAAATGTGACTAGCGCCAAGTGACTCAATTGTAAATTAAAGCGGTCAGGTTGAAAAATGGTTTTGTTTTTCTCCTTTTTTCATTTTCAATCTCATCTTTATTTATCACAACTTCATTTTTTATGAAGTTGGATTTTGCATTTGGTCTAATTTTCTGTACAGGGATTTTTCACATATTTCAACCTGTTTTTAGATATTCTCGTTTTTGATTATTTGAGTTTGTGATGCAGGGTAAACAGTTAAAAAACTGATGGCTTTAATTTGCAATTGAGTCACTAGGCGCTAGTTACAGTTTTGCATTTTTGATGGCTTCGAGTTTTTAAACAGGTGCTTTAAAACTTAAATTCAAGCGAGGGTATGATTTTAAGATGAAGAGTGAGTTTCCAGTGCTGCTTTTTTTCTATCTATCTTGTTTCGTATTTTGTTCTACGCTTGACGTCGTTCACTGTTTAAAACTTACAACCATGACAATTTTTAAAGATTCTGATCTTTAGAGTCTGTATGGGGTATGTGTTTCAGCAATTTTATTGGAATGGAAACTTGATGTCTGTTGCTCTCTAGCTTAAAAATCATGAAAACTAAAATTTTTTGATAAACGATCTCAAATTAAGAACAAACTAAACAAGCTGTCACATCATCCTGGTTTTAACTAGTGATTTGCTTTTTAAAACAACATAAAACTTCCGAAAAAGATTAAGTTTTTTGAGAAAACGGTGGAATCAGGGGACCAAAAAGTACCCTTTATTGATCTGGGAACAGCAGGCAGATGGTTTCAGTAACACATTCTTGAAAAATTATGACAGATTGATGAGAAGGATGGGAAATAGTTAAAAAGTAACCAATTTATAGGCAAAATCTTGTCAAATTTTAACAAGAACCGGGCCAACTTCAATCAAAGCGAATAAACAAAACTGAAAAAGGTATATAGATACGGCATTAACTACATTACAAAAAAGTCAATAAAAAGGCTTATAGTGCAACTTAAGTCACTATATAATATACTCTATATAGCAGAAAAAGACTAAATCGGCGAATACGAATGACAGTTTAATTGCTTCCTTTCTGATCGCAACTTCCACAGCATTATCCCTCTTGTCGTAATTGACCTTAAGCTGTTCCTGGTATTGTTTCCCTGGCACCTTTTTTTGGGTAAGAATTGACTAACGGTTGAAAATTGTGGGCTTGTCACTATAGAAATCTGCCCTAATTTTCTGTGACGCATCCAAAATGCTGAGGTTGGGTGAATTTGATACATGAAAGGAAAACGGAAGAGATGATGAAATGCTTATAACAGTCGCGTGCACATTTTAAAATGCCGAAACTCTGCAGTGCCAGAAGTTGAACTGCCAGAAGTTGCTACTTAACCAGAAGTTGACTTCCGTCATTTTAAAACGTGCGCGTTTTGGGTTTTAAGCATGGTTAAGTGACTGCAGAAGTCACTTCGAAATTCTGACTTAATATCTCGAACCGCTTCGTGGTTCTCGATAACCATCATAAGTTCTCAGTGACTTCAAGCGGAGTCATGTAACAATTGCTTGATGCTTTGCAGGTTTTTCAAACCAAAAGGGATCAGTAGCTGGTGTAGAGAGTGCACTGAGGCGTATGCAGCAGTGGCTGAGTGTGGAAAGTATCTCGCTGACAAAAACGGAAGTCAGCTTCCCAGTCCAGATGTGAGTTCTACGGATGCATCTGTAAACCAGAGCTCCACTGGGCGCGATGGTGAAGATTTCTCTACAGACCCAGACAATGGCGAGCTTCAACTTCCTGAAGTAAAAGGAGGGCCGGATCAAAGTAAGCGTAGATTTAAGTAACCCAGAATAAAATAATCAATCTTGGTACTTTTAAATTATTGTTACATCTGCCGTTTCACTCTTTCGTTTTATTAATAGCCGCAGAGCGATAGCTGGAGCTATTGTTGGCCTTCTCCTGGTTTTTTATTTCATCTTCAAGTTTTTTGTTACGACCATATGACGTCGCAATCACTTCAAGTTTGCTTTTTGTTAATTCGTTCACGTAATTTCAACCTAAGTGACGTCATTTTTGACTCTTAGTGGAGCGCGTTTTCTGTTCATTCGCGTGATTAAATTTTGGTCACACGTGACTTACCTCACTCTCAAAAATGACTTCCTCACTTGGAAATTGACTTTTCTTTACTTTAATTCAAAGAGATAAGGTGAAATGGGTGTGTGTCACTTTAAATGAAGGTTATTTGAGAGCAGTTAATAGAGGAAGCAATAACCTATACGGATTATTAATCAAAATATAACATCTCAATCTTTAATGAAAAGAGGAATTTTTTGGTCTGTCTTTTTTACTGTTTTTTTAGAATGCAGATCTATACGAAGTTATTGCGGCTTTTTTCTTGCAATCTGCCAGCTATGTTTCAAAGCATCTTTATCAATATTCCAATTCGGAAAGAAATGTGCTCTGTTTTTCTTTTTTTAATTGCTCTCAAACGAAGTTCGTAGCAATTATGTTAGTCCTGTGGTCTTTTTACGCAAGTTTTTGCTTAAATGATTTTTTGTCTGACCCTATTGACTTTTCGTCTTAATTTAAGCCTCCCTAAACTGTACTTAGCTGCTGACGAAGACAACCGCGCGCCAGTCATTTGAGAGCAATTGGCCCGACATCCTTCGGTTATGTTTACATGTTTAGATTCTGTAAAAGCTTTGGTTATTCCCTCAGCGTTTAGTACAATTTTAGTGAAAATTCGAGTAATTGAAGGGGCTCTTACGAATTTATGAAATGATTTATCCCTATCACTGGTTGAGCTATGGAAGTTAGCTAGCTTGCTGGGTGATAAATTGTAGCTCCCAATAGCATTTTTGGGGTTAGTTTTGGCTCAGCCACGGATTGCACTTATGAGACATCTTGAGATGTGTCGAGCCTGCAGACTGTAAGCGTCTGCTGCTGGTATATTGGACTACTCTTTCCGACTCTTTTGTCGACTATTTTTGAGGGTCAGCCAAAAATTTTGAATTGAAAGAACCGATTGCCCATCTTGCCCTAGGTATTGCCCTATGTTTTCTGTCGTTAACTTGAATTAAATCAACCCCATCCGGCCTCGTAGTTTTTTGAATCGTTAAAATTGAAGAACCTAATGCTTTGAAGGGGATTGTTTAATAGAATTGTCATCCCCTCAAATGACTATTAAATAGGCGGTTTTCATTTTCGCGTATCCTGCGCTCATACATTTTTGCCTGGCCAAAGTTATTTTTGTTTTTAATAGCTGCCCTCATCTTCTCAGACGGCTATTATAGCGCTCCTAATTTTTTATACAATTCAAAGAATTTGAATTGTATTGGGGCGCTGTCTTTTTTTTATGATCTGTTCACATATTTTCATGATTTTCGAAGTAAAATTGGAGCAGTGATTTCGGTCACTCCGAAAAAGGAAGTGGAGCGAAAAAGCGAGGGGTTTTGCGGCGTGAAATTTTTTCGCTCTAATTTTAGTAGACTGAGAATACGGTGCTTGAACAAAAATTCTGTTTCTCGGTAGTGGTTTTTTGTTCACATGCAGAATTTTCACTTTAATTTTTTACTGTTTTCGATTTTTTGAATCGGATTTTTTCTAAATGGTTTTTGCAATCCAATCAGCTCAAAAATGGTTTCGCTTTACCTCATTTTGCCGCTTTTTCAACATTTTGCGTGAAATCCTTTTGACTTCTCTAGGCTAGTTGCTCTCTTCTCTCATTCTGCTAAAAGTGATTTTGAACATCAGTTGCTCAGCAAAGCAATTCAAAATGAACAGACTCAGTATAAAAAATTGAAGTCAGAAGTGGAAACGGGATAAACCCATAAAGCCCAATTTTAGATGCCCGCTATTTGAACGTCGTTCCTGTAAGTCTTAGTTACCATCTCTAATGCTTATTGGTATTGATAGTAGCCTCTGTAGCCTCTCTCTAAGAAACAGAAGTACTTTATGTTCAACTACGAAAATCCATCAAAATAAAGCGGACTTCAAAAATGTTTTTGTACAAAAATCTTTTTTTTTCAATATCTTCTATTCTTTCAATCCCAACCATGCTTATTGGAATCAACGGCGGCTATTTTCCGGCAATCTGCCGGGTATGTTTAGTATTGATAGTAGCCCCTGTAGCCTCTCTCTAAGAAACAGAAGTACTTTATGTTCAACTACGAAATGGCATCAAAATAAATTGGACTTAAAATTTTTTTTGTACAAAAATCTTTTTTTTTCAATATCTTCTTTTCTTTCAATCCCAAGCATGCTTATTGGAATCAACGGCGGCTATTTTGTGGCAATCTGCCGGGTATGGTTTTAGAACCTAACCAAATATTCAGAATCTACACCAAATAAGAACACTTTGACACTTTGAAAATTTTTGTCAATTTGTATAACCTAATTTTTTTCTGTTTCAATCCCAACATGCGTCAAGCGGGTCAACGGCGGCTATTTTCCGGCAATTGGCCGGCTAGGTTTTTTTTGTATTGCAGATGAACTTTAGACCCTTCTACTTGAAGTCTGATGGCTATAAGTGTGAAGAGGAGAGGAATTAATTGAGCTAATTGAGATTTCAAAATGGAATTGGCTTTTGTCACGGATGGACGTGACATAGATTAGAATTTAATTGAATCGGGTAGAGCTATAGGCTGTTACAAATAGGGTTATGTTATTGAGGTGGTGGTGGTGTGGGAAACGGAATTAGATTTTGTTAGGCTAAGTTAGGCTAAGCGAACAAAAATTTTGATCACGGTCTGCTTTTTCGAGGAAGTTGTTCAGTTTTTACCTTAATTTTTGAGCCAAGTGGTTTTTCGAAACCCTATTAACAAAGAACTCTAAAAGTGGGGGCCTTTTGACCATCTCAATCTCACATTAGAGTTTTATATGCAATTTAGAGGTATTTTTGCGATTTCTCCGTTTTTAGAGTTTTTTGTACTCTATTTGATGTTTTTTTTACTGTCTGCTTTAAATTTGCTGGTTATAATGGTTTTGTGATGGTTTTGTGGTTTTCCGATTGCGTTATTGTTAATTACATTTTGTTTTAGTTATAGCAATTATGCTAAATTTAAACAATTTTTTTAATTATTTTTTTTTGTTGTTTTCTTTGCCTAATTCTTCTGTTTTTTTCTGCATCTCAGAATAATTGTGTTATGTCTGATTGTGTAACTGTGGCTTTTGGTAGAGTTTTTGCTGCTAAGTGAATATAGTTAATTGTTTGTTGGCACATTTTTTAATAAAAAAAATAGATCAAAATTCCATGTTTTTGTTTTTACTTCCTGCTCATGTAATAATTGTTTCCCAGTGCGTTTGTTATTGCAATCACAATGCTATTATGAAATACATAGTTGCATCAGCGGTAGCTATTTCTGTAGTTGTGATGAGCACCTTTATTGGTACTTCGCAGTTTTTGGAGCATACTATTAAAGAATCCAACAGGTTTTTAGAGTTGGTCCTTTAACTTTTTTTGCTTTGTTTTTCTCCTTTTTTGGAGAAATTGTTGGTTATGTTATCAAATCATTTGTTGAACCCAATCAAATCATTTCTGACAATCAACTATATACAAAGTTTTGACCGAAAGTTTCAAGAGTTTCCAACATTAATTGATAATTTGTTTCCTCCGTTTGTTTCAGTTTGAATGCTATAATAAAGTTAATGTGGTGCCATCAGTTAGTGGTTGGCTAATGTTTAAGTATAGCTCCACTTCGTGTCCACTCCGGAGTCTTCGGCCTATATTTTTTAAAGATCTGTTCACACATTTTGTGGCGTGAATTTTTTGCACTCCAATGGGAAAACGGTATTTGAAAATAAATTTCAGTTTTTTAAAAATTAATTTTTGTTCACATGCGGCAATTTGAATTTTTCAAACTGTGTGTTTTAGTTCTTTTACTGTATTTTTTGCAAATAGTTTTCATAGTCGTTTCCAAGACCAAGTTTTTTGTCAATGAAAATTCTTTAAATTGCTAAAGGCCATCCTTCTTAAAAGTTGCTTTACTTTTTGGTGACTTTTTTCAACATAAGTAACGATTTACTCATGACTTAACTCATACACATGTTCAAAAGAATTGATTTTAAATTGTTTCACTCGTTGCATTACGTAATGTATTGAATATGGTCAATATCAAAAGAGGGAAATCAAAAGAAACAAGATAAACATCAAAAGCCCGGTTGTTGAGTCATAGTGCATTAGGTTATCAATGTTCATTAGCACGATTGCTTGTTGGCATTAGTATTAAACTGAATAATTGTCAGTTAAGAAGCTGAGTTGAGTGTAATTTTAACCTAACCGAACCTGCCAATAAATAAGAATTTTTTTGACAATTATGTCAGTTTCTATTTCATGTTTTTCCTTTCTCTGTTTCAATTCTGATTTGGGTCAACGGCAGCTCTTTTTTGTCAATTTGCCGGCTATGTGTTGTTTCAGAGCAGTAACTTTATTAATAGCCGCACAGCGATAGCTGAGGCTATTATTGGCCTTCTCTTGGTTTTTTTTTATTTCGTCGTCATGATTTTTGTTACGACCATATGACGTCACAGCCATTTTTTGTTCATTCGTTCATGCAATTTCAACTGAATTGCATGTGTGACGTCATTTTTCGCTCTTAGTGGAGCTAGTTTTTTTGTTCATGCGCGTGATTAAATTTTTGGTCACACTTGACTTACCTCACTCTCAAAAATGACTTCCTCACTTTGAAATTGACTTTTATTTACTTTAATTCAAAGAGATAAGGTCAAATGGGTGTATATCACTCTAAATGAAGGTTATTTGAGATCAGCTAATAGAGGCAGTAATAACTAATACAGATTTTAAATCAAAATATAACATATCAGCCTTCAATGAAAAGACGAATTTTTTTGGTCTGTCTTTTTTACTGTTTTTTTAGAGTGCCGGTCTACGAATCTATTGCGGCTATTTTCTGGCAATCTGCCAGCTATGTTTACTATAGACTTTTGATTTTTGCGTTAAGTTAAGTCTGTTGTAAAAATGAAAGCGTCTGTAAGATAAGCAATTTCAAGAGCTTGAGAGCCGAGTGGCTAATGCTTCAGTCGGAAATTGGGATTGAATCCCCTTCATGGTCGTATTTTTTGCACCCTCTAAATATTACCCAGGCTATAGTCCCCTCTGAATTAAATTGCACCGTATATTGTTGTCCGACGTTGGTCGGTTTGTGTTAATTATTAATTATTACGACAATCTGCTCAGCAACAGTTAACAGAAGGAAGACTAGTCAGTGATTTCTGCTATGTTTTAGTCATAGGTAGATCGAAGAGAGAAGTGGAAAAAACTTTTTCTCAAGGCCAGAAGAACCTCTTCATCAAGTCCGCTATTTTCAAAAATCAAAAATTTTTCGTAGTTATGAATCCCAGTTTTTAATAAATAATTACGCGCTAAGGAGAATATATTACATTTCAAGCATTTATCAGACTCCTTTGTACGTTTAATTTCTGTCGTTTTAGACACACTTGTTATTATTTTGCTCATACGGAAAGTTTCTGTCGCTAACCGGGCAAGTTTTATGGTTGCAGTTAGTATTTTTCGAAGAACATTTGGGTTGTTCAAAACTAAATTTTCGAACGTTCCCCAAATTAAATAAGTTATGTGAAGATTTTGCCTCTTGCTTGAGTTTCTGCGTACAATTATTTTTTGTGCTATGAGATATGTTTTCTCGGACTTTTATCGGGACAGATTTTTGCCTAAAGGAATTTTTTTTACTCCGAGGAACTGGTTTAATTTGTGATGGGATTATTATTCATGCAATCTTTGGTAGTGATTTCACACTGGTTGTTTTGTGTTGCTTAGTGCCGCATCTGGTGCACAGGTATTCTCCGATGAGCCAATAGGGTCTGAAGAACTATTAAAAACTAGAAAATTTCGGGAAATTTGCATCGAATAATGTTAGCGCTTTCTGAATCTATTGGTCTTAGTTTCCTCTTCCTGTATGTTTCCTGTATTTTTCTCATTATTCAAAGCTCAAATTTCTTCTAACTACTTTGTTTTGACTTAATGATTACATACTTTGTATGACACTGTAACCTTAATGTATTTACGTTGAGTAGCAACTTGTGGCAAATTTTTCCAAGATCAATTATCAGGTTTTGTTTTTTTCTTCTGCATCGAGTTGATTCCACAGTGTTCCATCTATGTTTTAAGAATTCGCTTAACCTTTCATGCTAATTTTCTAATTTACCCAAGTCATGCTTTATCTCTGACCGATAGTGCTCACTATTATAAGTGAAAAGAGTTTTGAAATTGATCAGCGGACTATGGTTGATGCCTAAAGATCGTCAAGAGAAAAGTGATTAACTGATGAAGCCGGATCTCGAAGTAATTTTCTAAAAACTATCAGAGATATTTAGACCAGATGAGTGTCGAGCTTCATGTCCATTTAAGAAGCCAAATTCAGCATAATTGGAATTTGCCTCAAACTTTGTTATATTTTTTTTAATGTCAGGGGTTTTGAGTGGCCATTTTCCGACAATATATGCCTTATATATCTTTCTTTGTTTATACGGAAAATTTTTTGTGGGAATCCTCTTATTGATGAATATTTTCTACAAACAAAAATAGAAAAGTTTTTTAATTTTATCAAACAAATTTTTTATCCTTCTCTTAAATTGGCATTTAAGTTTTATATCGGTTTAAGTCTATTCATCACAAATTTTGTATAAATCTAATGCATAATCAGTCTTGGGTCGCAATGGTCTAAATGTGACCTTTTGTTTTTTTACTTCATCAGAACCCAAGAAGTTTCCCATCATAATGTTTAACAATTATCTGGGGAGTTTACAAAAGGACTGGTTGAAAAAACTATTCGGAAAAAATGTGAAAGAACTTCTGATCTGGCTGCGTGAAAAGTCAGGAAAAGTGGAAACTTTTGGAAACTTCGAGCCTTATTTTTTACCCGAGAAATCGATTCAGTTTTCCGAAGGCTTTCTTATGGTACCATTTTATCTCTCCGTGAATGATATCGATCGGCCAAAACTGACTTAGCATGAAACCCGGGATAGCGTAATGTTCATGGGCCCAAAATATATTTGAGGTGCCATCAAAATCATTTTTCATTTTCAAAAGCAATGTTATAAAACGATGCATAAATAAGTTTCTTTGGCGACCAAAGGAAAATGAACGTTATGGTTTTCCTCTCTATACAGTACTTTTGTAACAGGAAGTGATCTTGGCTATCCGTGACCTTGTTTTGTTGCCTACAAATGGAGTGCCATGTTTTAATGTTGGTCTGTTTTACTCCATCCGTGAGTTTCCCTTCACTGATCATTTCAAAATTTCTTTTCTCATTTAACCCCGAAACATCTATCATTTTCTGTTTTCAGTTTTGAGGCGATCTAACAATATAGAGACGAATTGTATAATTTATAAGTAGAGGAAATGTTGAAAGTGTTTTCCTGGATGAAATGATATCAGCACTCATAAGAGTGACAAAGCAACGTTAAAAATTTGGACGAAAGATTGAAAAATCGCCTCTTGCTTCTGTTGAACTGTAATTAATGATATTCATCCATGAGATTTTTATTCTCAGCATGTTTATACCTCAATCATTTGCCTGTAAATTTTTAATAGGCTTGTTGTATAAATAGATTTTGTCTTCAAGTTTCAGGTGCACATTTTCACTGCGCAGAAGATGTGAAATGAATAATTAATCAAAAATGATTCTGCACATGCCATCACCTGTGTTTAATGATTGATGAGTAGAATCTAGCCGAGGTGCTATTGGCCAGATGTACTCCACTTCCTGGAGTAAAGTAAGAGCTTTTCTTACTTTTCTTTTTGCCTTGTATGGTTATTAGGGTCCAGGGATGATATCATCATTAATGAGAGCTCTTCATAAAACGGATATAAAAAGTTAGAACCTGAAATGCAAAGGAATGAAACAAAAATTTATTTGATAAAATTAAAAACAAAACTTTTTGTTTGTAGAAAAACATTCATCAAAAAGAGGATTCCCACAAAACTTTTTCCTTATAAACTAAGAAAGATATGTAGCGCATAGATTGTCAGAAAATGGCCACTCAACCTCATTGACATAAAGAAAATAAAATAAAGAAAAGATACCAATTGTCAGCATTATTAGTATTAAATGTTCTAAATAAGATAGGCAGACCGTTGTTTGGCTCCATTTACAGCCTTAAAGTATAAAGAGTTGGGGCTACTTTTCTGCGCACGAAGTAGACTTGCCTAGTTCTCCCAGACTAACCCACCCTGTAAGACTTTGATGATAAACTTCAATTATTACGGTGTATAAAATACACAGCACCGGAGTCAAGGTTGGAGATATACACATAGTGCAGCTGTCGACTATACTAGACTGACTGAGGTCAGGCGTGCAAGAGCTATATAAAAGAGAATGCCGCTGATTGGTTAAAGGTGGTCATTCAGTATTTCATAGTTTTTTGTCCGAATTTCTCGAATGTAGCTGGAATATGCTGAATGTACCATACTTGTCGAGTGGTGGAGTCGGTGTCTTGTGTCGTCGTCTGAGGTCCCAGTCTAGTGAAGTGTGTGACTAGAGTCTTCAGTGAGTGGTCCACATCGTGTCGGTTGTGGAGCCAGTTACAGGGTATGGTGGCCAGGGACGTCAATCCTGTTGTAGTATCCAGCTGTATCCCACTGTCATGTAGTGAGGATTTGTTCCAATCTGGGCGGAAAGTTGTAGTCTTTAGTCTCTGTCGGTGGTACATAGAGAGTTCAATTCATCTTTTTCAGTACGTTTTTTGTTACTATCGGATTTACCAGCTTACCTGGTTAAAATCCATTGTGAGCTACTTTGACCTTTAAACTTTTTTGCTTACTGCCTTCTAAGTAAGTTCCAACCAGAGAAAAGACGCAAAAGAAAATATTCCTAGTCCTCAATTCGTTAAAAGGAATATCAATATAGAGAAAAGAAAGGAAGAGTAAAGAGTAAAAAAACAAATAAATGTAGAAAAATACAAGAGAAAAATAAAGCTTTTGTGTTCTGAGATCTGTGTCTCGGTTTTCCGGACAGTGACCCGGGGTTGGGACTGTGCCCATCAGCGGGGCTCGAATTCAAAGTCCGGGGCCTGGTTGTCAGGATCCCTCAAGATTTCGAGGAAGTCGTTTTTGCGTGCCAAGCGAGCAGCAAGAGCCTGAAGATAAATACTTGCGTTGCAATATGGCTGCATCGCAAGAAAGTGGTTCAAAATGTCTTTCTCCTCTGGAGATGGCTCTCTGTTTGCCAATTTATTGGCTATCTAATGTCGGTAGAGGAGGTTGAAGGTATGGCCTTCATACACTCCGTGGCCGCTCCCTCTACGCATTGAAGGTACCTAATTCTTCCATGTTCCTTCGGAGTACCTAGGGTCGACAATATAAGAATAGTTCAAATAAAACGGAGACGTGATCTTCGCATTCACGTGAATCCCGAACTGACGTGCATGAGGGGATTAGTGTTGTGGAAGCGATGTTGGAAAAAGAGGTAGTTGTGGAGTGTACGCAACTTCTTTGTGTGGCTGACTTTTTGTTACTTGTTGTTGACATCCATCTGTGTGTTATGTGGGAAGCCAAATTGCTAGCAGAATGAATCGTGCTTCTGATAAACACGATAGTGAATCGTTTCCTTCGTGAATATTACGTTTGAGTATTCGTTTTGACTATGCGCCAAAACGAAGGAGTACTTTGACGTATGCAAAAATCTTTCCGTAAGTTTAGGATTTATTGGAAAGTAGGCACACTCAAGGGGAGGGTTTTGCCACAGTCTTCTTCCACGTACTCATTTTCCAGTTGTCCTATGGTGATTGAACTGGGGTTTCAGTGTGTGCTCTGGGGGAGTGGAGACGTAGTTGATCCTTTCGGGAACATGGATACCCTGTTTCGTGTTTATCCCGAGAGGACTAGTGAACTGGTGGAAGCGGAAGCTTGGCGCTGGTGGTCTATGGAATGTGTTTTGTGTCTGCGCAAACGGATTAGACCTCAGTTGTTTTGATGCGGACTATGGCTCTGGGTGGGCAGTAAATTGGTCGGAATTTGGCAGGCGACTGTGGCGCCCTGATAGGAGACATGCGAACAAGGCGGTGCCATGTCTAGTTGGTTGAGGTCGTCTTCTAGGTGAAGGGTCGGTGCACAGGTAGTTATCTGTCGATGTCGGTTTCTCATAAGTGGAGGTTGAAGGACGTGTTTTTGTGGTCGTGGAGCTGGTACTGTGCTGCTGCATCGCCGTGTGTTCTGTGTAGCTGTCACTGATTGTGGTGTCTAGATTTGTGGTGGGGGTGTACTAGTGGTTGAATTCTGGGCTGCGGCATTCGCACTCGTCCGGAGTAGGCCCAATTCTGGACTAGCGTCGCTGGCGTTGAGCGCTGAGACTGTTAAGCGGCCAATTCATCAGCCCAGGAGGTTCCCTGTGATGCTGGCTGGTGGCCTTCGAATAGTAGCTCTTGGGACGATCTGCCTGCTACTAGCAGCGGTTGTGGTAATTTTGTTGCAATCCCAATCAATAGTGGAGGATCTCCTGCTCGTGGAGAGGAAGAGGAGTAGCGGGCGATGACAGTGAGTTAACCCGCGAGTAAGTGGCGGAAACAACAGGCTGAGGCTGTGGTGACGCTTGCGCTATTGTGAAAAGTGCCGTTGTGTGCGTCTCGCTTACTGGTTCAGGCACTGGGGAAGCCAGGACCAGAGGTGTAAATGGCGGGGGGAGGACATCGTCGACGTTCAACATGATGAGGTCTACTCGGTTTGCTCAACGTTTGGGGATTGGTGATCACTCGGCATGAATTGACGTGGGGTAATTATCGGTAGCAGTATTGTTGCAAAGCTGGAGAATGACACCACAATCCCCTATTGCATTATTTTTCATGCATATAGGGGCACAGCGTTAAATGAAAACAATTCAAGGTTCTGAAAAAAAATGAACAAAATATCCCAACATTCATAATACAAGACGCTAAAATTATTATATTAAAAATGGGAAAACCTGCACACAAAAAATAGCCGATAGCACGATAAATGACTGCAACTATGCCGTGAAAAATTAAATCCGGAGAATATCGTTCTATGTGATATTTCACCATTGCGGATCAAGCAAGAAAACAACAAAGTGAAAATCGACGAATTTAATATAATACCGAAAAACAAGTATTTGAGTTCCTACGATAGCCTATTTTCTGTCTTAAAGCTGAATGAAATTATCAAACAAATAGTGACCTCTTCTATCATGGCAATATGCATTTGAGTTAAATTATGGGGTAGCTGTTTTGCGAGACAGATTCGTAGAGTACTTACTGCGAACTTCAGATCATATTGTAAGTATCCAGCAGGTTTAAAACTGATCAATCAAATCTCAGCACAAGTTCAACAGATTTCAGTGGCGATATTTGACTGTTCCTTACCACAGAATTTTGATCAACTACAACAATACGAACAATAATATGCTAACATATTACTAAAACAACCTTTGAAGAACCTCGGTACCTTTTATTAATAGCCGCACAGCGATAGCTGGGGCTATTATTGGCCTTCTCTTGGTTTTTTTTTATTTCGTCGTCATGATTTTTGTTACGACCATATGACGTCATAGCCATTTTTTGTTCATTCGTTCATGCAATTTCAACTGAATTGCATATGTGACGTCATTTTTCGCTCTTAGTGGAGCGAGTTTTTTTGTTCATGCGCGTGATTAAATTTTTGGTCACACTTGACTTACCTCACTCTCAAAAATGACTTCCTCACTTTGAAATTGACTTTTATTTACTTTAATTCAAAGAGATAAGGTCAAATGGGTGTGTATCACTCTAAATGAAGGTTATTTGAGATCAGCTAATAGAGGCAGCAATAACTTATACAGATTTTAAATCAAAATATAACAGATCAGCCTTCAATGGAAAGACGATTTTTTTTGGTCTGTCTATTTTTACTGTTTTTTTTTTGAGACGGCCGATCTACGAATCTATTGCGGCTATTTTCTGGCAATCTGCCAGCTATGTTTTTTGCTTTCTGGGAAGTCTCAGCAAACAATAGTTGTTTTCTTTACATCTTAGGATATGACTACTAACCGCTTATCTTTTCTGCTTGTCAGAGCTGGGTTTTGTTTATCCCACGCCGGTACGTACTGAGGGAAAAGAAAAGGGTTTCCTAAAATTGAAGAAATTTCTATGACATATTTTGTAAAAGTTTTCTTTTGTGCGGCCAAAGTTTCTACTACCATTTAATTCGTCTCTTACTTCCATGTGATGTAGAGTTGAACCCTGGTCCAGTCAGAACATACTCGGAAGTTTTTCAGAATGCACCATTTTCTCTCTCAGTGCTATTATTCTTCGTATTGATTGCCGAAGTTTAGTTAGAACACATCTGCAGTGTAAAAATGTAAATGATATTGGCACAAATTGCATTTACTTCTTGACAGAAAATGGTATTGCAAATCTGATAACTGAAATTTGTTCCTGAAATCAATGAACAACTTTAAATGCTTCAAATGATCGTAATCGCGATAACAAAAATTATGCAGGTGGTGTCATGCTTCTTCAAGTTTTAAAATTACAAAAAGAACCCTGAAACTTACCAATTAATTAGACTCAACAAGGATATTTGGAAACTGTAATGAGCGTTCAGTTTATAATCTGACCTACTGTCCAGCCAAGACATTGAGGCACCAATTTCTTGAAATGCCGTTTAATTCGGACATCATTGGAACATTGCCTTATAATGTAATTTTAATGGGTTATTACTATTATAATTGTTTAAACGAAAAGAATCACAATTTAGACACAATTCTCAAACTCTTTAACGTTAGGCCGATGAATCAGGAAGAGCATCGGTCTAACGTTGCAGAGTTTGAGAATTGTCAGAAAATGGTATTGCGAATCTGATAACTGAACTTTGTTCTTGAAATTAATGAACAACTTTGAGTGCCTCAAATATCGTTACCAGGATTAAAAAAAGGTATGTATGTGGTGTCATGCTTCTTCTACAAAAAATTTCAAAATAACAAAAAGACCTTAAGAAACTTACCAATTATTTAGACTCAACAAGGATATTTGGAAACTGTAATGAGCGTTCAGTTTGTCTGTCCTACTGTCCAGCCAAGAAATTGAGGCACCAATTTCTTGAAATGCCGGTTATTTTGGACATCATTGGGACATTGCCTTATAATGTAATTGTAGTGGTTATTACTATTATAATTGTTTAAACGAAGAGAATCGAAATTAGACACAGTTCTCAAACTCTGCAACGTTAGGCCGCACCTTCCGTCAAGATTTCAAAACCAATCAAGCTCATAGGCTACATTAATATAGTCATTTCGTAATTTAAAACGTTTTCGCGGTTGACTCACCAATCGACTCAGATCATTTTGGTACTCTCTGAGTCACCAATTGTACAGACATAAGTAACGCTAAACCTTTCGCTAAAGAAATATTTGACAACAAAACGATACAAGGCGGCTCGGTAATGTGCGATGGCACATAAGGTTCCGACCCCGCCCATCCACAAATTTGGCATAATTGTCTACCAAATGAGGAACAGATAGAAGAACCCAAAAATTATTTTTTGCGATTCCCAAAAAAGCCCAAGTCTTTTTCAACAAATTCTGTATCAACGATAAGATAGCCTCCAAAGCAAATAACTCAGTGGAGTAAAAGTTGATGCATTAGATTGCTGTAATATGTCAATATTAAGAAAGCGAGTCCAGACGAAAAGCAAAATCAAACAACAACAACAACAAACATTAATTACATCAAAAAATTTATGTCCCTCTTAAAAACTAAATTTAATAACAAAATCAACATACCGTCAGATAAACCCAAAACTAAACAAAAATAACTTATAAATCCCCAGAAAACATATGCGACCAGTCCATAAAAAGGTTTGGTAACAATTACACAAGAAAGAACAAAAACAGTAAAGTAAAAAAATTAACTTATTTTTTTGAAACAGTTAACTTCAAAGTAATAAATACCATTAGGAATCACTTAATATTACCACAAATTTACTATTTCCACTACTTCTATAGAAGGGCATTAGGACCTGTCCTTATTCATTTTTTAAAGCGGCTAAAAAGAACAACAAAGAACAAACAAAATTTCAATTGAAACTTGCCAGAAAACGCTGTCAAAACCGTCAAGCCAATTTTTGGCACTCAAAATACATTTGATTGCGCCTTCTTCAAACAGCTATAATTTAGTACGTGGCTATTCATTAGTAAGACTAGGTAACAAGCAGACAAAAAAGCGAAGTGCTAAAGTATGTAATTTTTTTTTCGAAACAAAATTACATTTAATGTCATGAAAGGCATTAATAACAAAAAGAGCTATTTAAATAGGGTCGTTTATTCAAAAAAAAGCCCTCGAGACCTGTAATTATCCAGAATATTTCTTGCATCTAGAAAAAGAACGTCAAATATGACAAAAATCACATTAGTTTACTTTTTTTTTGTGAAAAAGCGGTGTCGAAGCCAGTAAGGTCATAACAAATTCTTTAAAAGATTTTGGGACACCAATCCCTCTTATTCCTTTGACACCCATAATGTTATATTTGACCTGTAGTTAACTATCGAGATTAGGTAACAAAAAGAAACATAAAAAGAACAAAATTGCGAAGTTGAAAAAAATTTTTTTTTTTTTAATTTTGGAAAACGATTGTTTTGATCGTCATGAAAGCCATCAGCTATCTACTAATATCAGAATGTCGGTTCTTCTACTCTTCTATGAAAAGCCAATGAAAGCTATCACTATACAGGAAATTTCATACGACCGAAATGACAAAGTATAAATGACAGTTAGAGACAAAATTAAAAAATTCAATTGATTTCTTCAAGAAAGAGGCGTCGAGGCCGTTAAAACGATGATGTATATCTTTCAGAATTCTAATATGTTCAATTGTGCCTTATTCTGAATGCTAATGAAGTGACATGAGAACCGTCAAAAGTGTGATAATGTGACAAAATTAGAAAACGTGAAAAACTGGCAAATATCAAAACAAAAAAAATCTGAAATCTTGTGGTATCAAAGCCAGAAAACAATAATTTCAGGCTTAAAACTGCAACTGAGAATAAATGTTAAATAAGTAGAAAGAAGAAGCGGTCGTTTTTTTGCTGACATTAAGCTGGAAGTTGTACAAATTAAGAAAAAAAGTAGAGAAAAAGTTAATTAAGCCATTATTTATTGAAAGGTCAATTATTTTTAAAAAAAGAAACGACCATAAATTTTCAATTAAAAAACTTAATGCATTAGCTTGGAGCTGTTTAACAAGCAAATCGGTTGGACCTAGCACTCCTGAGCTTTGATTTGATATGTTCTGTTTTTTATTATTAAAAAAAATTCTTTTTTTAAAAAAAAAGACCGACTGATTAAAACCCGATTTTTTTTGGATTGTAACAGTCCTAGAATGGCCAAAAACAAGCCCTAATAATACTTATTGTCCCTTAGGAATAACTGATTTTTCGAATGTTGTAGATATAGATAATTTGTTAGTTGAAAACTCAAAATAAATTCTGCATTTTTGATAATCAACAAGTAAAGTTGGCAAAAAACGGGAAGTGCACTCTCAGCGGACTCTGAAGTAGAAATAGCCCCCCTCTGAGTCTACAAAGATTTTTTGAGTGTTGTTTGGGGATGTACTGTCGGCAAATTTAATCAAAGTAGACTAAATTAGCTTATTTCGTGCTGTTTTTGATGAAAAAGTCTAAATTTTGAAATGTTTATCCAGATTTTTTGACCAAAAAAATTAAATCAAAACAATCAACAATGCTTGTTCGTCTTCAAAAATAAAATCAACGACACTATTCTTAAAAATTATAACAAATTTTAGCAAAATTGACGAAAATTTAGGCAAAAATTCCGGAAAATGTGAATAAAAACAACGTGAATTCACTCTTCTTTTCTCAGAACTTTAAACCTCGATAACTCTCTGTAGAAATCGAAAATTAAAAATCTTTTTAATTCCATATTGTACGCTGGATGAGCCTTCTAATGATACCAGTCTCAACTCTCTACGATGAATATATCGAGCGGCGAAAATTCACGGAACAAAAAAAAAACCAGTTGAGTATATAGTTCCTCCCCCCTCAAGAGGGTCGGAACAATTAATGCTTTCGAAAAACAATTCTTCTTTCAAACGGGTTTGATTACTATCAGTTTGTTATCAGTTGATCAGTTTTCAATCAGTTTGATTACTACCAGTATCAATTTTCTTTTGACATTTACAACTTTTGAAACTATTAAACATTTTAAAGTAAATAGTTTCAAAAGCAATAGAGAAGCACGCTCCACCCCAAAAAGTTTGTTCGAAATGAAAAACAAATTTTTTTCCTTAGCATTAAAATAGTTTTCCAAAAACTCCGCACAGATGAGGATCTCTAAATGTCCTTCTGTCATCATAAAATTTTATCTCTTATGGAGGCCAAAAAATTAAATAGCGGTATGCTCAGGTTTTATTTTGTTTCCAGAGGCAACTTATAGAATGTGTCTCCTCTAAAAATGGAACTTGATAAATGAATTAAGGAGCCGTAGAAATTAATTGACTTCAGATAAGTTTTGGAGATTTTATTACTGATCGAAAACAAATGAAAGTCTCCTGAACTACGAATTTTCAAAGCTCGGAGAATTCATTGTTTGTAGAAATACAAAATTAAAACCATTTTCATACGATATACATCAATACCAAAATGCTTCATTTTCTTTCAGATATGTATCACATTTTGAATGTTTAAAGGCTCTTCCTAACTTAAATCTAAACAACCCCTTGGGTCCCTTACCTATTCCGACATAGGCACTAAAGGATGCTATTCAAGTTTTGATGTTTTGTTTTAATAGTATCATAAACGAACAGCAAGTCCCGTTTGAGTTTAAACAAGCAAATGTTACACCTTTTTTAGAAAAGGGCTGACCCGAAGATGCAATTAACTATAGGCCAGTTTCAGAAAATTTGCTCTATAAAAAATTTTGGAGGTCTCCTAGCAGACAAAATCAATGATTATCTAAATAAAACAAGGTTTTCAGCCAAAAATCAATGTGGTTTCAGAAAACAGTTCAACTGATGCACTGGTACAAATAACAGAAACGGAACGAAGAAAACGGGTTGAATTGAAAAGAAAACGTAATTGCAGCTTGTTTAGATCTCGCAAAGGCGTCTGATTCAGTTGATCACGATATTTTATCGATTAACTACTCCAACATGCTTTTGATGAAGAATCCAGGATACTGCTTTCCAGCTATTTCTCTGATCCATACCTAAAGAGGCCATATACAAAACGTTTTTTTTCCGATGTGATAAAATTAGATAGAGGTGTTCCCCAGGGTACTACATTGAGTACCCTCTTATATAATTTGTGCTTTATTGATATGAGTAAACACGTTCATGCAAATTGTCAGTTAGTTAATTCAATGTGCCGGTGACGCGTTGATTCTATCGTCTAACAATGACATTGATAAATGTAAAAGGTCCATAAAATCAACGATCTCAAATTTTTTTTAATACTTCTATGGAAACAATTAACAGAATAAAAGTAACAAAACTGAAATACTTGCATTCAAATGTGGTAACGGGAACGGGAAGCAAGTTGATCTACAATTAAATATCTGGAGACTTTCGAAAAAGCAGCATGTTAAATATCTGGGAGTTATACTTAAACTAAATTATCAAGAGCACTTTAAATTGTTATTGAGAAATATGGCGCAAGGAAAATCTAACGAGACTGTGTTCCTTGTAAAATGAATAAAAATTACTTATAGATTGTTTTGTATTAAGTCATCTGAAGTACTCAACCGTTGTTCTGTCAACTATTGATAGAAAGTTGCTTTCTGTTCTCGAGCTTCAATTGAATTGGAATGTCAAAGCTTGTTTTAACAGAAAAAACAATTTGACTGCTCCATTGATTTGAAAATGAAATATTCAATCCTACCAATAACAAATATGCGGAACTAAAGCGCTGCTTATTGTACAAAAAAAGAAACCCTTTTAAATTCGAATCCAGCTTTTTCGCAAACAGGAAATAAACTGCAACTTGGAAAATACTATAGTCATAAACGGACAGGTATTTTAAACACCACACAAATCTTAACTGTAAATTGTCCGAAAAAGCGTTATTCCTCAAGGTAATATTCTACAGAACAAAATTTCGCCGAATCTAAGCTTTGAGGGATCCAAGAAATGTTATAGATTCGATTCGAAAAAAGAACGAAAGGAGGTTCGTTTGTTGTCAATTGATTAGGCCCGACTTCAATTTGTTGCATAAGGTTGCTATTTTTTGGCCGAGAGTTTGATTCGTGTTTTATCATGGACAAACAGGTAATTTGGAGCTTTTCCTTACGAGTTTTTCCTTCAATTTGTCTTTGTCTGAACGCATAAAAGATTACGCACCCAATTATGTTACGAGCCCTAATGTTATCGATTTTAAGATAGCCTTGTAATCTAAGTTTTTTGTTGGCTTTATGTTGTTCAGATTTGAGTCGAGGAATATAAGTACTACCACTGATTAAATGTTCGCCAGAAGTTGCGCCTGTATCAACGTGAGAAGAGTATCAACTGTTAGGATATAGCAAGTTTTGCATGCATATTTTTGTTAGTTGGTTCTATTGTTTTGTTCTCTGAAGTCTGCCTAAGATCGTTCTTCTCCCATTTTTATATCCTTTAGAGGAGTTGATGTGGGAAATGAGCTGTATTATTTACTCACATTTATTTATTTACTCGTCTACTGATAAACGTAATTTTGGCTTCAAATCAATCTGATTCAGGCAAAATGGAACTGACTGTGCTCTTTCCTGCGAAATGGAGTCAATATTAATTTGTGGCTTTGCTTGCTTAAATTTTGAACTGATAAATTAATTAAGCGAAATTAATTTAATTAATTTAATGCGAAATCATCGTCGAATTGACATAGGATGTTTGAAGGTCTAAAAGCCAAAATCGTTGAAGCTTTGTGGGCCATAATAATCGGTATACGTTCAAGGACTCTCTGTGGTTACACTCGAAGGAAAATTTGGCCCCAGTCGTTGGAAACCTGCTCTGCGACAAGATAGGAGCTCTAGATTTCTCCCTAATTTGTTTCTTCGTCAAGTTATCTTTCTTTATTTTTCTCTGTATCCGTTTCCTTTCAATCTAAACCAACTAAAAGTGTTTTTTTTTTCTGGATCTTTGTTTCAGTGAGTTTTTGAGTTTGAATTGATTGGATGAGCGAGAAAGATCTTGACAATAATTTTCAAGTTTGTTTCTATCATATTGGTAAGCAGAACACTCCGGGAGAGGTCAATGTCCAGTTTGTTTATTTTATTCACAATTGAGCGCCGCACTGTACAGATGGATCGACATACTTTGCACACTTAAAAGCATCTTGAAACGATTAAACGCTACCGACTTGCGAACTCCATGTATGGCTATCACGTCAGAGATTCTCCTAAATGTTTCAAAAGCTAGAATAATTGGTTAAATGTTCGTTCGCTGAGTTTTTCGAATAGGCAATCACTGTGCTGGGCCCAGCCAGAGCAAAACCACACCTCTGAGGCGTGGTCTTAACTAAGTGAGTTTTATTTAAGTTGCGGAGGGGAGGTAATAGTAACTTCTTGGGCAATTGGTTGACGTCCATTACAACTAGGCAAAAATGTCAATCTTCGGGCTCGCACACGAGAAAGTTTGCAGTCGAGCAGTCGAAACTTTGCCTTCCAGATTATCGCGACGACTTTATCATGTCTTCAAGTCCATTGGGGTAAATAACGTGAGCGTCAACCGTTTTTAATCATGCCTGGCATGAGGATTCTTCTTCGGTGTCGTTCATCTGAAGACAGTTCAACCCGAATTTCCTTAGGCAATAGATGCAATCTCTGAATTATTTGCTGCCCTGAATCATGCTATATGGATTGAATAAGAGTAAGCGACAGGAAGCTTGCTTTTCTCCAGTGGAGATTCGTCTTTCAAGACGTTTGTTTGGAAGCACATTATTGACAGCTTTTATGAGTTTTACATTAAGTTTGATACGAGACTCCTTATCATATAGATCTTCAAACAGCATTTTTGTTACAGTTGCGAAACTGTAAGCTGATTGCAGCAATATTGAGGTCCTGGTTTTTACTACCTGAATAGGAGTATTGGTTTTCTTGGCCGAAGTTCAAAGGGCGTTTTGACCAAAATTGAAAATGCGCATATAGATAACGTTTTGTTGCTGGTAATTTTGTTTTTTTTTTCTTTGGGCGATTTTTTGAAAGAAATTGATTTGTATGGCAACTTCACTGTGATGAATTAATGCATAAAGCGCCTCTTTTTAATGTGAGTTTTTTTGTTTTCTAAAATTGTACACATACTAATCGGATTTTGGATGTTTTGCCCAATTTTTGCTGTATTGTTTTTTTTATTAATAGAGAAGGTCCTTCTGTGCCCTGCCAGAGATGACTTTTTTGTTTTAATGGCTCCCGCATGAGAAGCAATTATTGGAAAGGTGTGTGTCTGTTTATGCAGATTTTTCGCATGACCGTTTTTGAGTTTTTCTAGAATAATCTTTGACTTCTCAAGTGACTTTTTCACGCACTTCTTGATTTTTGAGTGATATCAATTGCTCTCACTCCGAATTAATGCTTCTTGTTCAAACAAAACCACTGGTTACAGATACGATGACAAGGCCATGATAGCCGAACGGTTAATGCCTCTGTTGAGGTTAAAGAATAGGACTCAGGAGTTCGGAATGCGAACCCTACCTTCGTCTGTTGTTTTTGCACCCATAAAGAAAAATTTACGCCCCGCATGTCTTTCGAGAGCAATTTTTCCGACCTTTGGTCGCTTTATGTTCTTATAAAGTAATTAATTTTTGGTTTACGTGACATTTTCACTTTGTTTTGTCGATTTTGAAAAATTTTCTAATGTTTCGAATATTTGAACTCTGATTACATTTTTTCAATTGCTGCAGAACGAAAGAATTTGAAGCATTTATAGTAAAAATGTGTGTATATTTTGATGCAAAAGTTTTCCCATGACCATTTTTTTCTAGAGCATTCTTTCTCGAGTGACCTTGGCTTTTCGATTTTTTAGTTGATCTCAAACAATTTTTTCCGATTTTTCGTCTGGCCCATTTGACTTTTCGTCCTCAAAAATGGGAGAAACAGGTAGCGCCCAGCTGGCAATAAGTTCTCTCAGAACCTTTCAGCTTACTAGTCTCCGAGTATGTGATTTACAGAAACTGTTTTGGAGACTTTTACTTATGGTGTGAAGGGCGGTTCTTAGAGGTCGACCCCCCCCCCCCCCCCACATCAGCCCCCCTCATTTCAACCCCCCATTCCCACACCTGCACATCGTTCAGGTCATAAGGGCACCGTATAGCCAAAGATCCCCTCCCCTCCCACCGTTGCCCCACCCACCCCACTGTTGCCCCTCCATGAGCCCCCCGCTGGGCTCACTTCACGCCCCTGCAATTAAGCTAAAGCTAGCCTCACTAAACCGTTGCTAGCTACTGACACAGCCAATTGCTCGCCGTTCGTTTGAGAGCAATTGCCCGATGTTAGTCGATTGTTTTTGTGATTTGAATTGCGCTCACTCTGAATTTAAATCTGTTGCTAAAATAAAGCACTGACTGTGAGAGATGATTGTCTTTAGCCCGTGTAGCTAAGTGATTTTTGTTGAGGACTTATCCGAAAGGTCGCAGGTTTGATTCCCTCCCCAGTCAGATTTTTAAAATCAAAGTGGTTCTAGCTTATGCACCCTTCTAAATTGATTGCCTCGGCACTCGTTCTAAAAAAATGCATTGTTAGTCGGTTTACGTTTTTGGAATGGTCGCTTAATCATGTAATTGTTCTAAGGCTGAAGTGCTTAATAATAACATTTCTTTTCATTTATGATTCTATAATACTCCTGAGGCCTACAGTTTTATTCGCTCTGCTTTTATCAGTTATAAAAGAATTTTATCCGTTTTTTAAATTTGTGCTCAATTTCTAATTGCTCTCGAACGCAATTGTTTAATCACTCTCGAAACAATCAAATTCGTAGCAATTATGGCAAAAGTTTTGTTCTTTTTAATGCAAATTGTTCGCTTGACCGTTTTTCGCTTTTCTGGAACATTCTACTCCGAAGTAAAGCTTGTTGCTAAAATAAAATCGATGCTTCTTGTGAGGGACCGGGAGGTACATGGCTCGAATCCCGGCGTTAACTGTTTATACACTCATAAAGGGGGGCAGTGCTTCTTGTGAGGGATCGGGAGGTACATGGCACGAATCCCGGCGTTAACTGTTTATACACCCATAAAGAAAAATATAGTTTAACCCAATAGTAAAAGTTCTTTCATCATTCAGTTCAGTTTTTGAGATCATTATCTGCTTTATGCTTTCACAATTTGTCTTTTTGGTTTGCATAGTTCATTGCGGAGTTCTAGGCTAGGATTTTAAGATCACTATCATGAGTTGTTTAATTTCAATTGTTAACCTGGTGATTTGTTAAGCCTATCGGTTTTGGTCCTGCCCTTTTAATTTTAACCATTTTTTTTAACGTTACCTGATATGTTTTTAATAATACGAATTATTGCGGTATCAGTTCTGAATGATTTCGTATTGGTTTTTATTTTGGATTGTTGCAATGATGTCAATGCTCAAATCTTTCTCGAGTTAGGGGTGTAAGTTTTGGCCAAATATTTTAACCAAATCTGACGAGGAAAAGAATAAATATTTTAAGACAAATGATAATGGTTTCAGCTGCAATTACGGTTTCGTTTGTGAAGTTCCGACGCTTCAAATCGCGTCCGAACGCCATTTGTTTCGTCATCTGACGTTCTTTTTTGTTTTCCAAAAAAAAAGTAATTTTCTGAATTGCTTCTTCCTCTCTTCAACGGTTTTTTTTTGTCATTTGCATCATTAGTGGTTGATCATTGGTGACTTATCTCACTCAAGAAAGTGACTTCTGCACTTTAAAACTTGAATTAATTCAAGGCCAATGAAATTCATATATGTAATTAAGGGACCTAAGAAAAAGTTTTCTGTGGAGTGAATTTGAACGAGCCATATTAATTTAGCACTGCGGTAGAATCCACATAAGCTGCTTGCAGCTAATAAGTTGCTCTTCTGTCTCACTGGTCTTCCTGATGTGGAAAGCATTCATGATGTTACTGTCACTAGACCAAGGGATGTGTATATCTGATCAATTGGACGCTTAACTTCAAAGTTATTTATTGGGTTAAATGTCCGTGTGGATGTTTTCCGAGTTTAGTAGATGTTGCGATTTTAGCATGACGGCGTTTCTCATAATAGATCTCAAGTTTTTACTCGTTAGGTCTGTCTCGTAGACTCGTGTCATTTGTGGCTTTCATTTTATTTTAATGGCTGTATCGAAAGTTGTGAACAGCTCAAGCTCGTATTCCACAATTAAATGATAGTTTTCAGTTTATAACCTTAATTTGGGCATCCTATATTTTGAACTTTTTTTGCCTTTTCTCACGGAACACGTCAAGATACACAACTGCAATTATTTAGGGAATTAAATGTGCCGTCTTCAGGCGTAGCGGTTGACTGATGTTTGGCTATTAGTATATTTAAGCCAGCTCCGGTACTTTTCAATTATAATAGTTCCGGAACATTTATAATTTATTGTCTGCATTTTTTCAAGCTCTGTCGCCAAATATGTCCAATGTGACATGTGTGTTTTGAAATTCAGTTCATTTTGGATAACTGGTTTGCTTCTTATTCCTTTCATTGCGATTTCCACGTCCCAAAATCATCAAACGGGATCGGCACTGAGTAATATTTATTTTCATATTATTGAATGCTTTTATAATTAGATGGCAATAAATTTTTAACTGTCTTTTGTTAAATATGGCAAAAATGTAGCATTTCAAAGTACTTCGTTATTTGACAGCCAGCAATAATTTTTTTATTGGATAATTTTATTTAAATCCTTAAAGGCTGCTCCGTGAAGCATTTTCCTATTAAAGGCAATAGCTGTGTAATTGCGAGTGTGTGAGCATTGTATTAGAATCGATGGTGTATTTTTGTAGCACCGTTGTTATTGCCGACTTTATTATTGCAGTGGTTTATTTGTCCGTGTTTATTGATTTCTCTTTTTAATTTAGCTCCTCAATCTGCCTCTTTGCCGTATTTTTAAACGAAATGCATCAATGCGCGCTTTTATTCTTTCACATCCATTCGCCGAGTTGTGTGCGTATGTGCTGTGAGCTTAGTTTTTAGTCTATTATTGATCACTGTTTGTGACATTTGAGTTTGAATTTTTAATAAGGATATTTCGGAATGGTCTTTTGTATTTAAACTCCGTCTTACACCTATTACGTAATATCAGGATAACGTTCCACAAATCGCTAACATAAATTGGAAACTTACAAAGTCGGATGAAAGTTATATTCTCCCTCTCTCTTTCTTTCTTTTCATACACTATAGTAAAACTGCTTTCAAAGTAATAACGCAGCCTCTTTCGCTTCCCATTTCCACCTCTCCTCTCCTCTCTTTTTCCATTCACGTGCTATCCCAATTTCTATTCCCTGTGCCCGCCTATTCCCTGAAAGTATAGATTGCCGGCATGGCGTAGACTAGGCAATGGTATAGGCGATAGTTGGTGATGTGCGTGTGAAGTACGTGAGGTTAAATTGTATAGCGCCACAATTCTTGTTCACAGTCATTTTGTGAAGTACCTGAACCAGTCCTAAGTCAAAACCTGAACGAATCTTGGTCTCGATTCTGCACAGGCAATTTTATTACTTTGAAGTCACCCTTCAGTTTGATGGTCATTTATTTGTGCTATGAGAATTACTTATTCTGAGCAAGGTGCCTGATTAACAGCTATTTGCATAAAATTCTAATTTTGCCTGCTACATTTTCTGGGCTAATTTTGCATTCGGGCATGGTTTGTCCCAAAACCTTTCCATATACGATTAATAGTGCACTGAAACAAGTTCCATCATTGCTCATTCCAAATCTGGTACCTGTAAACTTGTTGTTCTACCTTGTTTTTTAAAAGGTAATTTAAACTCATAAGATCAGATAAATTAAACTGACACGTAACCTAATTAATTTTATTTCTTTGGTTTAAAATTATCAGGGGTAGTAGAAAAATGATACGCCAATAAGCGGTCATTTCGAAGGTGCTTAATGCGCTGATTTATTTTGAATGAGTGCATACGAGATAATTCAAATCTCTTGTAAATAATGCTTTGTTTATCTGCTTGTTAAGTAGTCTACAAATACTCTTAATCGTGTTTCATCTTTTGTTTTTACTTGGGCTACTCAATAGTCATTATATCCTCAATTTGCAGTTTTAGTTGCCTATTTTCTGCCTTGTTCACCAGCAGCAGCAGCAGCAGCAGCGGAGTTTTTGCAGTGTTTACCTACTAAGAATAGGTGTAGAATATATTTACAATGTAATAACCCCTCGATTACGACCTGCAGGTCTTTGCTACTGCTACTTGGATCAAAAGTGTTCTTTACTAACACTGTATAAGCTCTTTTTCTCCAGATCCCCGCACAGACAACCAGCCCGTTCATAGTCCCTATAATACGTCCAGTGGCTTATTCTCAACCTGGATTCACTTGTTACTCTACTTTGGTTTCCGGGGCTTAAGCATGCGATTATTTTGGTAGTATTCGTCACACTGGCCCATATTGTTTCTGGCTTCCAGCTCAAATTAATCCCTGGTTTTGTTTGCCTCCGGTGACAAAATTGTTGTTATTTACTTTGAAGAATGCACAATAACTGTGTACTCGTTGTCGTCTATTTATAGCGAGAAGCTTCTGCAGGTAATTGCAAAGAAGACCTTTGGTGCATTTAGTGCCAATTTATTCTCTTGTGGCTGGCGGCATTCACAATTATCATAATGTCTTGAGGAGCCTTTCTTCTCTACAGTCAACTTGGCCTGAATTTGACACTACTTATATTGGCACCGGAGAACACGAAAATTTGAGCTGATCATGTTCAAACGTGTTCCTTCTGTTATGGCACGCAGACGATTGGTTGTTATTTTTCCTTCTTTTATCCTCTTTCCTTAACATAATTACAATTTATTAATGGTAGTGTAGTTTTGTTGCGGTGGCTAGTGTATTGTAATTGGTGATCTGCTGTTTACTGACATGTACTCGTCTTCAACTGCACTGGAAAAAGTGACGCGGCCACCGTTTTTCACCTCCCAACATACTCAGTCCCTAGTCACCTCCCCCTCTGACCACCCTCAACAGTACCAGGATGGCTTTTTTGTCTCTTCTAGTAAGTTGTTCCCTCATTGTATTCTTAGTTAAGAAGGAATCTCATTTGCTTCCTTATTCACGAACATTCTTATTCTTAGTTAAGAAGGAATCTCATTTGCTTCCTTATTAACTAACATTCTTATTCGTAGTTAAGAAGGAATATCATTTGCTTCCTTATTCACAAACATGGTTCTAGTTTAATTTCAAAGTCCATCAATAAAGGTTCCTATTGTTTTCATCACTTGCTCTAGCTGCATATTTCCGTCAACCATTTTTTAATTGCTCTCGAAGAGAAGCAATTATTGTAAACGTGTGTGTCTTTTTTACAACTCGAAGAGGAGTATTAGTATTCTACAGGTTTTTACGACTCGAAGAGGAGTATTGAGATTCTACAGGTTTTTATTTATAGGGTTTTTTTAGCAGGTCATGACGTGAAATTTGAATTTTGTTTTGGAACCTTGACTTCTGATTTATTGCTCTCAAAAGAAGTTTCTAGCAATTATATTGGTCATGTCGTTCTTTTTTATGCGATTTTTCGCTTGACCGATTTTTCGTTTGACGCTTTTGACTTTTCGTCCTCAAAAACGGGATAAACAGGTAGCGCCCAGCGGGCATTAAGTGCTCTTAGCCTTTCAGCTGTGTTCCAGCTCAAAGTGTTTTGGAGACTTATACTTATGGTGTGAAGGGCGGTTTTTAGAGGTTGAAGACTTCCACTGTTGACCCCCCCTCCCCCCCTCACTATTGCCCCCACCCCCTCGCGCTGTTACCCCTCACCCCACTGTTGTCCCCCCCGAAAGCCGTCGGTGCACCCCCCCACCGTTTTCAGCTACTGACAAACAACCTCTCGCTAAAAACACAAATTTACTTTTACTAGTTTGCTCAATTTTTTTCAAGCTTTTTGAAAAATTTTGACATTTATTTATTAGCCCTAGGTGTCAAGCAAAGTCCTCTGGCTTTTAATGAAAGGTTACTGCATAGTTTCTAGTGGTAGGGGAATGGTTTCAACATTTTAACATCACGATTTTTATCATATTTTCGACAAAACGTGCAATTTTTTAAAAAAAATTTTGACATTTATTTTTAATAGCCGCGTCAGCAATTCCAGGCGGGCATTATTGCGCTCCTATTTTTTTACTTCGTCTAACAGATTTTTTTGTCAGGTCATTTGTGTTTGTTACATTATTGCGTGACTTACCTCACTAAAAATGACTTCTGAACTCACTTATGGAACTTTAAATTTTGTGAACATTTAATAATTAAAGGTCAACAGTGTGCATCTAAGTAGTGCCAAACTTATAGGCCCTAATTCCTGAGTAATAGAGTCTTGAGTTTTAATATCGAATATTATTTTTGAAAGAGCTCCATTAGGGCTTTTTTCTTGTACAGCAAGTGTTCCATAAAAATGACAGTCAGAATCTAACCCAAAAAGTCTAGTGGTCTTTTAAAAAGCTGGTGGTCGATCTGTCAATCTTATTTCTTTAGTTGTTTCAATTCATGGTAGGCCACAAGCGTCTATCGCGGCTGTTTAAGGGCAATTTGCCGGCTATGTTTTTTTATTCAGGTTCCTCCAGACCCAGGGGCCAGAAAACCTCCTAAGGGGTTTCATAATAATTTTTTGACAAATTTTTATTGGCCATGGAATAGTTTTTCAACATTTTAATGTAACAAATTTAATCAATTTTTTCAATGAAACTTGCAATTTTTTAACGTCTTTTTTTCTCTAGGGTTTGGTAATATGCTACTGCATAGATTATAGATATAATGAAATGTTTTTCAAGATTTTAATATGAATTTTTGCGATTTTTTAAAATGTTTCCAATTTTTCTTTTTGAATTTTTACCGACACCAAGGGCCCTTGGACCTCCTCCAAGGTTTGATAATAAGCTGCGGCATAGTTTCTAGAGTTAATGGAATGGTGATCAATATTTTTATGACTCAGGTTTTAGTAAGTTTTGGATGAAATTTATGATTTTTTTTCAATTTTTGAAAAATTTTTATCATGTTCCAAGTGTATGGATCTTTATGAGCCAGGGAAACTATTTCAGGCGTGAAACGGGGATACTGGATAGTCTTCTGAGAAAAAGAAATGGTTCTTAAGCTATTAATATCTTGAATTTTAGCAAGATTTCTTGTCCTTTTCTGAGTTTAACGACCATTACTGGCCAACCAAACTGCGAAGTTTAAAACTTTGGTTTTTAATTTTGCCCTTTTCAGTTTTTTCTTTATAATTTATTTACTAACAAGGCTAGAAATTTAGAAGTTGCAGAGTCGAATCCCATCTTGGAAAAGAAAAATATTCCTATCTCTTACTCTCGATTTTAGTTGATGCAGCATTTCGGCTGCTGTTATGTGGCGTAAAGTCATAACCTCTGATCCTCATTAACAATGAGTTATAGTAGAAATCTTTTTTATAAATGACTTAGCATACACTTCTGAGGAAATCATTGTTAATTGCTCTCAAAAGCAACTTGTAGCAAATATATTAATCCTGTTTCTCTTTTATGCAATTTTTCGGTTAGCCGATTTTTCGTCTGACCTATTTGACTTTCGTCTTCAGAAACGAGATAGAAGTAGCGCCCAGTTTGCATAAAGTTCTCTTAGAGCCGTTCAACCCACTAGTCTTCAAGTACGCGATTAACAGAAACTGTTTTGGAGACTTTTACTTATGGCATGAAGGGCGGTTCTTAGAAATTGATCCCAACCACCCACGGCGCCAACATCAGTCCCCCCAATCCACTTTTGCACCCCCGCTGCGCTCACCTTACGCCCCTAAAATAAATCTAATGCTAGTTTCACTAAACCCTGGCTAGCTACTGACGAAGCCAGCCGCTCGCCGGTTGTTTGAGAGCTATTCGCCCGATTTAAGTCGGTTATGTTTTAGAACGTTGACTTTGGTTTTCGAACAATGGACTTTTAGAGTATCTCAGTTTGCAATGCATAGATTAAGAACTGATGGTAATATTCCAGGTTAAAAGGTGATTTTGAGAATTTGTGATCCCATATTAGTCCTCCCAACCCATCTAAACTACCCCATTCCCCCCAACTAACCCACATTTCTACCCCACAATTGAATTTTTTATATTTTGCTTTTTTTTAGCTAGGGTTAGTTTTTTTGCACGACTCTTCGACTCGTTTCCGGTATTCTACCGAATGTTTTTTTAGCTGAAGTCATGACTTGAAATTTGACTTCTGTTTTCGAACATTGACTTCTGTTTTAGAACGTTGACTTCTGTTTTCGAACATTGGACTTTAAAAGCAGCTTAGTTTGTAAGTATAGTAATTAAGAACTGATGATATTATTCAAGGTTAAAATGTCATTTCGAGAACTTTGGGTCCCATATAAGTCCATCCAACCTATCTGCACTATTGCCCCCTCCCCACAACTAGCCCCCCCCCTGCCCCATACACCTACCCCCCCCCCCCCCCATCTAACCCAATCCCCGAACTACCTACCCACATTCCTACCCCGAAATTGATTTTCTCACTATATATTGCTTTTTAATTTTTCATATTTCTGAAATAGTTCGGGTTAGAAGAGTTTTTATTCCACGACTTTGAGTCGTTTCTGATATTATACCGGCTATGTTTTAATGCAAAATTTTCGCTTGACCGTTTTTGACTTTTCGAGTGACTTTACGGCCTTAACTTTCTGCGTTTTGCGTGATCTAAAGTTTTTCTTTTTCACAATTTCAAGCAGCTGAACTCAGTTGACGGCACTAAAAGTCAAATGATGAGTGCGCCGAAATTTTTCACTCAAATATTGAAAGTGGTATTTATTAACCTCTAATGAGGTTATTTGGAACCCCCTTGTGAAATTCTTAGTCACAGTCAGGTCACTTCCTAGTCAATTTGAGTGAGTACTGGCTTTTGTTCAGTATCTGAGAATTCTTCGATTTGTGATTTTGTACTCGACTTGTATTGCGGCTGAGCTTAACAACTCAGAAATCAAATTGAATAGCGCTTCAAGGTCAATTCAAGCCTTAAAGCTAGAATAGTGCGACAAGCGAAATTTAATGCTACATTCTATCGAAGCCAAACGGATTTGGTCATTTTGTTCAACATTTATATTTAGCAACTATTATTAGTACACAATCGTCATTCATGAAGTAAAACTCAAACTCGAACTACCTCAACCACCAGCAAAACAATACTACGACTTAACAGCATTGCTTCAGATTCTTTGCGATTGGATTGCGAATCAATCTGTTATTGATAAAGAATATTCGACAAAACTTCTTTATGGTTAACAAATTTCCCATGACATCAAATTCACACTGAAAAAGTGACGTTATGGAAAAGTGTTCACATTCTGTCGACATCATTGTCTACAACCAATCAGCAGTTGAATTTGACATGTAAATCCACGTGACTAGCAGCATAAAAGGAGCTTGAAAAACTACCAAAAAATCAGTTGAAATTTGCAATTTTGGTTATATTAAAATTGACATACAGTGCGTATTGAAGCACACTTTCTTGAGCGGTAAATTACTTGTTATCGTGTCTTGTTTCTGTAGATCATATTAGTGATTGTACAGTTTTAACTGTACTTTGACTTGTGAAAAGAGAATTAACTTTGATATTCTCAAATTTTTCTTTCCGAGGAACGAAGTTCCTAAGTACGATAAACTTTGTGCAAAGCATAAAGTCAGTTTCTCTTACTGGCTTTAACGAAGCCTACTCTAGTTCAACATTGGTGTTGTTGAAACCAATAGAGAGACTTGCTAAAACTGAAGTTAGAAAAATATTGTTATCAGATTTGCAAAGGGTAAAAGGCCCTGTTTTAAAACTGCTAACCGTAGCAGGTTGAAACTTTGCAGAATCGTAGCCAAGTTATAAGGCTACAACTTTTCGAAGCGGGATTTCCAAAATTCGGCTTATAACTTGAGTTATTAACCAAGAACTCAACAAAAATTTGATTGTTTCTATTTGAATTATTTTGTTATTCTGAGAGAAACAAGTTTGTCATACAGCAAAGCTGAGCGATTAGTTATCAAGAGTAATAGAGCAACAAGTAATGCAACGGTTATCTACAGTATAGCGGATAATACAGTTCACAAAAGTTAACTGCAAAAACACAATATCCGGACAGATTTGAAACCGCTGAAACGAACTGGGCGGTGTAAAGTTTTCCTTGACTTTGATAGGAGAGCAGCCGTTACATTTGGTCCGCCGACCCTGACAGTGGAAGGCAAACTGCTGTCCAACCTGATGAAGAGATTGCCGAAGGCAACCCCAAAAGAGAATCAAACAAATCAACAGCAACAGGCTAGTGAGGCGAACAGAAGAGTGCAATTCACAAAACACGTTGAAGAATTGACCTCTTTTAAACGGAACAAGCAAAGCAAACAGCAACCAGGCAATTCGAGCACAACCAGCAGAGAGGAGTTTCAACCAACAGCTCACCGGTACGACAAGAGATTCCGAGACTTAGTGGAAGAAGTCAACACTAAAAGAAGTCTTGGCTACAAAATAATTGAAGATTCAGATCGACCCAACAAATTAAAGGTCCTCTATCAACAGACTGTCCACCTCCTAGAGGAAGAAATACCCAAGCAACTGCAGCGTCAAAACAAGCTTGTGCCCTACCAGGCAAATTTCGTTGAAGAACATCTGAAAGAAGCAAGGAAGTGCAAAGCAAGTTTGGACTATCATTGGCTTGCATATATAAGCGAAGGCACGCAACCAGAAATGAATGCAGAGCAAAGCAACGCAACCCAAGCGGTGAACGACAGCGAGAGCAACAACAACTACCCAACGGACAACCCAGTTGCTCAAACAGTGCAAAATGGAGCAACAGCAAGTGGCCAAGAGACGGAGAATGTCTCGGAAACATCTTCAGCAAAGCAAAGGCGCGAGGAAAGAATGAAGAAGTTTGATATCGAGTTCGAAACCAAGATGCGACTGGAACAGGCACGGTTCGAGCGGAGGAGGCTAGAGCTGGAAATGCAAATGAAAGAACTGGAAACCAAGCATCAACTGCTGGAGGAAGAGCGTGAGCTGGAGCGCAAAGTGAAGAGAACGGCATTAGAAAACGATGATGTTCGTTCCCAATCAACTGGTGCTCGAGACAAATCACCTTTCAACTGGACCCCCAAGAAGAGAGATGTCTCTGACTGGGCCTGCACAATCAACAACCTTCTAACACCAGATCGATCAACAGCTCGCTTCGAAGTAACCCCTGAAGTGAACAGGCAAAGTCACTTCTCACGATATCGCAGTTCACGAGACCGATCCTCAATTGTTGAAGACCGAGACGTTTTCCCCAGAGCTGGTCTATTACGATACAACACTGGCTATTCAGGTAGTAGTAGCCTACCAAAGCTGAAGTTGAACAACTTCGATGGGAACCCTCTCGAATGGCCGGAGTGGTCTAGTATGTTCATTGCTACAATGGATCAACGACCAATACCAGACTCAAAGAGAAGATGAGCCATCTGAAGAACCTACTGACAGGCAAGGCAAGGTCAGCAATCTCTGGAATGGGTTATTCTGGACAGTTCTATGGTGCTGCATGGAGTATTCTGGAGAGGAAATTTGGAAGGCCTCATGTGATCATTGATGCACAACTGGAGAGTCTTCGCAAAGCAAGTCAGGTGAAACCACACGACTCAACAGGTCTGATCAGTTTCTCAGTCATTGTTTCGAACTTTGTGAATGTGCTCAAAGAGTACAAGCAGATTGGTGATCTGCAATCAAGCTCGACATTGTATATGGCAGTAGATAAACTACCCCAAGTTCTCAAAGAGAAGTGGTGGTTCTATGTTGATGATAAAGATGAAGATTGGCCTGATTTGATTATGTTTGAAAAATGGCTATCAAGGATAGCATTCGTGCACGAAGGGTTTTCAGCTTTCAAGGGAGAGCGAAGAGAAGACCGAAGAAGCACAAATAGAGACAAACGGTTCTCGAAAACATCGAACTTCAGTGCAAGTTCGAACGTGAAAGAAACGAAGCAAACGCGAAGTGATCACTGTCCGCTAGCTGATGGCAGTCATAAAATATGGAACTCTCCACTATTCAGGAACATGAGTGTGAATGATCGGTACGCAGCAGTGAGAAAGCAACGCTTATGTTACGGATGTCTAGGCAAAGGACATGCAATCAAAGATTGTAAAGTCAATGCGTGCGGCATCAATGGACGCATCAAGAAGCACAACCGATTGCTACACTCAGAAAACCAAATGGACGAGGGCAATCATGCAGTCAACGTAAGCGCAGCAACAATCAACCAGAGTAACGAAGTTACTAGCTTTCTTCAGATAGTTCCTGTCTCAATACAGAGCGGTGGCAACATGCTGAACACATATGCTTTCCTCGATAGTGGATCAACGGTTTCATTCATCGATCAAAGTGTGCAAGAGAATTTACGGGCCCAAGGCTCCGGTGTGACGCTCAACATAGCTGGCATACACGGAACGAAGGATCTGAAGACAGAAAGGGTTCCTCTCAAAATAAAGGGACTACATTCAAAGGTGCATTCAATCGAAGCGTTTGCACACCCGTCAATCTTCTTGGGAAACACAAACTACAACTACAACAAGCTGAAGCAAAGCTTCAATCACTTGAGTGTTTTACCCAACAAAAGCTTCAACTTGATGGAAGTTGGCATCATCCTTGGTCATGATGCTTATGAGCTTCTAACAGAGCTAGGATAGGTAGTCAGTGGACCCATGACGGGCAAAAGAAGACAAAATGTTTGTCATTTCGCTTTCACTGAAGATGTGAAAGTGGCTGAGAATATCCAAACCTGGTGGGACATAGAAGCCTATGCTTCCAAAATCAACGTCGTCAGTCAGTCAAAAAAGGAACTGCAGGCACAAAAGATGCTAGAGAGTACGACAAAGTTCACAGGCGAGCGGTACGAAGTGGGAATGCTTTGGAGCGAACCAGAGCCAAACCTACCGAACAACTACAGCTCAGCCTTGGGTCAGCTTTACTCACTGGAGCGAAGATTCCAAAGGGACCCAAACCTGAAGAATTCGTATCAACAGTCAATAGATACAGATGTAGAAAAAGGATTCGTAAAGATATTGGACGAGTCCAAAGTGAAAGGCACCTTCGGCAAACAATGGTATTTGCCACACCATCCAGTGCTAAACCCGAACAAGCCTGGCAAAGTAAGACGCGTTTGCAACGCTGCCTCCAAGTACAAAGAAGTATGCCTAAACGATAAGCTACTAGCAGGACCTGATCTGCTACATGGGTTGATTGGAACAATATTCAGATTCCGTGAAGGACCAATAGCTCTGACAGCTGACATCGAATCGATGTTTCTACAAGTGCAAGTTCCCGAACAGGATAGAAGTTGCTTGAGATTCTTATGGCGTCCAAGAACTAACGAACCTGTTCAGATATACGAGTATCAGCGTCACGTATTTGGAGCTAAAAGTTCTCGAACTTGTGCAAACTATGCTCTCAAGCGAGTGGGATTGGACAACGAAAAAGAGTATCCGATTGCAGCAAAGGCAATACAAAACAACTTCTACATGGACGATTTCATCAAATCAGTAGAAACCCCGGAAGAAGCAATTGAAGTTTTCAACCAACTACAACGTCTTCTCTCACAACATGGATTTGAACTGAAGAAGTGGATAAGCAACAATGACGCAGTTACCGAAGCAATCCCAGAAGACTTGAAGTCAATCAGCAACACGAAGCAAGTCGAAGTGGAACCCAGTACGGAGGGATCCTCAGTGCTAGGACTACAATGGACCGTTACTGATGATAGCCTTCAAGTGTGTAGAGGTACTAACAAGGAAGTGGAAACCCCTATAACCCAGAGGAAGATTCTGTCACTGGTATCTTCAGTATTCGACCCGATCGGTTTGTTTGCCCCGTTCAGTGTTCATATGAGACGACTTCTGAAAGGCATCTGGACTAAGAATTGGGACATTGGGACAACGAAGTGGAGCCTAGTGAAGAAGAAGAATTCCTGAGATGGAAAGAACTTCCAATAGTGGCTGAAACAAGCATCGATAGAAGGTACTTCAACAAAGAGAGGGATAAAGCCGAACTTCATGTGTTTGCTGACGCATCTGAAGACACGATGTGTGCAGTAGCCTATCTACGTTCACAACCAAAAGAATCCTCAGCTGACTTAGCATTTGTCATTGGAAAATGCAGAGTGGAACTGATGAGGCATCTTTCAATACCACGATTGGAGTTGCAAGCGGCAGTCATGGCAGTGAGGTTGAAAGAACAGATAGTCAAGGATTATGAAATGAAGATAAATAGTTGCAGTTTTTGGTCAGACTCAACTACGGTATTGCAGTGGATACACAGTTCCCATCGCAAACAACAAGTGTTTGTGGCCAATCGAGTAGCTGAGATACTAGATACAACTGATGTTTCACAGTGGAAACATGTCAGCGGTATCAACAACCCAGCGGACATTGGCACCAGAGCAATCAACATTGAAGAACTCAAGAGAAGTGAGTGGCTCACTGGGCCGGCCTGGTTAAAACGACCAGAAAGTGAATGGCCGGAGCAGGTGAACCTAATCTTTGCATCAGATGAAGAGAATATACCCTCATCAGTATTCATGATACAGGCTGAAGAGAAGAAAGCTGTTATCCAGTGGGAACGATTCAGTAACTTCAACAGACTAGTAAATACAGTGGCATACGTACAGCGAGCAATGAACAAAGGCAAACCTGCAACACTCGTAGTCAACATTGAAGAAAGAGAAAGAGCAAAAGCAACAATCTTCAAGTTACTACAACAAGAACAGTTTGGTGAAGAGATGAAATCTCTCAAAGCTGAAAAGGAAATTCCAAAAGTCAGCAAAATTCTACAATTCTCCCCCTTACTAGATGAAGAAGGACTTATTCGAGCCAAAGGCAGAATAGGCAAAAGTCAGTTGGACTTCAATGCAATGCATCCAATACTTTTACATTGGAAACATCGTGCGGTTGAATTATTCTTGCAAAACGAGCACAAGCACAATCAACACGAAGGCACTGAGCATGTGAGAAACATTGTTCAGCAGAAGATGTGGATACTAGGCATACGGAACGCCTTAAGATCAATCAAGAACAAGTGTGTTACTTGGAGAAAAGGCGGAGCACAAACGATAGCACCAGCCATGGCAGATCTACCCGAAGAGCGGTTAGATGGTTCAACAGCCTTTACAAATGTTGGAGTTGACTACTTTGGCCCTTTCATTGTGAAGATTGGGCGCAGAAACGAAAAGCGATGGTGTTTTCTCTTTACTTGTCTAACTATGAGAGCGGTGCATATAGAAGTAGTACCCAAGTTGGACTCAGATAGTTGTCTCAATGCAATAATGAGATCTATTGCTCGAAGAGGCAAACCGAATACGATCGTCAGCGACAACGGGACAAACTTTGTTGGAGTTGAAAGAGAGTTTGCAGAGTACGCTGCGGCATGGAACAAAGAAGGGATCGAAGAACATCGAATTCAACGAGGGATCAGATGGAAGTTCAACCCACCCGCAGCACCTCACTTTGGAGGAGTATGGGAGCGGTTGGTGAGAAGTGGCAAGAAAGCAATGTATGCAGTGTTGGGGAACAGATCAGTCACCGAGGACGTTCTTTCAACAACGATGTGCATCGTTGAGCAGACTTTGAATGCGAGACCTTTGACTCCAGTCAGTTCAGATGTTAATGACTTAGAAGCATTGACTCCCAATCACTTCTTGCTTGGCCACAGGATCGTTTGCTTACCCTATCTACCATGCGCGGAAGAATTTGTTGATCATCGAAAGCTCTTTCGACAAACTCAAGCCTATGCAAACCTCATATGGGACAGATTTCGTAAAGAATATCTGCCAACTCTGAATAATCGGCAAAAATGGCGATCTACGGCGAACGAAACCCTTAAAGAAGGCGATCTCGTTTGGTTGATCGAAGATAGCGATAAGCGTGGATATTACAATTTAGGTCGAGTTGCGGAGACCATCGATGGGTCTAATGGTGTGATTCGATCAGCTATAGTTCGAACGAACGACGGAGTGTACAAGAGACCAGTAGTGAAGCTCGCCCCAGTACTACCTGGAAAAGATGTTTTCGCGATGGAAAACAGGGCTGGTGATATTGCGGCTGAGCTTAACAACTCAGAACTCAAATTGAATAGCGCTTCAAGGTCAATTCAAGCCTTAAAGCTAGAATAGTGTGACAAGCGAAATTTAATGCTACATTCTATCGAAGCCAAACGGATTTGGGTCATTTTGTTCAACATTTATATTTAGCAGCTATTATTAGTACACAATTGTCATTCATGAAGTAAAACTCAAACTCGAACTAACTCAACCACCAGCAAAACAATACTACGACTTAACAGTAGTGCTTCAGATTCTTTGCGATTGGATTGCGAATCAATCTGTTATTGATACAGAATATTCGACAAAACTTCTATATGGTTAACAAATTTCCCATGACATCAAATTTACACTGAAAAAGTGACGTTATGGAAAAGTGTTCATATTCTGTCGACATCATTATCTACAACCAATCAACAGTTGAATTTGACATGTAAATCCACGTGACTAGCAGCATAAAAGGAGCTTGAAAAGCTACCAAAAATTATCAGTTGAAATTTGCAATTTTGGTTATATTAAAATGACATACAGTCGTATTGAAGCACACTTTCTTGAGCGGTAAATTACTTGTTATCGTGTCTTGTTTCTGTAGATCATATTAGTGATTGTACAGTTTTAACTTTACTTTGACTTGTGAAAAGAGAATTAACTTTGATATCCTCAAAACTTTCTTTCTGAGGAACGAAGTTCCTAAGTAAGAGAAACTTTGTGCAAAGCATAAAGTCAGTTTCTCTTACTGGCTTTAAGGAAGCCTACTCTAGTTCAACATTGGTGTTATTGAAACCAATAGAGAGATTTGCTAAAACTGAAGTTAGAAAAATATTGTTATTATCAGATTTGCAAAGGGTAAAAGGCCCTGTTTTAAAACTGCTAACCGTAGCAGGTTGAAACTTTGCAGAATCGTAGCCAAGTTATAAGGCAACTTTTCGAAGCGGGATTTCCAAAATTCGGCTTATAACTTGAGTTATTAACCAAGAACTCAACAAAAATTTGATTGTTTCTATATTCTGAGAGAAACAAGTTTGTCATACAGCAAAGCTGATCGATTAGTTATCAAGAGTAATAGAGCAACAAGTAATGCAACGGTTATCTACAGTATAGCGGATAATACAGTTCACAAAAGTTAACTGCAAAAACACAATATCCGGACAGATTTGAAACCGCTGAAACGAACTGGGCGGTGTAAAGTTTTCCTTGACTTTGATAGGAGAGCAGGCGTTACAACTTGCTGTTTTCAACAATTAAATCAATTTATCCACAAGTTAAAACTTGCTGATCTTTTTCATGCATTGATGTTCTCCAACAAATATTTTATATCCATTAGTTGAAAATCATGCTAGTCTTTTTAATATATGCGAAGCCGCGAGCTGAGCGTAGCTATGTTGCGGTGTTGCTGGTTTTTCTAAATTCCAAGAATTGGATCGCGGTGGAGCTCTGTTTCTTTCTACGACTCGTATAGGAATTACTGGAGAAGTGTCCTTTTTAAGCCATTTTGCGTTTATTGCTTTGCGCTACTGCCTTAAGCGCTATTTGAAAAAACGCTACGCTTTTGGGTTTTTAATAACAAATGGGTGCATGCTGGACAGAACTTCATTTTCGCAGAATTTCAGATTACAAAAAACGAGAAATTTTGAGCTTTGTTAATTTTTTGTTTTCTTTTTTCGATAATCTTAGATAAGTTTCTGAGCCTATTATCATTTGCCTATTATTTTGCCAGCATTTTGTTTCTTAATGCTCTTCTTTGCTTAAAGGAACTTTTCATTGGCTGTGTGTCCTTGTAAAATAAAAATTTCCTTTTCTAGTTTTTCTTAGCTCAAATTGTTCCTAAGAGCTAATTTTTGAGTTGGCTTCAAACTTTGTTTAGTTCTCAATTGTTTATTGGTTTGAGTAGGCACTAGTTTTATGAAGGGGTTGTTTTGTTTTTGTTTTCTTTGAGTAGTTTCCGGAACAAAACGTAATAAAAAATAGCAAGTCGCATTTTTCATGGAAACATATAGACCTGACCTCTCAGGGAACCTGATTCATCAGAGCTGCGAGCGGGGATTTCCAAATTTAAATTAAACTAATTTCAATCGCTCTATCTTTGAATCTGCATGTTTGTCTATTTATTATAGCTGCAAAGCTGTAAGATGAGCGTAGATTTTTTGCGGTCTTCCTGTTATTTTTTTTACAATCCATGGAATTTGGATTGTATTCCTGCTCTACCTCGCGATGGAAAACAGGGCTGGCGATATTGCGGCTGAGCTTAACAACTCAGAAATCAAATTGAATAGCGCTTCAAGGTCAATTCAAGCCTTAAAGCTAGAATAGTGTGACAAGCGAAATTTAATGCTACATTCTATCGAAGCCAAACGGATTTGGTCATTTTGTTCAACATTTATATTTAGCAACTATTATTAGTACACAATTGTCATTCATGAAGTAAAACTCAAACTCGAACTACCTCAACCACCAGCAAGACAATACTACGACTTAACAGTAGTGCTTCAGATTCTTTGCGATTGGATTGCGAATCAATCTGTTATTGATACAGAATATTCGACAAAACTTCTATATGGTTAACAAAATTCCCATGACATCAAATTTACACTGAAAAAGTGACGTTATGGAAAAGTGTTCACATTCTGTCGACATCATTATCTACAACCAATCAACAGTTGAATTTGACATGTAAATCCACGTGACTAGCAGCATAAAAGGAGCTTGAAAAACTACCAAAAATTATCAGTTGAAATTTGCAATTTTGGTTATATTAAACTGACATACAGTCGTATTGAAGCACACTTTCTTGAGCGGTAAATTACTTGTTATCGTGTCTTGTTTCTGTAGATCATATTAGTGATTGTACAGTAACTTTACTTTGACTTGTGAAAAGAGAATTAACTTTGATATTCTCAAAACTTTCTGAGGAACGAAGTTCCTAAGTAAGAGAAACTTTGTGCAAAGCATAAAGTCAGTTTCTCTTACTGGCTTTAACGAAGCCTACTCTAGTTCAACATTGGTGTTATTGAAACCAATAGAGAGACTTGCTAAAACTGAAGTTAGAAAAATATTGTTATTATCAGATTTGCAAAGGGTAAAAGGCCCTGTTTTAAAACTGCTAACCGTAGCAGGTTGAAACTTTGCAGAATCGTAGCCAAGTTATAAGGCGAACTTTTCGAAGCGGGATTTCCAAAATTCGGCTTATAACTTGAGTTATTAACCAAGAACTCAACAAAAGTTTGATTGTTTCTATTTGAATTATTTTGTTATTCTGAGAGAAACAAGTTTGTCATACAGCAAAGCTGATCGATTAGTTATCAAGAGTAATAGAGCAACAAGTAATGCAACGGTTATCTACAGTATAGCGGATAATACAGTTCACAAAAGTTAACTGCAAAAACACAATATCCGGACAGATTTGAAACCGGTGAAACGAACTGGGCGGTGTAAAGTTTTCCTTGACTTTGATAGGAGAGCAGCCGTTACAACTTGCTGTTTTCAACAATTAAATCCATTTATCCACAAGTTAAAACTTGCTGATCTTTTTCATGCATTGATGTTCTCCAACAAATATTTTATATCCATTAGTTGAAAATCATGCTAGTCTTTTTAATATATGCGAAGCCGCGAGCTGAGCGTAGCTATATTGCGGTGTTGCTGGTTTTTCTAAATTCCAAGAATTGGATCGCGGTGGAGCTCTGTTTCTTTCTACGACTCGTATAGGAATTACTGGAGAAGTGTCCTTTTTTAAGCCATTTTGCGTTTATTGCTTTGCGCTACTGCCTTAAGCGCTATTTGAAAAAACGCTACGCTTTTGGGTTTTTAATAACAAATGGGTGCATGCTGGACAGAACTTCATTTTCGCAGAATTTCAGATTACAAAAAACGAGAAATTTTGAGCTTTGTTAAATTTTTGTTTTCTTTCGATAATCTTAGATAAGTTTCTGAGCCTATTATCATTTGCCTATTATTTTGCCAGCATTTTGTTTCTTAATGCTCTTCTTTGCTTAAAGGAACTTTTCATTGGCTGTGTGTCCTTGTAAAATAAAAATTTCCTTTTCTAGTTTTTCTTAGCTCAAATTGTTCCTAAGAGCTAATTTTTGAGTTGGCTTCAAACTTTGTTTAGTTCTCAATTGTTTATTGGTTTGAGTAGGCACTAGTTTTATGAAGGGGTTGTTTTGTTTTTGTTTTCTTTGAGTAGTTTCCGGAACAAAACGTAATAAAAAATAAGCAAGTCGCATTTTTCATGGAAACATATAGACCTGACCTCTCAGGGAACCTGATTCATCAGAAATGCGAGCGGGGATTTCCAAATTTAAATTAAACTAATTTCAATCGCTCTATCTTTGAATCTGCATGTTTGTCTATTTATTATAGCTGCAAAGCTGTAAGATGAGCGTAGATTTTTTGCGGTCTTCCTGTTATTTTTTTTACAATCCATGGAATTTGGATTGTATTCCTGCTCTACCTCGCGATGGAAAACAGGGCTGGCGATATTGCGGCTGAGCTTAACAACTCAGAAATCAAATTGAATAGCGCTTCAAGGTCAATTCAAGCCTTAAAGCTAGAATAGTGTGACAAGCGAAATTTAATGCTACATTCTATCGAAGCCAAACGGATTTGGTCATTTTGTTCAACATTTATATTTAGCAACTATTATTAGTACACAATTGTCATTCATGAAGTAAAACTCAAACTCGAACTACCTCAACCACCAGCAAAACAATACTACGACTTAACAGTAGTGCTTCAGATTCTTTGCGATTGGATTGCGAATCAATCTGTTATTGATACAGAATATTCGACAAAACTTCTATATGGTTAACAAAATTCCCATGACATCAAATTTACACTGAAAAAGTGACGTTATGGAAAAGTGTTCACATTCTGTCGACATCATTATCTACAACCAATCAACAGTTGAATTTGACATGTAAATCCACGTGACTAGCAGCATAAAAGGAGCTTGAAAAACTACCAAAAATTATCAGTTGAAATTTGCAATTTTGGTTATATTAAACTGACATACAGTCGTATTGAAGCACACTTTCTTGAGCGGTAAATTACTTGTTATCGTGTCTTGTTTCTGTAGATCATATTAGTGATTGTACAGTTTTAACTTTACTTTGACTTGTGAAAAGAGAATTAACTTTGACATTCTCAAAACTTTCTGAGGAACGAAGTTCCTAAGTAAGAGAAACTTTGTGCAAAGCATAAAGTCAGTTTCTCTTACTGGCTTTAACGAAGCCTACTCTAGTTCAACATTGGTGTTATTGAAACCAATAGAGAGACTTGCTAAAACTGAAGTTAGAAAAATATTGTTATTATCAGATTTGCAAAGGGTAAAAGGCCCTGTTTTAAAACTGCTAACCGTAGCAGGTTGAAACTTTGCAGAATCGTAGCCAAGTTATAAGGCGAACTTTTCGAAGCGGGATTTCCAAAATTCGGCTTATAACTTGAGTTATTAACCAAGAACTCAACAAAAGTTTGATTGTTTCTATTTGAATTATTTTGTTATTCTGAGAGAAACAAGTTTGTCATACAGCAAAGCTGATCGATTAGTTATCAAGAGTAATAGAGCAACAAGTAATGCAACGGTTATCTACAGTATAGCGGATAATACAGTTCACAAAAGTTAACTGCAAAAACACAATATCCGGACAGATTTGAAACCGGTGAAACGAACTGGGCGGTGTAAAGTTTTCCTTGACTTTGATAGGAGAGCAGCCGTTACAACTTGCTGTTTTCAACAATTAAATCCATTTATCCACAAGTTAAAACTTGCTGATCTTTTTCATGCATTGATGTTCTCCAACAAATATTTTATATCCATTAGTTGAAAATCATGCTAGTCTTTTTAATATATGCGAAGCCGCGAGCTGAGCGTAGCTATATTGCGGTGTTGCTGGTTTTTCTAAATTCCAAGAATTGGATCGCGGTGGAGCTCTGTTTCTTTCTACGACTCGTATAGGAATTACTGGAGAAGTGTCCTTTTTTAAGCCATTTTGCGTTTATTGCTTTGCGCTACTGCCTTAAGCGCTATTTGAAAAAACGCTACGCTTTTGGGTTTTTAATAACAAATGGGTGCATGCTGGACAGAACTTCATTTTCGCAGAATTTCAGATTACAAAAAACGAGAAATTTTGAGCTTTGTTAATTTTTTGTTTTCTTTTTTCGATAATCTTAGATAAGTTTCTGAGCCTATTATCATTTGCCTATTATTTTGCCAGCATTTTGTTTCTTAATGCTCTTCTTTGCTTAAAGGAACTTTTCATTGGCTGTGTGTCCTTGTAAAATAAAAATTTCCTTTTCTAGTTTTTCTTAGCTCAAATTGTTCCTAAGAGCTAATTTTTGAGTTGGCTTCAAACTTTGTTTAGTTCTCAATTGTTTATTGGTTTGAGTAGGCACTAGTTTTATGAAGGGGTTGTTTTGTTTTTGTTTTCTTTGAGTAGTTTCCGGAACAAAACGTAATAAAAAATAAGCAAGTCGCATTTTTCATGGAAACATATAGACCTGACCTCTCAGGGAACCTGATTCATCAGAGCTGCGAGCGGGGATTTCCAAATTTAAATTAAACTAATTTCAATCGCTCTATCTTTGAATCTGCATGTTTGTCTATTTATTATAGCTGCAAAGCTGTAAGATGAGCGTAGATATTTTGCGGTCTTCCTGTTATTTTTTTTTTTGCAATCAATGGAATTTGGATTGTTTTCCTGCTCTACCTTTTCGAAAGCTCATACAATGTTAATGATTAAATTTTAGTGCCAAAATTTTTGTTTTGATCTCATAAGCGTCATTTTTTTTAGTTTTGACTAAATTTTCCAATTTTTCAATTTTAGTTTGTTCTTGCTAGTGTTTGTCTTTCATGTGGAGCCTGCTCTCTGCTAACCTCGCTAGTATGCTATTGAGTCGTTCTGTAGATTGCAGCACGAAAATGTTTGTTTTGAATACATAAGTATGCAGAATTAGACAAATTCGCAATTAATTCCGTTTCCGGAATGTTTTGTGTCATTTGCACTGCTTTGGACCTGAAGTTGTCAAGTAAGTTTTTTTTAAATCTCGTTGCTGCGTTTATGTTTAAATTTGAGCATTACTGTTTGTGTTTTAAGATATTAAAACTAAAAAACTCTTTTTGAACGAAGACCTTGATATTCAGCACGCTGATTCTTAAACTACATATTTTTCACCAAGAATATGGGTGTTCTGGTTTTTTAAGCTGAAGAAAGTTTGTTCATGACTTTAATTCAAGGTCAAAATTCTATTAAAGTTCAAGGTCAAAAGGCAAATTTAATCTAACTACCTACAACCCCTCTCCACCTCCCACACCTAGCTACCCAAAACCCCCTTCTCCTCACAACACATGCCTACCCCCAAACTACCTACCCGCTACCGACACCGACCACCAGTTTCTCACTTACTCACAATATTAAGCAGCTGAACTCATTCTTAATAGTGGTATACAATAACCTCTAATGACTTCATTTGAAGCAACTTAGTGTAATTCTGAGTACCACCTCCTCCAGGATATCTCTTGAGACAGTTTTATTGCTCCAACCCCACTTAGGGGATTAACTATATGCTCAACTGGGTTCTTTCTATTCAGACAATTTTGACCGATCGATGTATTTGTCGCAGAGAGTTGTTAGTGGCATCACCTGAAAGCCCTGCAAGCGTAGTTGAAGTTAAAAAGTTTTTGTTGAAGTGTTTGATGTCAACGAAAATTAGGTAGTGCAACGATGATGATGATCGGCATTTGAAAAGAAATTAGATAGATCGGATGGAATTTGAACTTTCTTGTTTGCCTCAAACATCTCCGCCCATCAAACTATTTTTATCATACAAAATTCAACATTTGATGTTGTTCCGACCCACCCTGCTGGGGGAGAAACTATATGCTCAACTGGGTTTTTCGTTCAGTCAATTTTGGCCGATCGACATTTTCATCTTAGAGTGCTGTTAGTGACGTCATTTGAAAGCCTTTCCAGCTTAGCAAACAGAAGTAAAACGAATTTTTTAATTTCGTTTTTTTTGCACGGATTTATCGAGGTTTAAAGTTTTGTGAACATTTTTGTAAACAAGTTTTGATTTCAGTTGTTTTTGTTCAAAATTTTTGGATTTTTGTACAATTTGTTGACATTTTTAATGAAAAACATGTTAAAATGGTTAACAATAGTTTTATTGGTTTTAATTTTTAAGACGGGAGTGCTGCTGAACTGTTTGATCCAAATTTTTGGCTACACTTTGGCTAAACTTTTCAAAGTTCGGCTTTTTATCAGAAATGCACAAATAATGCACTTTAAGCCCTGTTTCAATTTGCGGGAAGTGCAAACCTAAATTCTACTGACACAATCTTCTCAAACTCCAAAGAGGGCTAGTTTTACTTCCGCTTCCCATGAAACTGTTCTGGAGTTGATTACTTTTACTTTTAAACTATCTGTATTAGTAAAAACTTAGTGAAACTTTATTTTGGCTACAATTTTTTTCCAGTTTTGCCACAGTCTGAGTAATGAAAAGTCTCAATGATTTCACCGCTGTGGAATAAAGGAAGCTTACAAATGGTTTCAGTTCCTGGCAAATGTTTTTTTGTGCTTGTACCCTAACTGTTTTCAAAAAATGTAAGTGAATTATTATTGTGTTTTTTCCTTCAGTCGCATTTATTAAAATCTTCATAAGTCAAAAACCTGAATCAAAATTTCGTTTTCATTTACTAGCTAATCATACATTTTTTTTCATTTAATTTCGTAATAATTCGGGAGAGTTTTTGAGGTCTGTCTATATTTGGTTTTTCACTCATTTGAGTTAAACTTGGTTATTTACGATTGGTTTATCAAACCTTTTGATTGTTAGCAAGTCCAGTTGCTTTTCTTAAGATACGTAATTAATACTTCTGAATGCGTCCATTTGACAGTGAATGGTTTTTACGTTTTGAGAAATAACAACCGATTTTGGAAAAATGTTTGCCCTCCAATTTTGCTTTGTCGTTTCATTATGTCATCAGCAAGATGTCTTACCTGCTTCAAGCTAAAACCTATATGCTTCTTTTGGTTTTAATTTTTGGGATTCACTTTGAGCTTGCAATTAGTTTTTGAAAATTTTAATCGGTTTTCCAAGTTGTGGGTTTAAATGATTTGGTATCTAAATTGTCAGATTGGTAGGTTGAACGGGCTATTTTGAAATACCTCACTCATGACTCAGCTTGTGATTACTTATCTCATGACTGCTGACATTTTTTTGATTGCTAGCGACTTCTCTTGACATTACCCCTTGTCAATTGAGAAGTCATAATTACCTAGCTCATGACTGCTAAATTAGTTTGATTGCGGACAATTGCAATTGATTTTCCAAAGAGGCGAAACTTTTGAAACTTTATTGTGTCCATTTGACAATAAATTCTCATTTTTCCCCAAAACCATAACCAGTTCTGGGAAAAACATTCGACCTTCAATGTTGTTTTATCAAATCCTTGATTTATCTCATTAGTCAGATGTCATAGCTCTTTCATAATCAAACCTCTTTTGTTGTGTTCAGTAGTTTTTGTTTTGTTATTAACTTTGTTTTTCTAGTTGGTTTCTCCCTTTTTAGCGGGAAATTTTTTCAATTTTTGTTTTTGCAGGTGTTTTATATGAGTTGATAACCAATTTGCTTTCATAAGTGTTTGATAAGCTCCAGATTTTGTATTCTCGATTTAGTTTCATGAGTGAGAGCAAAGGTCATTTTTTTAAACTTCTGCACTGAACTTATGGGTCAAAATGAGAATTTAATTTCAGTCAAAATTGAGTTAGAGTGCACATGTTACTTAAAAGACACTACATTTGGAGATTTACTTAAAAAAACTGGATAGATACTGATTTTTGGATCTCATCTTTGCTCTTTTTTGTATAATTAGTTTTTCGCCTGAGTAACTTTGTTTCTTTTTGTACTCGTATCCTTGAGAGAGGAAGATTTTTTAAACTTTGCTAATTGTGACTGATTTACATTGTTCTCATATATCGTTCAGTTTTTTTTACGTTTGATTCAATCTTGGTGTGTTTGCAAATCCCGGGCTGTTTAGTTTCTGAGTTTTTTGTTTCAATAGATTGCTCTATTCGACTGTGCAGCAGAGTGTTTAAAGTTTTTGTTAGCGATTTTAGGTGAAGTGGAGTTATCCCATATAAGCGTTTTCATTCTGGTCTGGCCCTTATTCAATTTGGTCTTTGTCAAGGTGATTATCGATTGTTTTTTGTACATTTTTTTGGTTACTGCAGGGTTGTCAAGGCAAAATTTTAATATTTGGAATATTGTTTTGAAGTTTGATTCAATGGTCTCGAAAAAGTCGAGGAAAGTTGTTGCAACTGCGAAAGAAAAATGATTGATTACTCTCTGTATATGCTTTGGCCTTTTAATTTCAATTAGTTCAATATTCTGAGTTTCTGTTGTCATTGATGAAATCAGAGCTAAATGTTTTTTATGCTTATACGTTGCGAGTCGTTTCCAAAATTAATGTTTCCGGATTTTTTGGCTTGTTTTTGGAATCCGATTTTCTGAAGCAATGTCGTCATGGGTCAAAAGCGCAACAATTTTATTTTGCGAATCTTACCGCCGAATTTGCGTGCCTTAGCGTATTTTGCGACTTGAATTTGATTTTAAGGGAACGTTTATGGTGTAAAATTTGACAAAGTTGGAGATCAAAAGAGCTCAAAAACTTTTGTATTCTCACCTTTTCTTTCAGTTTTCGTGATATTTTATTACAGATCCGAGCCTTATATTCCTCAGCTGTTATTACAATCTGCTGGCTACATACAAGTACTTTTTTAAATGCTCTCAACCAAAGTTCGTAGGTGCTATTTCGGACCGTTTGGTCTATGCGATTTTTCGTTGAACCGACGAATTGTCATGACTTTTCGAAGCGTTATTAAGTGGTTAAGCTCGATGGCACTAAGTTTCTGGGCAGTTCTCTTGGAACCTTACTAGTCTCTGATTCATCGAAACTGATTAGGAGACATAATTCATTGTTCGAGTTTTAGCCACCCGCTTCATCCCACTCCAGACTCCGACCAAACCCCTCCCCCGAACTCAACTGTGTAGGCGTACATTTACTGTGTAAAAGGCAGTCTTTCTTTCGAAGCTTTTTTGTACAGATCAGTAGTGGAAAAAAGAGTCACATCAGTTAGATGGGTTGAGTTTTTTATAGCTGCGAAGCTGTAAGCTGAGCCTAGCTATATTGCGGTGCTCTTGAAATTGTATTGGGGCGCTGTCTTTTTTTTTAAGATCTGTTCACACATTTTCATGATTTTTGAAGTGAAATTGGAGTAGTGATTTTGGTCACGCCGAAACAGGAAATTGAGCGAAAAAGCGAGTGGTTTTGCGGCGTGAATAGTTTTCGCTCTAATTTTAAAACAAGTGAGAAAACGGTGTTTGAACAAAAATTCGGTGTCTCGGTATTGGTTTTTTGTTCACATGCGGCAATTTCACTCTGATTTTTACTGTTTTTTCGATTTTATGGATCGGATTTTTTTCTAAATGGTTTTCCCAATCCATTCACAGCTCATTCTAGGCCTAGTTTTTTGTTTGAATTAAATTTTCTTTTCTCGCTATTGGTTTTTTGGTTCACATGCGGCATTTCGACATTGATTTTCTGTTTATTTCTTATTTTTTTTGTTCTGATTTTTTTAAATGGATTTCTCAATTCACTCATAGTCCATTCTAGGTCTAGTTTTTCTGTTTAGTCAATGAAAATTCTTTGAATTGTACGTCAGGACTTGTCCTGCTATGTTTTTTGTTTCGTCGTCTGACGCTCTTTTTTCGTTTTACATTTGTTCACACAGCAAAGCTGAAAAAGTCAAATTTTCTGAATGACTTCTTCCTCTCACTAACGGCATTTGCGCGCGTGACGTCATTTCTCACTCGCTTTAGCGAAAGTTTTTAGGTTATTTGCGTGATTAGATTTTGATCATGCGTGACTTACTTCACTCAATAAAATGACTTTTGCACTTTAAAACTTTAAAGATTAATTTGAATTTGTTTAAGGTCAAAGGAACTCATATTTGAAGTAAAGGTCCCGAATAAGAGGCTTCTGTGGGATGAATTTTAACAGGCTTTATTAATTTATCGCTGAATGTTTTTTAGCCTAGTTTTTTGAGCGGCGTCATATTTTTTTCAATTTAGATCTGTATCTGTTTCTATCTGTTATATGGCACGCATGTCTATTCTTTCGCAGCTATTCCGGCAATCTGCCGGCTATGTTTGTTCAAATGCTATGTAACTTAAGAAGTTGGTAAGTCAAAGCAGTATTTTTCACTGTGATTTGCGATGCAAAACTTGGTTTTTTTCTGATACAGTCGCCTCATTTTATTGTATATTGTCATTTTTGCATTCCGTTCAATCATTTATCAGAGTTTTATTATAGGTCGGCTGCCCGATGTGAAATTTGTTTGTTGAAAAGAAATGAGATTTCCATTGTCAACAAATGAGCTTTTGTTGCTGCGTAAGCAGTGTAATGCACATTCTTTTCCCTACAATAGAGGCCGCTTTGATATGATCAAATAAAAGTTTGGTCCAATATTTGATAGGATTATGGGCTACCTATAGAAAAGGAGCATTCGTGATGCTATATATTGTTAGTGGAAGGTATTATCCAAATAAGCCTGCTCTTTCGTCATTAGCTCCATCGACCAGTTTGACATTTAAACAAAACAGACTTCTCACTTTTATAAAATCCGGTCTCTTTAAATAGAATTAAACATTTTCACCTGCTTTTCTTAAATGCGGCGTATACATTGGACCGAATGTACGTACCTTATTTGAATAATTGCCGTTGAAGCTCACTCTTATATTTACGTATATTGCGTCCCTATGGCTGTAACATTTAACATCAGTTTATACATTCATTAATTTTTTCAAACGCACAAACATATCGCTTATAAGTTTAGTTTTCTCTCGCTTCACTTTTGTTAAATTAAATTGAAAGGTTTCTGCCTAATGAAAGGTTCCGCCGAAAGCTGACTGAAAACGGGGTTCTTTTCATCTGTAATTACCTAAAGTAAAAGAGAAAAGATAATTATTTGCATCGCTTTAAGGCGAAGCAATTTGTTTGCTGCTCCTTTTTCCATTGTTTGTTTACTATTTTCACTCTTTATAAAATGAAAGCACGTGTCGCACAAGTCTACATTACGGGATGTAAATCTCCCCAAAGTATCTGTTTTTTTTTGGGAATAGAAAAGGCGATGTTTTAGCTGTACATGACGCCCACATTTACGCTTGAAGGAACGAGAACAACTTGGTTTCCATTCAGTATTTGTACAGGGAGTTAGTTAGAAAAGTAACATTAGCATAATCCGCCGTCTAGACAGCGCAATACTTAAAGTGGTCTGGGTAATTAGCTGTTGATGGCTGTCGCTCCTCCCCCGCACTATAAATTTACAATTGTGGGAGCAGGAGACGACGGCCTTTCTCATAACAATGAACCTGGCCAACTTTCATGTTGTGTTGTTGTTGCTCATCTTGAGTGAATTGTGGACGAGTAGTCACTTTAGCTTCAATATCAAATCAATTATTTATTCTTTTCTTCTTTTTCTTCCCTCTACCTCTACCACTACTACCACCGGCACTCATACTGACTACTACTACTCTATTACTACCATTACTACCCTCTTACTGCTCGTGTTTCTACTTATGCTTCCTAACACTAATACTACTACTACTACTGCTGCTACTACTACTACTACCGTTTGAACAAGATGAATCTGTGTGATGCAGGTTGGTGCTGCTTCGTTCTCTACCCCCCCTCTCCCTCTCCCTCTCCCCTTCTGCTTCGTGAATTGTGTTGATTTCTCTATTCTCTTCTTCCCGTCGGTCCTACTACCTATTCACACGTGGCTCCAATTGTAAATGCCACACTAAAGTGGTGTATGTGTTTGTGTGTATGATGTTTATTTATTTTTCATCGGGAATGAGAACTAGCTAGGTTGGCGTGTGTTTTAACACCAGTAGTGTTGCTAGTTGTTTTTACTAGGTTCCTTTTGTGTTGTTTTTGTCTGTTTTGGAATTGCAGAGTAGCAGTCGTCTGGATATTTCTGTGTGTGTATATATGTATAGATCCATTCATACATAAATACATACAAATTCAGAATGGATGTGAAATGAGGTTGACATCTAGTTCGCGTATTAAACAAATAGTGTTAAATTGAGGCTTGGCCGAGTGGAGCCAAGTTACAATTGGCAAACAATAAAAACCAGCGCAACAACGGCCATGGCCATGTCTCAAGATTATTTCCACTTCTTGTGCCTTTTGTTGCTGGCAAGTTTTTCAGTGGAAGTTTGTGTTGCTTTCGTGTTGGCTAATATCAAATGACAGCAGAGCACAGTTGCTATGATACTAAACTAAAGCTTATCCTTATCGAGTGCGTAATAATTGCATTGCTCAAATCATTACAAAAAATAAACAGCAGCCTTTTTATCCACTGTGACATTGAAACTCAACTAAATATCCCTGAAGTTGTATAACTGCGTTAATTTCATGTTTAAAGTCCACAGCCGGGTGGCTGCATTTCTGTGTGTAAACTTTGTATCGTTGCTCTGTGTCGATTAAAGGATAAATTTAGTGCAACCTTATCAGTTTCAGTTATTTCACCAACCACTATACTGTTAGTCAACTCTATTTATAGCAGCCTCAGGATCCTGCTTATTTGTCCGCGACATG